>NC_137644.1:3685607-3770607 GCF_963383615.2 Lipophrys pholis | reverse complement strand
ATCATTGAAATAAACGTTAAGGTGCCGCCTTAAATCCTGAATCGGGAAAACAGGAAACTCTTTCTTCTTTGTGGTTATTTTTCTGAAATCTGGGAAATTATATTGGACGACAAAACTGATGAAAATATCGACACAATTTTCTTAAATTCTTGGCTCCAAATTGCACACACACACACACACACACACACACACACACACACACACACACACACACACACACACAGGGATATTTCCATGTGATTTAGTGAAAGCTGCCTGGAGCCACTGCACAGCGGCTGTAAAGCCACATGTGGCTGCCGGCGACAGACCTTCTTCAAGATGTTAGGACCTCATTTCACCCAGCAGCACCACAGGCTCACCTGACAGGAAGATTTAGGGGAAACGCGGGTTCTTTCTGCTTCTCTCACAGTTGAAAAGCTTGAAGACGGCTGAATTTGTTACCTTGCGTTCACTTTTTGTCTTTTTCCCAAACGGTTTCCCCCCAAAACTGTGGATAAGAGCAAAACTCCGGACGTGTTCAGTCCACTTAAAAATAACCTTATTTTAATTGAATCACCGTCATCTCACACGGTAATCCACGGGAGCTCTCCTTTAGAACCAGACAAACAGAAGATTGTTGCTGGACTCACATCAGATGATGGGATCTACAACAGACTGTGTGAACGTACTGAGAACATCTCTTTCCATTGTATGATGACACACTTTGCATGAAGCAGACCTCTGAAAAGCAGGAACGTTAAAGGGAAACCGACTGTAATGCAGCCTCACACATGTTGTAGTTTAAGTTTTAAGTGCTGGAATTGTCCACTGTGGGGGTAGAAACACAAACAGGACTGCGAACTCCTGCTTGTGTACTGGCGGATGTTGCTTACACTCGGTAGTGATCGGGTACTGCATTGAATAATAAAGTGGTAATTAAATGGCCATTCAGCGAGAATACCCAGCTGAAGATACAGCTTTGTTCCAGCTAAATTACACACAGAGCGATTGTGCTCAGCGGAGCAGACTCCAGTTAGATCAGTCATTATTAGGCCGCGATCGATGGCTAACAGCCACACAAAGAGCTTCATAGTGACCGCTGCACAGCGTCCTGCTCACCGGACAATTGCTCCATTCCTGAGAGATTTGCAAGTGTGTGAGTGCAGTTTGTCATCAACTCTCCTCCAACTGCCCCGCCTGCCCCGCCTGCCCCTCCTTCCCCCCCTTCTGCTCTGCAGGCTGAAAGATTCAGGCCAGTTCCTCTAATGACCAGCACAGATGTTCTCCAACTAACACTGAAGGGCACCACACACACACACACACACACACACACACACACACACACACACACACACACACACACACACACACACACACACACACACACACACACACACACTTTCTACCAGCTATGCAACAGGAACTGTCCGCCATTATTATTCTTATTCTTATTCTTCTTCTTCTTCTTCTTCTTCTTCTTCTTCTTCTTCTTCTTCTTCTTCTTCTTCTTCTTCTTCTTCTTCTTCTTCTTCTTCTTCTTCTTCTTCTTCTTCTTCTTCTTCTTCTTCTTCTTCTTCTTCTTCTTCTTCTTCTTCTTCTTCTTCTTCTTCTTCTTCTTCTTCTTCTTCTTCTTCTTCTTCTTCTTCTTCTTCTTCTTCTTCTTCTTCTTCTTCTTCTTCTTCTTCTTCTTCTTCTTCTTCTTCTTCTTCTTCTTCTTCTTCTTATTATTATTATTATTATCATTGTCGTCATTGTTGTTGTTGTGGTAGGGTGATTAATATTTATTGAATAAAATAAATATACACTGGAAACGTGTTCAAAAGGGAAATACATACATTTTTATCAATTATTTGATTTCTGTCAAAGCTTAATTCCAGTTGAACTGATTACTTCAGTCAGAATAGAATTAAAGCTTTAACATGCTCATTACTTTTACTGATATAAGATCTTGGCAATACGACAATAGATAGTGATATAGTGCTACTGAATAGAATGAAGCCCGTCTGAATGAATCAGTGATACATTCATCCAGTTCAGAGGCTCTTTGAGCTTGAGATAGTCAATGATGTGTGAGTATTGTTGTATATATTTTTTTGTTATCTTTAAAGTATAAATGTCAATTAAGGGAATTTTACACTTGATTTATTGAAATTTTCATTATTTCATTATGTGGTATTTCAATAACTGTCCTATAAAGATGTCAGGTGGATTTTCCTGTTCATTTATCAGGAAATGCTAAATGAGTCAAACCCCTACTTTTTAAAACTCAGCGCCAGAGAATGTCGTTTCCATCATTTGGTGTCCTCACAAGGAGGCTGGTTTCATGTGAGTTAAATCCCAACAGCACTTGAGGGCAGATTTTTCCTGGAATGTGTCAGATCTTTCAGATCTTTGAGGTCCAGACTGCTGCTCAGTACAATGAAGCACTCAGCGTGGACAAAACACTCAGCTCCAGTCGTTAATGGGACCAGGACACACACACACACACACACACACACACACACACACACACACACACACACACACACACACACACACACACACACACACACACACACACACACACACACACACACACACACACACTCAGTCCTTTTAGCCTTCTTTGATGCTGATAATCAGGCTCTCTATCACTTTACAGAGATGATTAACTGATTGTAACATAACATTCAGGGGGACAACTTCATTTTTCATGTCACACACACACACACACACACACACACACACACACACACACACACACACACACACACACACACACACACACACACACACACACACACACAGAGCGCTACAAGGTGAACTATTCCCCGGCTGGTGTTATTATTAATAACTTCCACAGAGAGGGGGTCACCCCAGACAACTCCTCCCGAAGAACCCCAGGCGAGGCAAGTAGGCCACAGCTGGATGTGTAGTAAAACAATGCTCCCTCCCCCTGAGGAGACACGGTCCTTAAAGCAAGAATAATGCATGGAGGAGGAAGAGGAGAGCCGTACATTTCTCCAGCGTGAAAAATTAAGTCGCCGCCACCTGGCTCTTTTAAATGTACCTTCAGCCGTGAGCCCAGGGATGAGAATATGGAGGTGCTACTGTAACCTTCCTCACTCTGGTCACCTCTGCACCTCGACATTGTAGGTCGCTTTGGACGGCAGCATTAAATCCAGACGTGTGAGAAAGTGGAGCCGCTGGGAAAGATGTTAATAACCAGTCAAACCATAGCTCATCTCTCGTTAGAGCTCCGTGGCTGTTTTACGGCTGTTGTAGCTGTGCAGCTCAGTCGGTGAGTTTGGGAAAAAGTGCAGTCGGTGTGATTCAGGTTTAACGCACGCCTGTAATTTTGATAATATCCAACAACATGAGCCGCCCGGCTCAGGCTTCTCGATCTTCTCCACGTTACTTCAGGCTGATAAAAAGACGTGAGAAAAGATTTTCTCCGCTTACCGCAGGTTGGACGCCACGTGATGCTACTTTCACCCTTTCAGCCCAATTTCTCCAAATGAACTAGTTTTTTTGTGGGGTGAAGGGTCACGCAGTCGTTTCTGCTGTGATTTGATCTGGTTTGTAACCATCCTGCAGCTCTGCGTTCACACACTTTACACCAAATAAACATTGTCCAGAGCTGCAGATCCATGTTGAATGAAACTGAGAGCTTCAAGAGTGAAATTAAGCATGAAGATGAAAGAAAGTTCAAGAAAACGATCTTACTCTTTTCATTCTTTTGCTGTTACTGTTATATATTTTGGTTTTCAATGGCACATTTCCATATTTTATGAATTGAACTCACTGGACAAATCGATAAAATCCTCAGGTCCTATTTTACTTGACTAAATAATCTTTTTATTGCACGTTTCCATCACGATACTAAACAGTGAATAATTGAATAAGCTGCAGGAGTGTGAATCTCAAGCTGTGGACTATGCTCAACTCGCCTGAGCAACGGGGCGGAAACCAACTGTATGTCATCTATGATGAATGAATGAGGATGAGAGGCCATCGTGGTGATGAGGATCCAGGTCTTGGTGGTGCTGAATGTGCTCAGAGAGTCGGAGACTCTCACAAAACACTTTGAAATAAACTGTGATGGATGAATTATTCCGATCAAATGTCTTTATAGATCTTTAAGCATTGACAGATACAACACATTGAACCAGAAAGAACTCCATTTTCAGAAAGGGACCGGAGAGCTCCTGGCTTTATTTTCCAGTGTCAGTATGTCATTGTGAGCCTGAAGCCTGACTGATCGCAGCAAAGAGATCACTGCGGTTATCCAGTCTGCACAAAACTGGACTCAACGTTAAATAACAGAATCAGATGAGATATATTGAGTTCAGACTGAGAACAGACTGTTGCAGCTTACACATGCACTGGTTGGTATTATTATCAGGAGTTTTCCCAGTTTTAATGCCTTTCAGCAGTACGTAAGGAGTTTTAATCCATACATTCTAAAGACATATAGAATTGTGTGTCATCAGCATAAGAGTTAAAGAGATATCATATGTTTCAATAGTCAAATCTAAAAGAAGCGTGTAAAGTGAAAAGATCCAATAATAAACCGTTGAGGGACTCTCCAAGATAAAGGAGCATTACAAAGACAGAATGAAAAGTTTGAGTCGGGCAGGGGACTCTGGAACACAGGCTCTAATTGAGCTGAGCACAAGATTTCAGATTGGAGCTGTGCATCTGGATAATGATCAAATATGGAAAACTCTCGAGAATCCGTGATAATGAAAGGCTATGAAAAAGGTTTCAAAGTAGAGACTCTTTTCAATGTGGCGCTTTTAAAACATCAAGGACAGCATGAGTGTCTGAAAGCAAGTTCCTCTGAAAGGGAGACGGAACAGTCCGTTTGGAAATGGCTCTGAAATGAGAGTATTAAAGTGTCCAGGTTGGATCTTTGAGTGGCTGAAGCACTTCAATCAGATATAAACACACTGAGACTGATTCAAGAGGACAGAGGACAGAGGCTCTTCTGTCCACTTCCTTCTGGATTTGTTGGTTTTTGCTCTGATACTTTCTACTGAAAGTCTCCTCCTCTGGGCCTGGTTCTGCAGGTTTCTTCTCATTTAAAAAGGGATTTTTTTTTCCTTTCCACCGTCACTTATGCTTGCTCATGTGGAATTGTTTGGTTTTCTCTGTAAAAGTGCCCTGAATTGACTGTATGATTGTATTTGGAGCTATATAAATAAATTAGAATTGAAGAACAGAATAGATTTCTTTGCCAGTGTGACCATGTGTCCATCACAAAGAAAAGAGGCACGAAAGGTTTTAGACACGTTAGTTTGTACATCACTCGGGTACAAACTGATGGTTTTCATCATTTAACACTCTTTTTTTATTTTTTATTCTGGATTCTAAACCACTGCAGCTTTTTTAGTAGATTCGCCTAAATTTCCCTCCTGTCCTCTTTGAAAGAGGGTCAGTCCCGTCAATTCAATTCAGTTTGATTCAATTTGGTTTAATTCTATTTGATTTGAGTTCTATAGCGCAAACCACAAAACAGTCATTTCAATGCACTTTTACAGAGAATAACCAATAATTCCTGAGACACTGTTCAGGCTTCTTCCACAGAAAAAATACGTTTGTGTCGTATGAAAGACTCTAAGCTGTCTTTTCACTCGGGTCCTGAAGGACATCCTTTCCCAAAGGGTTCAGGATTGGATGCAGTATATTTTCTTATAAATTATAATGTTGTTTTTTTTTCCATTGCTGAATTGTATTATTTTGTATTTCTACTATTTTCACATTGGTTGGTTGGCTTCCTCCAGTTTATTTCTGATTCCTCTTTGTTTAAATGTTAAAAAGAAAAACAGCTGTATGACACAAACGTAAAAAGGGCAAATGTAAAAGATGTGGTGGCATCCTGTGGGGAGGATGCAGTGTGCAGTTAGGAGGATTTTTTGAGTCCGCTGTCGAGCCACTGTTTGTTTTGGTGGGCTCAGATGTTGAAGGGTTACGTGTCGGTAGCAGAGACACAATCATACACTAATGAAGCCGGGGTCTCTTTATATGCTAAATACAACTGTAACTGAACGTTGTGCTGCTGGTTGTCTTTGTGTGGAGACCTGTGCGATTTTCAGCCAATGAGCCAACGGCGTCCTCTCCCTGCCGTTTGTTTGCTTGACATTCACACGCACACTCCCCGCATTTAGTTTGACTTCCTGTGTGGTCCTGAAGGCCTCGGCTCTGCTTCATCACAGCGCTTATCTAATTCTGCGTCCCAAACATGCCAACCTGGGTAATGAAAAATTCATAGAGTTTGTGCAATTGAACGCATCAATCATGTCCTGATACTCTGTGATATTGTAAATCTGACTGTCGCCATCATGAAGCCCCCGATGACCCGGCTGACCCCGCTGTAATGAATATTGACTCCTATTGTGTTGAATTCATTGGAGCACATCTATCCTGTTAAATGTTGGATTTTTTTCTGTCCACTCCTCAAGATGAGGTGAATACTTCGCCACTAAACTAAACTATGCCGGTAGCTCATGTGGCTTTCACTCCCCATCTCAACTGTTTGATATCCTCTCTCCTTCCAGATTAACCTTTAAGACCTGAATAAATTGTGTATATTGACATCAAAGGGATGGAGAGATAGGGCAGTGCCTTATGGGAAAAAGCACAGAACGATCCGGAGCCTTGCTCCCTTCTCAACGAACAGTAATCGTGTCTGTCCTCCCCCAAATTATGCTCTTCTTTGTCTTTTTAATTAAACTCAAGCACAGTTTTGAGGCGATTTGACCTTTGCTGGCCCCTCTTCATGGGGAGTGCTGCGGGTCATTTCCATGCATATATTATTGGCTCGCCCTCCTCTTTCTGCTCTCTGGCAATGATCCACAAGGCTTTACAGATTAAGAAGAGGTTTGGCTCTTGACCATGTCCCTTATTTAATCTGCTACATAAAAAATGACTTGATAGAAAAGAGCCTGAATGTTTTAAACTTTGCTTAGACAGTTAAAGAATATTGGATTGGAAGTTGTGATCGTGGTTTGACTTTAGCCCCAGTTAACCTCTCGACCCCTGATTTTACCCTTCAGCTTACCTTGAGTATCTTCAAAAATGTCAGATTTTCTACCTGGCTTAGAGGCTTTGTGCTAATTTCACAAGTGTTTCCTGGTGTGCTTGTGTTTTAAAACATCCCTCACCTGCCCAACACATATTTACTGTGTGCAACAGATGCAGGAGAAAGCCATCACCACATTTAGGGAAACACAAAGTAGTTTAATGATTGGAGAATCACATCATGATGGTTGGTGGAACATCGTCACTACAATCGATGCCGAAGAAGGAGGACTTGATGGTGTAGACGAGAGGGCAGCTGTGTTGATTTTGGGCAGTTGGAGGCTGTGTGGAGCTGCCTTTCTTTGTCATGTTGAATACTGTCTGTAGGTAGGGGGCGCTCTGTGGCTCCTGGAAGACTCTGCTGGCTGCAGCAAAATGTTTGGCTGTTGTTCGGCCTCTGCAGGCATGTGAGAGCATGATAACAGTCCTGCTGGTTGACACACACCCCTCAGGCTCTGGCACAGGGGGGGGCTGTGTTTTTAGGGGGCTGTGTTTGGAAGTCGTCCTCAGTGCTTGGCTGGTATGCAAATCACAGCCTCGTAGTTCAAAACCTGCACTGAAATCTCCGTCACCTTTAGAGAGTTGGACCAATCAGGACGAGGTGGAGCTCGTGTCTCATTGGTTGGGAGAAAACAATATTGCTCCATTGTCTCCGTTAACTATTGACACTAAATAGCTTCGAGTGACAAAAGCAGATGTGTGGCGGCGCACAGCATCAAATGCAGCCGTCCATGATGAATGTGGAGCTGCCGGAGCAGATGACAGACGAGGAAGTGACTCCGTGGTTACTGATGAGAGGATAGGAAGAGGATGGAGCAGGTGAGGGAGCGGCCTGACCAGAGCGGGGGTGTGTGTGTGTGTGTGTGTGTGTGTGTGTGTGTGTGTGTGTGTGTGTGTGTGTGTGTGTGTGTGTGTGTGTGTGTGTGTGTGTGTGTGTGTGTGTGATTTCATGTGGGGCTGTCGCAGCGAACATCAGTCCTTGTTATGTATTAGTATGTCTGTTGGATAAGGAAATACTAAGGGGCCAAATTGTTGGGACACTTTCGGCTGCGTGTTGTTTTCCTAATCTCATTTCAACAGTGACTGAAGTGGCGTTCACTGATCAGCTGTTCAGTCCTCAGTGTTAAATATTTCTTTGTATGGGCCGAGTTCAGCTTGCAAGGCCACATGTTTGTCACCTCTAATGGAGCCGGTAATCACTGTGTGTGTGTGTGTGTATGTGTGTGTGTGTGTGTGTGTGTGTGTGTGTGTGTGTGTGTGTGTGTGTGTGTGTGTGTGTGTGTGTGTGTGTGTGTGTGTGTGTGTGCGTGTGTGTGTGTGTGTGTCTGTCCTTGTAAATGAGCCCTTTATGGAAATGAAATGCGGATGCAGGCGGGGCGAGAGGAGCTGCAGCTGTTAGGACAGAGTCAGACAGGAGGGGGAGGGAGGGGGGGGGGGGTGTGTGTGTGTGTGTGGGGGGGGGGGGGGGTGGAGATGGGGGGGGTGGAAAACAGGATTTTCTAATGCTGATTGGTTGGTGTCAGTCCCACTTACAGTCATTATTTGGATGGAAAAGGCAGAGCTCTGAGGCCTGCGCTAAACCCCTGAGCGACTTCTCAATTAGTGGGCGGCCTAGCGGAACTGCTAGACACCGCTGTGCCCACGCTCACACACACACACACACACACACACACACTGCTCTGGTCAGTTAGTCTGCTCTGATAGGAGCCTTTTGTAAACCAACACATGGCCAAACTCTGACATGAGAGGCTCATTTTGTTTTTCCTGTGAGGATGGGGTGAAGTTTCTGATGTTTCTGATGTTGCGCTCTCCTTCATGATAACCGCCGTGCTCAGACAGCAGCGCGGTGATGCTCTGTGATGGACTGAACCTGAATGTCTGAGATAACGCTCCACAATGAGAGACAGGCCTTGTGCAATCAAGCCGAGCCAGTCAGAGTTGCTGCGCTGTGCTTATGTCAAATGAGATGTAAATGTGGCAAATCTTAACGGCCTGATTTATTCATGAGGAAGCAAAAAGAAAGAGTGGAATGCTAATAGTCCACAGCGCTCTGTCCTCAACCAGGGCACACTGACAAACAAGTTACTCTTAGCAGAGGAATTAACAGCTTCATTAAGTTACCTGACAGCATCCGCACAAGAGTCATCGGCTTCTGCAGAAGCTGGCCAACTCACATCACCTGAAGATCGTTGTTTTTCAAGAAACATCTCAGGAAGTTCGGTTGAGACAAAATCTTGAAAAAGAAAAAACACTGTCCTGGGTCAGATCTATGATAAGATGCATGATTAGTGTTGTACCCTAATTTGTGTGGTTGGTGAGAGGCTGTTAGACAAATCACATTAGCAAATACCAGCCCAACACTCCAAAAAGTTGGGATGGTGTGTAAAATATAAAATTAAAAAAAACAGAAGTCAATGATTTGCCAATGATTCCATCAATGACATATTACTTCCATAAGCTGTCAATCTGTGAACGAAGCAGTCAAAGCAATACGCAGCGCGTCCTGTCACTTTGATTTCTCAAGCTTCCTGCAGCAAAAACTGAAGACCTGATCAATGATTGAGACAGTCAGGTTCATCATACCTCATTTTACTTTGACTTACCAGCATCCAGGATCGCATCACGCACACAAACCTAAACATGAGCTCTGTGCAAATATGTCTCAGTAAATGAAGTTACTGCTCTCAGTGAGGAAACTCTTCTTTAACAGTTTGACAGTTTACCTCTGACTTTGATCAGTTGGATTCAGGTTTGGAGACAGACATGTTATTGATCCAGCACAGCAGGACGCTAGAAAATTATGGCGAGACCCAGGGAAGAGTTGAGGTGAAGCTTTTGGAGAATTGCAAACATTGGGAGGTTATTTGAGGTGGTCAGTGCCTACGCCAAGTTTCAATTCACATCATGTCTTATTTCACTTCGTTATTTCAACATTACATCAAACCTGAAGACAATACAGAAGAATAGAAATCAACAAAGTGAACAAACGGAAGAAGAGAAAGACCACTTATTTAGAAGAACAAATTTGAGAGCGCAAAGACTCAACTTCGTCTACGAATGTGTTTGGTTGTATATCTGTGTCCTCCCTCTGGAAACGAAGCTTATTATGTGTTTGACTGGCATTTTGCCTTTCACATGAGACATGACGGCCAGTCATGGCACCATAAGAGCGGGTTTCAGGTTCCACCTCCGTCTCACCGTGTCCATAGACCAAAGTGCCCTCGAGCAAGACGCTGGGCCCCCAATCACCACTGGTGCATGAGTTATTACAGGGGAAAAGGGGCTCTGAGGCTGCTAAAGCAGTGGGGGAAAAAACTCCACAGAAGTGAAATCCATTTACCATGAATAACAACAATAATCGCAAGACCAAGGGAAGACAATCTTTTTCATGACATCTTGTTCATGTCCTTCTTTTGATGTAGAGCAAAGGATAATAAGGAGGCGTGATGCCTTAGACAGCTTGTCACACTTGGCTTGAAGGCAGCGGTGGGATTATTTAATATATTTGTACCTGTGTCAGTGTTTCAGCATCGTCTCAGTCAGATTTCACTTGAGGGACCGTGTTGTCCACGTCTTCCTGATACACACCAGAGTTATTGAGTTATGCAACTTTCTCTTTACACCATGAATACTCCAGGTAAACTAAACCTTTTCTTATTAATATCAGCATGGAGACCGTACAGTGCAGATCCTTCACAAAAATGCACAACAAAAAATACGGGTGTACAATGTAGGTTGATTTAGGGTACATCCACACGACGAAAAAACGTTTTTCTCCCTGGCCTTCTCCCAAAAAACTTCCGTCCATGCCTCACTATGAACACGGCTCAACACGAGGCTTCAGGGCATGTAGTACACATGCCAGGCCTTTAGGGGCGCTGTGACTCACCAAACACAACAAAAACGCAGAAGACAGACCACATAGAAATTTAGAAGTAGACTCCTGCACATAAACACATATAACTCTAGTTTTATAGGTCTAGGTATAGTGAGGTGTGGACGGATGTTTTTTGGGAGAAGGCCAGGGAGAAAAAAGATTGTTTTTTTCGTCGTGTAGATGTACCCTTATTAGGTGTGAGGTGAAGGAATCAGAGAGGATTCATTTAAAGAGAATCAGATTTCCATGTCAAGCATCAATCTATCTTATAAGTTACTTTTCAGAAAAATGGCCTTTATTTTCCAATTTGCAGTCTTCAAACAGTTAAATCAGCCGGTGGGCTGGATCAGCCCATTTTGGCCGACAGGCTACATGTCGGACCCCCTGATTTATGAGGCTGTGGTGGAGGGACCACCCATGAGCTGGTCAAACACTTGACTTCTGCTCACTACCAACTACAAACGCCACAATCTACTGTTTGTGTCTTTTTTATTTTTGTGAGGTAGTTGCTGATATGTTTTTGACTCGAAGTACCGTTCACCTTATGAAACAAAACTACAGAAGATCTTTTCATGTGCGTCTTCTGTTAAATACCTGACCAGTATTAAAAAGATGAACTGTTTGTCTAAGGCCCCGTTTACGCGACAACGTTTCACGTGACAACACCTAATCCGTTAAAAAAAAGGAGTGCGTTTCCACTGCAGCAGGGAACACAGAGACAACGATGTAGTTACTATGCTGGGCCACAGGAGGGCGCTGTTAATTGATTTTGTAACAAAACTACACAGATGTGTGCAGAGAACAAAACACTATAAACGTGAAGAAAATGGAGAGAACCTGACATCCGTATGGACTGATGACATATCGGATGATATCAGGGAGAGTCTAAACTATTAAACTACTGATCTGGACGATAAAACTAGAATATGGGACCGCGGGTCGTACCACTACGGGTCGTACCACTACGGGTCGTACCACTGGGGGCAGCCATGTTTGTTTACAACTGAATGAGCAGGAGGGAGGGGGAGAGATGTGCAGTAACAGGCTCTGTCGCCTCCATCAGTCTCTGCAGGAGGGAATAGCAGCCGTGAAAGAATCTTTCCACCTTGGGAGCCGGATTAAAAACTTAGTGGATACAGTGGATCCCCAAACTGGTGCCGTGTAAACGGACCCCCCAAAAGTGAAGAATGTTTTACGGATACACTCTAATTCGTTGTCGTGTAAACGGGGCCTAAAACATACAGGATGTGTCCTGATTGTGGTGAGGTGGCAGACTGATGGTAAAATCTCAGAAAACACTTGAATCGTTACGATATCATTAACCTCCAATACTGCAAGTCCCTCCTGGAATTACTGAAGTTCTTGTGATTAAAATGAGGTTCTCACACATACTGAAGGTCTGCTTCCATCTGTTTAAAGGGGTCAAATTATGCAAAATTGACTTTCTATAGGTTTTCCAACATACGTCCCCATACCTGAGAATGAAACACGAGAAGTGAAGACAGTCTGTCCTCTCTCTCCCTGGCTTGTTTCAGGTTTTAAAAAAGTGTGTTGCTCCAACCAGCCAATCAGAAATCAAACCCTATATAGTGTCATCGGGGGTTTAGCCAATCCCAATCAAGGTAGACCCTCCCTTTGACTCCTCCCACAATTAGGCAGCTCTGCACTGGCACATGGCACCACGAGAGGAAGTACTTCCTCCTCTTCCCAAGATGGGCATGTGTGGGCGGAGCCAGTCCAGCTCACACAGACACAGCAGATTCTGAATGAAGCTCCTATGATCAAATATTGAAATGAATGAAAACAATCAAAAAGGAGGATTTGGGGCAATAAACTTTGAATAGAACATTTTTGTACCGACAAGAGGTTGGTATTTTCAAAGGAAATGAAATACTTGATTCCAGTTGAGTGGACATGTTATTTTTTTGGCCTGTCCCCTCCAGTTGAGATTAGTTAAATTAGCTGTAAAGAGCGATGGTTTGTGCAAGTGTTCATGTTTAGTGCAGATAATTGCAGAGCTGGTTGAGATACAGGTGGCTTCCAACCTGCCCCCCAGAGGTCAGAGCCCTCCCCTTACAACCACACCACCCCACCCCACCCCCCACACCCCCACTCCCACCCCCACCCCCCCACTGCTGCCGCCCTCCTGACTCTGTCCATGCATGCTGGTGATTTTAATTTCTAATCACAGTAACTGGACACCAGATGTGCAGTGTATTTTCAAAAAAGAAAGAAAATCTGTGTGTGTGTGTGTGTGTGTGTGTGTGTGTGCGTGTGCGTGTGCGTGCGTGTGCGTGCGCGTGCGCGTGCGCGTGCGTGTGCGTGTGCGTGTGTGTGTGTGTGTGAAGCAACCACTTCCTATAACACTTACATGTGATGACTTGCTATATTTGCCTTGTCATTAGTCACAGTTTCATAAATATGTGAAGCAGTTAAACAAGTGTTTTCTAACCTCAGTGAGGAGAATCTATAGGAGCTAATTAGTAAGCAATCAGCGGCTGCTTCAGGTTGACACTTGAGAGGATGGTTAGCAGTCTCTCCGAAGGAAGGCCATAATTCATCATTAGGATGTCAGAGTCCAGGTGCAGATGAGAGCTGATGGAGCCGGCAGCCCGGCGAGGCACGGCGAGTCACGGCTCTCCGGGAGGAAAATCTTGTCCCAGGGACAATTCCCAGCTCAGGACTGTGGTAATTGAAATAATTTTGCCTCTAGTTTAATCACTGACAATCACACATGCTGGGGGAGGGCGTAAGTTGAAGAAGGCATAAGTATACCCCACCCCCTCCACACACACACACACACACACACACACACACACACACACACACACACACACACACACACACACACACACACACACACACACACACATCCACTGTGGACAGTTGTGAAACCTTCATCTCTCTCCCTGTCTGCTCTTTTGTTCATTCAAATGGCTCTTTAAACTAATTATTCTGTCTGGATTCAGTCCTGGGCGGAGCTGCAGCATGAAGGCATCCAGGGTTAGTCATCAGATGGACAGAGAACAGTCCCATTAAAACAGCTTATGGTGAGATGCAACAAATCATTTGTCTGTTATTAACCCTGAACCTGTAATTATGCAGATTGCCATAGATTTTCTCTGGTTGCCTGGAAGTGAGATCCAGGGGTTGTTCTCTGTCTGGCAGGCGGACGAGAGAACGGTCGTGCATTACTGAACTTGCCACATTCATCATGTTGACTGATGGCACAGGGAGTCGGTCCCCAGGTCCCGGTGGTTAATGTAGTGGGTAATTAACTGTCATTTGCCTAGTAATAGGCCAATGATCAATGGTTTGTGAGGAAACAAATTCTAATCCGGCAGCTGATGAATGTATGCCGAGGCTGGAGCAATTGATGTGGTTGAGGAGAAGGGGTAGGGGGTAGGCAGTTGGAAAGGAACCAGAGAGCAAAGCTGCCCCTGGAATTTAAAATGGCTACAGGAAGAACTGGTGCAACCAGCATAACTACCCCACCCCCTACCCCCTACCCCCTACCCCCCACCCCCCGCCCCGCCGCTCTCCAAAATGGAGCCAAGGTGACATTAGATGAAAGTACTTCTTCGGCCCTGTCAACACGAACCAAAACCATCTTTCTTCTCCTCGTCATTCTTAAAAAGTTTCCTATCCACACGGCATGGGTGCAAGTAATACCTGCTTCCACATACATCAAAAATGGAGAAGATGACACAGAGCATGTAAAAACGGAGAAATTGACAAATCTGACATCACAAAAAGCTTCTGTTGTTAAGTGACGTCGTGGCGCTATCAGGTCGTAGAAGTGGGGTGATGACATCATCGTTTTCAGTTAAATTGCTTCTTGTCCGTCCAAAACAACACAGCCGAGGCTTTCACGTTCCTCCCCTCTGAAGCAAAACAAAAGGAGAGATAAACTGTCTGAGAACAAACCTCCAGCAGAACCAGACTGAGAAGAGGTGAACATCGAACCTCCTCCTAACATGACGGGAGCAAATTTAGCTTTTCAGAAGACGTCCAACAGTGTTCATGCAGCTGTCTATTATTGACGTTTGTGGCCTGGTTTAAAATGCTATATCTCTATAATGTACTGTCGTGATGAACTGCAAAACACAGTGAAGGTATTTTTAGTCAAACAAGACCTTCTTCCATCTGATCCCTCCAGCAGATCAGCTGCCTCAGTCGCCTCGAAACTGTCCTTCGGCTCTTAATACCAACGTCTGCATGTCCCCCTTCACTTCATCCTTCCATTTTCTCTTCTCCCTCCTGCCAGCTCTTTTTCCAACATCCATCTCATCCATCCATCCATCCATCCATCCATCCATCCATCCATCCATCCATCCATCCATCCATCCATCCATCCATCCATCCGTCTGTCTGTCCATCCATCCATCCTTCTGCTCATCTGTCCATCTGTCCATCCATCCATCCATCCATCCATCCATCCATCCATCCTTCTGCTCATCTGTCCATCTGTCCATCTGTCCATACATACATACATACATACATACATACATACATACATACATACATACATACATACATACATACATACATACATACATACATACATACATACATACATACATACATACATACATACATACATACCCAGTTTACCATGGATGGAGAGGAAAGTTTGAGTCACCAGTTCACCTCACATACATGTTTTTTATGTCTGTGGGAGGAACCGAGTACCAGGAGGAAACCCCCCTACACACACGGAGAACATGCAAACGCCACACAGAAAGGCCTGGTCCAGTATTTCAACCCGGACCTTCTAGCTGTGAGGCAACAGTGCTAACCATTGTGCCATTTTCTCCAACATTATTTATATCCAATATATCCAGCAGACCTCCACCTGCCAGGGTATTCTCCACCAGCTCTCTACACTCATCACAGATTACCATATCATCTGCAAACATCATGTTCCACAGGACCTCCTGTCATCCTGCTCTTCACCACTGCAAACAAGGAGATGCTCAGAGCGGCTCCATAGTGATCCACCTTCACCATCCGATGGACTTCACAGTTCTACACATCATGTAGTTCTTTACCGCCCACTCCTCCACTCACCACTGTACTCTTTGCTATGTGTGAACTCACAGTTCTCCTTGTACTTCATTTATCTTCACCTTTAGCTGCCTTCTTTTGAATACTCTCCTGAACTTTCTCAATCAACCAACTTTCCTAGTTTTCCTTCTTCTGACCAGAAGAAACACCAGACATGTTAAACGTTACTCTCCCTCAGCTGTACTGTCCCAGTCCTTCGATACTCCTCAGATACTCCTCCGATATTCCTCAGGTACTCCTCAGATACTCCTCCGATATTCCTCAGGTACTCCTCAGATACTCAGATATTTCTCAGATAATCATCAGTTACTCCTGAGATCCTCCTCAGATCCTCACATACTCTTCAGATACTTAGATACTCCTCAAATACTCATGATGATCTGTTGAGGTTCTTCCCTGAACTACATACTTTCAATAATCCCCGTTCAGCTTTCACCATTGATTCTCTTTGAAGTTCAGGTTGGAAGAAAACATAAATTTCCTTTCCCTTCTTCAAAAAGCACATTGTCCTGTGAGCCGTGGATACGAAGTGTGTTTCTGTGTTTTCTGCCTCGCAGACATGGCAAACGGCTGTACCAGCCTCACAGAGATGCATTAGGAATGTACTCATTCATCAGCAATTACAGGCCCGGTGTTTTCAGCACAGTGGTTACGAGCCCGGGATCTACTAACCGTCTGTGCCTTTGGGGTTATTACAACCAACCACAGTTAATTCAGCTCCTCCTTGGAGAGCCATCAGCGTCTGTGGCATCAAACTGGCAGTCAAGTGGCAGACGTTCTGCATCCATCTTCCCTGTCTGGAGGGAGTGACTGCACAACATTCATCTTCAGAATTTTCTTTTAAACAAAACTACTACAAAAACGCTGGTGCCACCTATCAGGTGTAATCGGATTACTGGGCTGCTCGTTGGTTAAGGGGTCCTTGTGGTTTTACTAGCTCATGTTCTGGGTCAACGTTTAGCATTTTTGAGAGGTTTCGTATAACCAAACATACTTTATGAGCAGTTCAGGTCTTTCATGGATGAGAAGCAGCCAAAAGTTTGTTTTGTTGAAACCATTTGAAGCTCAATTTAGTCAGAATGAGACGTTATCATAAAACCTGCTGAGAACAGCTGCCACACCTGCTTCTTCACAGGGAAAATCTTTAACACACTCAATGGATTTCACTATATTACATCACAAAGCACTTCACGTGTCACACACATGCACGCCTGCACACACAAGACGATCACATGTATCAGGAACTTTCATTGTGTTTAGTTTCTTCGTCTGAATCTCTGAGAACTGAGATGAGGAAAAGTCGCTGAGTGAAAGTTTCCAAAGGACTAATGAAATCCTGGATCAACTATGAAACACATTAGGAACAGGCAGCAACAGGTTTTAGTCGTATTCTGATAAGACATATTAATATATATATATATATTTTTTTTTTAATAATAGTTTTTATTTCATTATTATTATTATTAGTAGTAGTAGTTACTACTAACCCTAATAATAAAGTAACAATAATGTAATCAAACATATCTCTTTGTGTTAATTTTGTTTTAAGTCGTTTTAAAGATTTATAGAATTTTGTGTACAATTTGTAGTATACAGGAAAACATGTTTTTTAATCAAAGAAATGATTGTTGTTACTGTTAAAACCAGCTATAGCTGATATATCATAACATTAAACCACAGCTGTGACATTTGTCTGAGCTACTACAGAGAATATCTGACATTACTGTTGACGTTTTTCTGTGTACTTTTTTTGATCCTTCAACACGTTTCTTGCACATGTCCACATTTCTCCTTGTGAGATGTTTTGATGTATTTATTTGTTCCTATGAAGCAAATCAACTTTCTTACCACAACAAGTCGACACATTTTTGTTAAACATCTTTCAAAATAACATCACTGCTTTTTTGTAGCAGTAAATTTCACATGTTGAGTTTTTGCTTTTCATCTTTTTGCCTTTAAATTCAATTTGATCCATATGTGAAGCCAAGAACGTCGTCGTCCCAATAGTTTCTCTTCTGGCACTGATCTCACCGCAGAGACATTTTCTACCTGGGGAAATGTGATATTTATTTATTTATTTATTTATTTATTCATTATTGGACAGACAGCAGTTTGTGTGCTGATAAGGAAGGAGCCGGTTCAAGTAGTTTTCTGAAGGATCCCTGACAGTGTAGTACTGTATTTAAACACACATGCTACCTTAAATTAGCACAGGATGACAGAATATTTTGAATCAAACTGACAAGACATTTTGAGGCCTGAGTGTGCGAGACAAGGACAAGGTCCTGAACCTTCACATTGTCTCACACACGCCACTAAAAAAATCCACCCTCGCCAATTCCTGTTGTTTCATTTCTATTCTAAGAAAAATGACTCGTCTTTGTTGAGCAGACAAATCAACATTTCATCTATTTCATGTGGAGGCCTTCCGGCAGAGCACAGCCGTGTAGAAAAGAGGAAGGACAAGAGAAGCACAGACGTCTCTAAATTTAGATTGCTCAAAGGAAAAGGCACAATTCTTTTAATTAAGTCAGAAGTAATCCGAAGAACAAGCCCCTTTGTCTCCATCCACCTCTCATGTTACATGAGGTATGCCTCATTGTCTCAAGGTGTGTTGACAGTGGCCCTTAATTCTGGAGGTATTCATGAGGGCACAATCTATCTGCTTCCTTGCCTCTGGGAAACATACTTTCTGAAGGTTAATAAACAACACTGCATATCCTGAGCCCTGAGATCATTTATCAGATTGTGATCTCTTACAGACTCTGAGAGTGGCATGCCATTTTATCATGTTAACAACAATGACTAAAAGTGCCTCAAGAAGTCTGCCTAATAGGATATTTTGTTATATGATTTCGTTATCAGATATTTTTTCCCTTGCTCGCCTGGTCTAGGTCACTGTGTAGTAACAGCCCTGAATCCCTAATGAATACTCGCATTAATGTCCCTGGAGCAGGCTACAGAATAATGGCTCCCTCCCTGGGCACAAGCTGTGGCCTGCTATTCCCCCACCATCCCACTGCAGCTCAGCTCTTTTCTCCTTTCTGTGGGATCCAGAGGCCGAAGTGAAACTACACGTCTCTGATCCAGTTTATCTCCTGGACTCATAAGAGAGTTTGGGACGGTTTCTGCACATAAAAACCAACAGGAACTAGACATTGTGCGCATCACAACCATACTAATCTAAGGCTGACGAACATGCAAAGTAACACAAATAATCCATGAAGGCTTCAGGAACATCAAGTGTGTGTACTCGGTCCACAGCTGGCTCCTTAGCACTTGTGTTTGTGGACTTTATTGTCAGACAATATCCATGTTGCAGTGTTGACCTCATCTGTTGATTTTCTTTTTCCCCTCAGATTATCTGTCATTTTTCTTGTTTATAGTCAAACTTAGATTTATTTGCTGTACTACTCTGATATGTTTCGAACTTTAAACAGTTTTGTCGTGTCTGCGGCGGCTCAGCGCTCCGTGCAGTCGGTACCAAAGGTCGACCTGGACACTATATCTATCTGTGGTGGAAATTTCTCCAAAATCCTGGAAGTGGTTTTGATGTAATCTTGCAAACAGACATACAGACAGACAAGCAAATATACACCTATGATTTTGTGTGTGTGTGTGTGTGTGTGTGTGTGTGTGTGTGTGTGTGTGTGTGTGTGTGTGTGTGTGTGTGTGTGTGTGTGTGTGTGTGTGTGTGTGTGTGTGTGCCAGACAGACAGACAGGCCGACAGAGAGATGGGTTTATTTATTTGTCTGAACATGTCAATGAGCATATTTTATGCAGGATCTTTATGTATGTGTTTTCTCTCGGCTTATTCTTTAATTTGTGGGTGTGATGTCACAGGTGGGAGTGTGTCTGGTAACTGTCCAAGCTGTCCCCTGCCCTCGGTCAATTGTCTGTGTGGATGTGACGTCTGTCTGGACACAGTGGCTGTGTTCTTCTATGAATTAATGGAATGTATGAATTATAATAAAGAAGTTCATGTCTTCATTAATCATGTCTTGTCATGACAGTAGTTGATTCCTGCTTTGGCCTTTAAAACATGTCATCCTACCATATGTGACCCGTGTTACAGTATAATATATAATGTAATAGTTTTTATCAACATTTACTAAAACTGCACAGACAATGAAAAGATCTTTGTATAGTTGTAAATATGTGTAACATGTCCGACTTCTGTATGTGTGTGTGTGTGTGTGTGTGTGTGTGTGTGTGTGTGTGTGTGTGTGTGTGTGTGTGTGTGTGTGTGTGTGTGTGTGTGTGTGTGTGCGTGGTGTCCTAACAGGTTGTTTGGCGTCACGGGGAACTGTGCGGCCTGCAGTAAACTGATCCCAGCCTTCGAGATGGTGATGAGAGCCAAAGAGAACGTCTACCACCTGGACTGCTTTGCATGCCAGCTCTGTAATCAGAGGTGAGTGATTCCTCCTACACTTTGCTGCTCTCTGTCCCGGGACTGACCGGCGGTGATGGTGAGAGACAGACTCCACATCCCACATCCAGAGCAGGAGCCAGTACCAGTGACAGCTGTACAGGACTTTTACAACAACATATTGATTACGTTCCCAAAGTTTGAAGCATATAACCTTTAATAAAAGCACCATCCATCTGTCCACACACACAACCTTCTCACTATGAGTCAAGAGTTCTTACCACTAGAAGTACCAGTTTTAACATTCCACTTGAACATAGACACTGGCCACATGGTGGCGCAGTGGTCAGTGCTCTCGTCTCACAGTGAGAAGTCCAAGTACAAGCCGGGGCCTTCCTGTGTGGAGTTTGCATGTTCTCCCTGTGGTGTCTGTGGGTTCCCTCTGGGTACTAAAACATGCACCGTGGGACCCTGAGCCGTAGCCCCCATCGTATGGCTGCTACCGATAAGTCAATTCAGTGAAGACATTTCCTCAGGAGGATTAATAAAGTACAATTCGACATGATTGATCCACCCAAGTGTTTATTCTCCTCTTCTCACGAAGCTTTTCTACCACAGTGTCTGCTGCACCCCATGTCCACACGGGTTGTTTCTAACTTTGTCTTAAGATGATATATTAAGATAAATTTCACATAACTCGCAATAGAAGCACAGCAGTTTGTATTTGGAAACAATCTTGAAGCTCATGAACAGACAAAGATGTCAGGGGTTTTGAAAGGTTCCATGAAACACTTTGTTGAACATCAGGAGATGATTTCTGGGTTCCTTTGTTCCTCCCACCTTTTTCCCCGTCTCCCACTGACCTTAGCACTCCAAAGCACACACAAACCAGGCACCCTGAGCATGCTAAAGGAAAAAGGACGTGGTTTCACACAATTAGAGCTGGGTTATTATCTTGCCACTTCAGCCGGCTGCACCAGACAGCTTCTCCTAATGGGAGAAGTCAGCTAATCTTCATCAGCCAGACTCAGACAGGCCAGCTCTCCTCTCCCACATTAAAACCCATTTAAGCTCGGACAAATCTTTCTTTTTACATTGGAGCAGTTGACGAAGTGTTGAATAAAATCTGTGTTAGTGTGTTCCGCACAGTGTGCTGTGGCTTTTAAGCACTGCTCAGATGCCCATCACAATTTCACCAGATTTATGGTGAAGGACTCAACCTGCTGGTTGTTCACTTTTACATTCACAAGTACTTCTTATCAGTACACTCTGCCTACACGCTGTTGTTAAATCACAGAAATTCTTCTTTGACAGTTTGTCTGGAAGTCCTTTGAGTGGTGACCTCAACATTGCTAGGTAGTCCGATTACCTTGGAAAGTGGTCCAGTTCTTTGTCTGGTATTCGGATGTGTAGCCTCATTCATCTACACCGGCTCATCCCCTCCGTCTGCCAGCATCAAACAGACTTGAAAGCCCTCTTCACAACCCCCCAGCCCTTCAATAAAGCAATCTAATCCATCTCACAAATGGCCCGCAGATTTCTCAGTGGAGCGCCGTTAAGAAATGTGAAATCTGATAAACAGAGCGGGTGATGGTGGGGTCAGGGGGGGTCACACAGTGTAATTATCCATCACTCCTGGAGGTCAGCTCCGGCGTGAATCGCTGCCATCGCGTATGAACATGCTCACACGTGTTTGCTCATGCATCTATTCACACCGTCGCCTGCTCTGTGGGGACGGTCACCATACTGTATTCCACGGCTCAAAGCCAGTGATTATTTTGATTTCATCAGGGATTCACTGCAGGACTTCTGTCGTGCTCAGCTATTAGGAGGCCTCGCTTAAGTGATAGGCCAATTAGTACAGGGAAGAGATGGAAAGACCGCCCTGTCCGTTAATGGTGGACATGTCACTGTTGTCGTGACCTGAGCACACTTCTTCACTCTTTGTCATCATTAACAACAAATTGGCAGCAATGAGAAACAGCATGTCGAGCAAAGCCTGTCTCAAGTATGAAATAAATGGAAAAGCTTTCACTGCTATCTTACCTGTCTGCCACAGAGCAAAATACATTTCTTTTCTTTCTCTTTTCTTCACTTTGTGCATGACTTTGAAATGGTATGAAGCTGAGAGGAAGGAAAAGCTTCTATAGCCGCTGGTCCATCACGTTGGATCTGATTGCTCATGTCTGCACTTGCTTTGTTAAACTGGACATAAATCTGCCGCCTGACCTTCCCAGCAGCCAGAACTGTTATTTCCCTGCCTGCACTGGAAAAGAAAGCAGCTCTGTGGTTTCCGAGCCACAGAGACTGGTTGTGAGGAGAGGGGAATGCCGGTGAGCTGTTAGGAATGGGAAGGAGATATGAGACTCTATCCAGCCAGCAGTTAGCCACAGATCTGCCCTGGGGGACAGCTAATCGATGGGGCTGTCGTCCAGCCTCATCATCTAGCCAGTGCTGGCCCAATTTCCCCTGATGAGCTAGAGGCCACAGCGGAGAGAGGCTGGAGGAAGGTGAGAGTGGAGGGGAGCAGGATGGGTGACAGAGCTGAGGAAGGTCAGCGCTGATAAGGAGGAAGCTCCATATACTGCAGCTTTTGAAGGAGAGACTGACACCAATTGGGTTCAGCACAACCAAGCCCGGCCACTGGTTCCTTGTGTGTCACGAATTAAGCTTGTTAGACAGCAGCCTAATAGGCAGTAAGGGACACAGTTGTCACTATGTGTATGATTGGTGTTGAGAACTCAGAGCCTGTGGAGAACCAACCCAGCTCCATGTCCTACAAGACATCCAGGAAGAAAAGAGGCTAAAAGTTTTACATTTCATGTCTTTTGGTTTTCGTCGGGTTAAATGATAGAAGAGACTTGAGAACAAAGAAATCTGGAACAAACTCAGTCAAGAACTGAAAAAATATCCAAGCATGAGACTTAAAAAAAAAATAGGCTCAGACTGGTCATTTTAAACAAATACGGGGATGAAGAGGTAAAGATGTGATGCTCAGGCAGTCAGAAGACAGCAGAAGTTCACTTCTAAATTGGTCATATTGGTTCTAAATCAGAATTACAAAAGGAGATTTGCAAACAAAAAACAGTCTCTGATCAACTGTTTTAAAGCCCCATCACTGTTTGTAGGGGACCAGTTCTCTTTTTAGGATCCCTTCGGTCTGATGAGTAAAAGCCTGTTTACGCTGGTGATGAAGACGTCTCATTCGGCTTTGTCTTGTAAAACTTCTCACTGAGTTAAGAACATTTCATACTCCATATTAACAAGAAGAAAGTTCGGCAGTGCAGGTCCGGCCGAACAAAATGACGTCATTTCCTTCGGCCAGCTCCCTCTGGCCGAAGAAATTGGTTTGGGCTGTGCCAACCGCCCTGGCTGAACTATGTAGGAGCCGCTCTGCTGAAAGTTCTGCACTGCGGTGTGCTGCGCATGCATGTTCCAGCTCGCTACTGACTATCAGTCATTTTTTAATCATATTTAGCTTGTAACATCGCCACTGTACGAGCGCCGCAGCTTGTTAACATGTTGGAGTGCGGACTTACATGATGCGCCTGAACGCATCACTCAAAGCTGTCAGCTCCTGGAGTTAAAACCAGACCAACATAGCGGCTCGGATAAAAACTCTTTTTTTACTGAAACAGTTCAGCAAAATGTATTTCTGAAAGCACTGGAGGCAAAAAATAAGCTGTTCAGTTGAAAGGTTCAAACGCCGCTTCACAGATGTGTGGCTGCCGTGAGGGGGCGTGGCCTGCTGCGGGGGGGGGGGGCGTGGCCTGCGAGTTCGACAGCTTCTTCTTAACAGTCTGCCAAAACATTATTTTTTTCGGCAGCTGGCTGACGTCACTGCCAAATGTTTTTCTTGTTCTTAAGGCTTCATAAAGGGAGTAAGAAAGGGGCCTTCACAAAGCTGGAAGCAGCAGCTCCACCCTCACTGATCTGAGCTCAGTGAAGTTCAGACACCAGGACTCGTCTTTGTAACGTGCTCATGCTTCATGAAAACTCTGAAGATTATTAAACGACGAGGTGATCTGTGAAGATGTGCGCATGCTTAAATGTTGATGATGTGACCCAGCTACCTTGACAGTTTTTAATGTCGAGGTACTTCAAGAAAAATCTGAAGCCTTACATCAGTTCATAGATTAAAGCAGAACCAAACTCCAGGATAGTTATTTAGCAGCAAAGGGGAAAACAAAATGAAAGAGATTGTCTCTAATTACGAGATATTAAATCATATTTTTTTACATCACATTCCCCAAAGAAAAGCTCATCCTGAACATGTCCTTGTGCTGCTGCTGTCTGATTGCCCAGCAGCAATCTGCCTGTGAAGATTTACAAGCTGCTGTACAATTAGGCGTCACTGTCATCGAGCTACGTCTCCTACAAACCTGCATCTTAACCGTAATTAGACTTAATGCAGCCCAGACTATTTACTCTCTGACAAGCGCCCTGTTTTCCTGATTCCAGTGGAATGTGAATACTCTAGTTAACACAGGCCTCAGAGGCGAACAAGCTGCCATTGCAATACATCTTTTAGGTGTGTGTGCCTGTGGAGGACATTTTTCTCCTTGTGCTACAACAAGAGGTCTCCAAAGACTCATTATTCACAGTCGACTCTAAATACAGGAAAAAAAGAAGAAAGTAGGAGACAGCACCATCGCAGAGAATAATGATACACACTGATCCACAATAAATGGTATTCCTTACCGGTGAAAGGGGATTTTTAATGGTTAATGGCTCTCCCATGTATCGCTGCTCTCGCCTGCTTCGACATGATTACCTGAAAATCCTGAATTCTTCTGACAACACTATTTGGCTTCCGTGTCAACCAAAGATGAGCTCAGGTAAACAAAATATTACATTCAAGAAAGTAAAATGAACCGAAAAAAATGGGAAAATTCACATCGACCGGTATTCCTTGTTTTTAGTTTGTGTGATTTAGTGAGTATCACAGCGTCGAGGATTTATTCTCATTGTGTGACTGAGAGATGTTTGGAACTCGCTCCCTGCTCCGTTTTTAAGATGTGGAAAATGCAAGGACAACACAAGGACATTTACGAGATGGCCTTTGATGGGCTCTGTGTAATATCCTCATCATAACTGGATGTCACATATGCTGTTGACATTTCCCGGAGGGAAAACCAATTTGGCTCGTGTGAAACAGGAGGAGAGCTGGAATAAAAGCTGTGGAGGAGGAGGAGGAAAACCACGATGACGACAGGGATTGACCACTGTGAAGAGTAAACGTGAGAAAAGTGAAGTGAAATCATGTTCAGGGTGGAAGTGAAGACGGTGAGGGATTCAAGAGGAGGACACTATTACACGTAACACACCTCCTCCTCGAAACTGATGAAGGTGTCAAACAAACCCTGCGTAAAGGTTTCTGAGGAAGTGAAGCCACAAGAAGTCTTTACCAGGTTCTAATGAAAGCATGTGAATAATTGTAAATATGATGATTAAAGGTTCTTAATGTTTCTGCCACTCTTTAGTCTGCTTAAGAAAAGAAGACCTTTACACCCGAAATAATTAATGCAACTTTAGGCAAACATTAAAAACAAAGTTTAAAGGCCCAGGGTTCGCTGACTTTGCTTTTGCTGTCCTGTCTTGTGCTTTAACCACTCCCAGTTGCTATTCGCAATGACCCTGGTTTTCCAACGTTCCGTCGGGGGTTCAGGCCATCGATGTATGTTTTATGCAGACGACATTCTACTTTTAGTTTCAGACCCCGGCGACTCACTGCCCAGATCATTCACTATATTTACCACAATCGCAAAATGTTCTAGTTACAGGGTTAACTGCGCACACACACCACACACAACACACACAAACTTCCAGGCATCGGGCACAATGGTCGCTTCCCTCTGAAAGAGCCCCCTCTTGGTTGAGAATGGAGCAGCCTCTCTCTACGGCACCGCTCCTCTATCATATCACAGCTGGGTTCCCTCCTGATGCGAGAATGAAAAAAGTCTCCTGACTGTTTAAAACAAGTCCTAATTCCAGCCGGTCACCTGGTCTCTGAGCTCATCACAAACTTTGTTAATTTAATACCACCTCTGTGTGGAAGGAATGGGTAGAGCAAGCTCTCCGGACCCTTTGGGATTTATATGATTTCAACACATTGAAATCTTGTTCATCAATATATGTTGCCCCGGAATAATTATTTATGAGATATTTACAAATGTAATGTTTATTGATAAGAAACGTAAGTAAGGGATACAAATATACTTATACCAAAAATACTATTCACGTTTAAGGACACGGATCGTAGCAGGATAGTCTGCGTGGGAAAGGGACGTGGGACTCACTTTCAGGAAGAAGAAATGAGATGTTATCGTAGGGATTCCCAGGCAGGTATCCGGGGATAATAAAACAAGGCTGATACATTTTAAGATATTCCATCGTTTCAATTGGACCGTCTACAGACTTCAGACGGGCTCTTCACTGCGTGCTCTTTGGACTTGTTCAAAGATTGGTGGTTTTTGGAACAGCATTCACGATCATATCCTGGCAATAACAGAGACTGAACACGAATTTGACCCTGGGTTATATGTTCTTAGGAATCCTCGCTCTCGTCAGCAGATCTCGAAACCAGAAGCAGACGAGATACAAACTGGTACGATACCAGTTTGTATCTCGTCTGCTGCAGGCAGGCAGATTATAATGGGGGGTGTGTGTGTGTGTGTGTGTGTGTGTGTGCGTGCGTGCGTGCGTGCGTGTGTGGTTTGATTTTTGAAGCGTATGTTTGTTGGGCAGGTTGTTATTAAAACTCGACTCCAGTATTTCGTTGGCTGTACTTGTCACTGGGCTGAAATTGAGTGTTTTTGCTTTGTTGTCAGCCACACACCCCTCACACAGTTTTTGACTGGTGGAAGTACCTGCGGTGTATTCAGATCCTCCTAATTGGTCCCAAACGACTGAAACAAATCATGCACTCAATCTGCCCTGCAGCCCTGAATAAATGCTGCGAACTGAGCGGCTTCATCAGGTAGCTGAGTGTGCAGCTCGCAGCACTGAACCCCACCCCCCCACCTTGTTAAACACTGCTCCGGCTGCCCGCCTCCCTCATGCAACCTGCATACAGAAGGAGATAAGAGGCCCTCAGGACAACACAGTGCGAGGGGCCGCTCATACATGACCAACATAAACTCCACTTGGTGCCGCATTGAAAGGTCAAACACACCACCCGACCTCCCGTCCCTGGCTGAAGCTTGTGTACAACCCCCTGACCAATATCTACCCCGCTCCCCAGCACTACACACACACACACACACACACACACACACACACGTAATGGACGTTACTGTTTTCTGGAGGAGTGCTCCCTGTTTGCACACAGCAGTCTTCCAGTACAAACGGGGTCTGTGCTCAGGAAGAAACACCCGGACCACCTGCCTGCAGCTCCACACTAACGATCCCTTCAGTCTCGTGCTCGTGTAAACAGCCTCCTCTCTTTGTGTCTTTGTGTGGTGCAGGTTCTGTGTGGGAGACAAGTTTTTCCTGAAGAACAACATGATTCTGTGCCAGACAGACTATGAGGAGGGGCTGATGAAAGAGGGCTACGCCCCCCAGGTCCGCTGACCCCCGTAGGCTCACACAGAAGAGGAGGATGAGGAGGAGGATCGGGAGAAAGGAGAGACTGAAGGAGAGCTTGCAATCAGACAACGAAAAGCTCCATCCAGCTCCTGTCCACCACATGTACATACCTTCCGCCCCCAAGCAGGGGTCCGCTCTGCTGTACAGAATAGCCACGGAGCTGATGTGGCAGGGGACGGCCCTGGACGCCTCCAACACTCCACACCGATGAGAAAATGTCCATTTCTTTTCTTTGTCTATGGACGCCGCCTCAGTGCAGACCCGTTTCCTGCGGCCGGACTGGTTACACAGCTCTACTAATGAACAAGTGTCAATCAATGTCATTTTTACAGATGTAAAACAAACCAACCTGAGTGAATGTAAACTGAAGATACTGTCCGTGAGTCTGTGACCATGTGGTTTATGTTCAAGAGATGGGCTCTGTGTGGATGGATGAATAGACCACGCATCACACACACACAACACATACATCCAGCTTCGGAATATTAATCACACTGGAACAAACACACACACACACACACACACACACGAGCGGATAAATGACACTAAAGTGCAGAATACTTGCAGGCAAATATTTTGCGGCAAAAGTACGACGAATGTTCAAGTAGGAGTTTCATCTTCTGAGGAGGAACAGTGACGACAATCTTCTGCTCATCACTGAAAATCAGATTTTATAAGCTGAAGCTCCACTGAAGCGGCTGGGGGGGGGGTGGGGGGGGGGGGGGGGGGTGGGGGGGGGGGGGGGGGGGGGGGGGGGGCTGTGGACATACATGAGCGGCTGGTGAGATCAAGAAGAGTAAAGAAATTAAATGGATGTTTCTGTGTGAAATTGTGCTGAATTGTGAGCTTTTCTGCCTGAACCCTCCCCGGTGAGCATTTGAAGAAGACCTGAAGTGTCCACAGAGGGAGGGGGGCACCGGACTCAAGCAGACGAATAACAGTTTTAGTTCCTCTGCTGAACCTGTAAATAAAGCATTCGGGGAACTGATGAGGCTCATTTCAGCTTTTCTTTCTCACATTCTAAAGCTCTACGGTTGTTATCAAACCCGACTTACTATTAAATGTTTGTGAGTGGATCCGCAAGCAACGTCTTTTTTTTTTTTTTTCATCACTCGACAAAGACTTTTGAGTTTCTATCAAATGCTCTGGAGGATTTGTCTGTGTGACAGCAAACAGGTATAACGCCACTTTGAGCAGACTCTCGGCGTCAGATCTTCCATGAGCTTCAGTTATTTCACTGATCGGAGCCTCTTTCAGCAGCCTGGGTTTGAACGGCGTCTCCTGTGTTACTGTGGTGGCTTCGGGGGGGGGGGGGGCTGGGTGTTTTTGGGGGGGTTGGGATCACTCGGGTGGGACTGTTGGGGGTTTGGTTATGTTTTGTACGCTATTTGATAAGCATTGGTTGTGTAATCCGTGGTCCAAATTTAGACTTTGTTTAACCTGCTAATCGTCTGAATCATCGACTTCACAATCAAAGTTTGTTAAAACTGCCTTTTTCCACCATGAACTGGGGTTTGGTCGGTCCAAGGTTCCGAGCTGTAAGGAGGAACAACGTTCAATTAAATACAGTCTCGGCGTCCCACTGACTCCGGTTCCCCAGCTGGGCCACTAGAACCTCTCCATTTGTAAACTGTGGCTGTACTTTTACTTTTGCTTGCTATTGTAAAATGTTTTTTTTGTTTTTTTTTCATGTGTCATCCAGCATGAGATGTTTATTTTTAGGACAACACTTGTAAATACTGTAATTGTAATAATTTTAAGCACAAATGTAATACACTTTTATTGTGTTACAAGCGAGTGTGCTGTTTTTTCCCTTTATTCCACAGATCCTCTAACATTCACTTTGCACCGTACTGACTGACATGACTTCAACTCAACTCACGGGAAACTGCTTTAACAACTACAATACATGTCTTTAATCAGCCAGAGCATTAACCCACCAGCGACCTGTGTGGGGCTTCTGTCCCTGCTTTGACGGACCGAGTCCACACCGACACTCTTTATTTCGGGGGCTGCATGCAGCCGACATTGATCGCAAAGGAGCCAGACCAGGGAAGTAATACAATAATTACCAATAAATATAGACGGTTCTATATTTTCCCTTCTTCAATTGCAATATAAGGTTTAATTCTTTCTTCTTTTTTTTTTTTACAAAATCCTCAAATTGATATTATTAAAGACTACTTCAGGTATAAAATACAGTAAAAAAGGAAATAAATTTGAAAAAATGTCTATTTGCAACAACTAAAAAACCTTATTTCTTGGGTTAATTAGCTGAAAGGTAAAATCTTTAGTGCTCCTCTTATGCTGATAAAAGTATGGCTTCACAAATTCACCCTCACAGTTTGGCTTTGGCGTTAATGCTGAGCACTGGCCTCATTAAATAAAACAGTTTCATCACCAGTGAATAAATGAGAAGTTTTCACACTGGTTGGTTTTGGCCCTCCAGTAATATGTTTGTGGCTCCGTCACTGCTTTTCTGTTCTCACATCACTTTTTTTATAAACACTGACTATTACAAATGTGGACGATGACAAGCAGCCTGGTTGAAGACGCTCTGACCTGCACTTCACCTCTTCTCTCATCTTCGCGGTTGCACAATTTCCCTGCTTCAGAAACGCCACGGTTTATCTAACCAACTAACCAAGGCCACGGTGAAAGATCATCTCTCGCCCACCTGCCAGTGGTCATAATGTTATGGCTGATCAGTATCACTTTCTCATAGAGCAGTTCATCTCCTTCTGTCGGTAGTTTGGTTCTGAATTAAAAGTCACTCTTTGATAGACACAGATTATTTTAAACTAACACAGACATCGTGAAATGGGAATAAAGTTTTTTTTTGTTTTTTTTTCACGTATGATAATTATTTCCCGGAGAGTGTGCTGGAGCCCGAGAGGTTGAACATGGAGCTGAAGGACGCCGCGCGGGATCAGAACAAGCCCGTCCTCCCTCCATTAACCAAACCAACAAAGCATGCTGCAGCCGCTCATACATGATTGATCCAAAGTGCTCTTATTTCTGGCATCCTTTCTCAGTTTTACTCACAAAACCCGGGAATGGAAAGTTTTGCCGAAGAGTTGGAGCTTCACCATTCAAGAACGTCTCTGAGCCATCTCGAGTCGGCTCTAAAATAAAACCTTTCATCGGGTACGGGCAAGACGTTTCTATTTTGGTGGCATCATGTATCAAGCGTGGAACAAGTGGGAAAACAATGGTTCATTTACACGTTGCCTTCAGCAGCCTTCAAGAACACTGCTAACTATCTCCTTGTGGGTCCTTTCAGCTAATTACCTGAATTTCAATTTAGAATCATCCGAAATGTCGGACTAAAACATTTGGATTAAAGTTATTGCTCTAATTAGCAAGGTGCTCCTAAAGTGCCCTGTGAAGTTTGTCGACACTGATGCTTTCATCACATTACAGAGCATAATATCCAGGCCAATTAAGCTAATTGAATTTCCTTATCCGGAGACACAAAGAGGAGAGAGAAACTCTTTGATTAGGCTCAAGCTGTTGGAAGTCTGTTAGCAGATGAAAACACTCAGCGTAGATGGAGATTACAGTCGAGTCAAATTAGCAAGACAGTCTGGCGACCGCGGAAGGAGTTCTCTCTAATGGCAGACGCGTCGCGCGCTCCCCAGCGCCGACTGAGTCGAACGTTGAAGTGCCGCCGCCGATGTCCCGCATCATTAACGCCACGTTGTCTGGTGTGACGCAGTCTGGTGACCTTCTGAGCCGTTACCGATGTCATTAACGTGCTCCAAGACGCCAACATCATTTTGAAACACAAACCATTCAAACAAAGAAACTTTATAAAGTTTGACCTGAATGATTGATCACCTGCACCACATTTCCATTAAAGTTTTATAGTAGGAGTGTCAAAGATATGGCCCCCGGGGTCAAAATTGGCCCACAACATGAACTTGTGCCTGCTGTTTGTGCTTTATTCACTGAGTTTGCACTGTTACAGCCATACAGACGGGCTTTCTCAACGCCAGTAAAGTAGCATTAGTGCACTGCGAGGAAGTGTATGAATGTTTAAAACTGTATTTGAAAAACATGCTGAAGGCTGCACAAACCATGTGCAGACTTTGACGTTGTTCCGGGGGGCTGGTTTACTCGAAATGACTGTCTGAGTTTAGGGGAAACTAACAGTACTTCAGGTATATTTTCACACCACACATCAAACCACCTTTCAAAAGCCTTATAGAATTGTACCTGAAACAACACTTCACGCTCTTAGATTTTCAATCATTAAATGAATATGAGCACATTTATAAACATTAACAAAGCTGTGTATTTAATAATATCTATAATAGAGAAAGTTGAACCTGACCTGGAGATTTTCATCTAAAGTTCTCTTTTCAGCGGTTAAATTAAAAAAGCTGTAACAGAGTTCAATAATCAGGGAGTCACCGCTCGTTATACTCATCACTCAATCTCATAGAAACATGCAAGAACAAACCAGAACTGACTTTACACCAATCACCAAGTCTGGTCATTGGCAATTTAAAAGTCTCATCGGACATCAAGTGACGATGATTTGTTTAATCTTGTCAGTCACTCATATTGTTGATCAGTCATTGGCGAGACCGCAACTAAACCCCGCCTCCTCATGGCGAGATCTGGAGCGCCCAAGCTGCTCACACACACTGGAGAGAGAGAAGTTAAATAATCTTGAAGATTATCTGTAGAAAATGAACCGCATACAGTTCAGGGTCCATTTTTAGTTTGTTGGTGTCGTGTTGTTAAAACACTGCGTGTCGCTTTTAACAACTTTACTGCCTGTCTGCATGTCTCCTGCTCTTTATTGACGTCATCCCGATGCGACTTTGTAGTTCTTTCTAAATAACTCAATCGCACCACATCGGCTCTTTCTAGAATCAATGGGTAGACGACCTTTGATTCCACCGACCGAGGGTTATTCTGCCCCGTGTGGCTGGAAGGTGTCAGGGTAATGCAGGGTGGACCCAAACGCAGACTCACAGATCACCATAAAAACCAGTTTATTGAAGACCAAGTCCAGGGAACAGGAGGAAAACGCAGGAGCGACACGACGAGAGGCGCAACAAGAGGCGGGACATGTTGACAAGACGATCTGACAGGGACAATACAGGGGGAGGGGTTTAAATGCACAAGGAAAGGGTAGACACAGGTGGAACACAACGATGGGAGCACACAGCGGGAGAAGATCATTGGTTGATTGGAAACACGAGGTGAGACACACAGGAAGTGACTCAAGGCCACTTCATACTCCTTTGAACCCATAAGAACAAGAAGAAAATTCGGCAGTGACGTCAGCCAGCTGCTGAAAAAAAAGCTTTTTCGGCAGGACTGTTCATTCTCCGATAAGAAGCTGCTGAACTCGCAGGCCACGCCCCCTCGCAACAGGCCACGCCCCCTCACAGCAGCCACACGTCTGTGAAGCGTCGTTTAATCTTTTCAACTGCAGTTTATTTCTGACCTCCAGAGCTTTCAGAAACACATTTCTCTGAACTGTTTCAGTAATAAAAGAGAGTTTTTGTCCGAGCGCCATGTTGGTCTGGTATGAACTCCAGGAGCTGACAGCTGTTCGTGATGCATTCAGGTGCATCATGTAAAAGCCTGCTCTCCGACATTTTAACGAGCTGCGGCGCTCGTACAGAAGCGATGTTACAAGCTAAATATGATTAAAATATGACTGATAGTCATGAGCGAACTGGAACACGCATGCGCAGCACACGGCAGAGCAGAAGTTTCAGCAGTGCGGCTCCTGCATAGTTCAGCCAAAGTGGTTGGCACAGCCAAAACAAATTACATCATTTTGTTCAGCAGGACCTGCACTGCCGAACTTTCGTCTTGTTCTTATGGAGGATGAATTGGCCTTCAGAGACATGACAGAAGGTCTGGTCCTAACCCTGACAGTTCAGGGTTCCCTCTAAGCTCTGAACTTGAACATTTACATAAAGTAGAGTGCAAAATCAGAAAATGAATATGATCACATTAAGAACCTCTTTTTTTTTCTCTTAATTATTTACGAACATTCAATGTCCTAAAGTGTTTGTAAGTCCAACCGGTTTGGCTTTACGACTGCTCCCCCAGACCAGAGTACTACGAACCATGATGACCATTTCCAGGATCTCTCTCTGTTTCCTGGGTTGACTGATCCAGTCACCTGCGATTCTGATAACGGTTACTACAAAGCAGATTATCAACTTGCCAGTTCAACCCAGAACTTCTCAATTCATCGGACAATATAAACGGACGGCACTGTGATCCCTCTGTTTTACTTTATTACAGCAGAAACGCGTCAGACTAAACTTCCTCGCTGCTCAGTTTAGATTTTACATCCTGTTGTTTTGAGGCTGAGTTTCCTCCGTGTGTGTGTGTTTTATGTTGGAATATTAATTCTGTATGAGTAGTTCTGCACTCTGTAAGTTCATGTTTCTGCAGTTCTGTGAGCGGTTACTTTAAAAAAGCAGCCCGGGATCCGTGCCTTTGTCCTTCGTATTCGACGAACTTCCACGACAGAACAACACTGGAGGCTGCAACTGTCTCTTCTAGTCCTGATACTGGTAACTCACTGTGTTTATCAGCTAAATTCTGTCCTGAAGCATCTTTTCACCACTTCATTAAACTGCCTGCGATGAATTTTGAGGAAGCAGTCACACCCGCTGGCATGTGGATGGATGGATTTTGTAAAAAAAAAAAAAACATTTCCACCTGAAACAAAAAAAAATCTCGACTTTGACTTTCGACTTATTCTGGAGTGCATGAACATTTTCTTTTTTTTTTTTTTAGCCTCCGCAAATTTTTTTTTCTTCAGTGGCCCTAAAACTCTTCCGTAAGTACCAGTACGACTTTGTGAATGCAGCAAAGGCCCCTTCAGAGAACTGTGGCCCATTGTCTGTCACCAGTGTCTCATAGATTCCATGACGTGCAAATATTGACTTCAGGTGGTGGATCACATCATTAGATTTTGTCCGAGTTCTCAGGGCAATTTATACACACACACACACACATTCATATATATATATATAGCCTGTTTCAGCCGCCTGAGGAAAATGAGGCCTTCTTCACCAGCTGCTGGTGTTGGCAGGCCATGTCAGGCGGTGAGAGATGGTGACCTTGAGGTTCTCCACAGTCTCCACTGAGGCCGAATGTATGTGGAGTGGGAAGTGTGGTCCTCTGGTGTTGGAGTGCATGAAATCAATGGCAATCTCTTTGGTCTTAGAGGCGTTAATGAGCTGTCCTTGCACCATTGCAGTTACTGGTCTACTTCCAGGCAGCAGGCCGCTTCATCTCTATTGAAGATCAGACTGATGACTGTGGTGTCATCTGCATATTTAACTATGGAGTTGGAGGTGTGGATGGGTTTGCAGTCATCTGTGAAAAGTGTGAGGAGCAGAGGGCTCCGCACGCAGCCCTACGGAGTCCGTGTATTTAATATGAAGGTAAAGGAAGTGTGCGTCTTTCATGAATATCGTCATTCAGACTGAAGAGTTTTTGGGCACAGGGATGATTTGGATCTTTTGAGGCAGGTTGGAACAGATGATTGTTGGAGGAAGAGGTTAAATATGTCAGTGAGCAACCCAGCGAGCTAGTTTTTAGTACTTACCCTCGTACTCAGGAGCAACTGCTTTGAAAGGGGAGTTTTTCTTTGACACATGTGTTTATGCTTGCTCAGGTGGAATTGTTGCGTTTTCTCTGTGAAGGTGTCCTGAAATGACCGTGTTGTATTTGGCACTATATTAATAAAGTTGAATTGAATTGTGGGAGTTGATGCCCTTCAGCAGAGTTGTCACTTGGTGTTGCTGAAGGACCAGCCGAGGCGCTTTGCAAGCAGGTTCCATGATTGGAGGAGCCTGTCCTCTGTCCATGTCAAAGCAAACCTGTTCAGGACGTCAGGCAGTGCGGGGTCCTCATCGGGCAATATCCTGTCGGGTTTGTAACCCGTCATTGCCTTGATTCTCCTTCACATGCTGCACAAATTGTTGTCTCTGAGCTGGTTTTCTATTCACTGTTTGTCCCTGTGCTTTGCTTCTCCGATTCTCTTCCTGCCCTTTGCTGTTTGCCTGGTTGTGCTTTGATAAATGATCCAACCAAACAAAAGACCTGCTTCTTAAAACACAATATGAAAATCATTGACCTTCCCCTTATTTGTAGATGATCTGGATCAGGAAGACCCATTGGCCTACAAACAGTGAACTCCAAAAAAATCGAGTCTTCTTCTGGTCGTCACTTCCTTTGTTCGATCTGTAAATTAAAAGTGTTAATTTACCCGGCATGAAGTGAGGACTGAACCAGCAGCTTTTCTTCAGGAGCCTTCGTTACAATATCAGCAGGTACACCACAGTCTTCTGGGAAATTCAACATCTTTATCTGCACAGAGTAAAACACGTATCAGCTTGAATAAACACAGGGAACTTAAAGAAAAGAAGAAAACATCTGCAACGAGCTGACAAAGCACTAATACAAAAGCTCAAGCTCTCATTAGGGTTCGCCGTCATTAAGAGCATTTAGAAAAAGCATTAGCAGCCAGACTGCGTATCGTTAACGTCTTCATCTCTGTGTTAGAGCTGACCCTCAAGTTAGTGCTGGGTGTGCAGTTGGCCTTGCTCTCCTTTGCCAAATGGCTCCAGGGGCAAAAATAATGATCTATACAGACATGCCAATGCTATCTGGGCCAGATAACACTGCTTTAATGACTCCTTATCCTTTGGCCCTTTCAAGGAGATGGGCAGCGAGGCAAATATATTCCTGTTGTTGGGTCATTAGCTCTTTATTGCAGGGAGAGTGGACTTTTGTAGTTTTAGTCTGATGTGAGTGTTTTACCAAACCGAGTACAGCTTCTCTGACAGCACACCACACAAAGTACAATCAGTTACAGGGATTCACTAGAAGCTGGCACAGACTGTAAAATGTTTCCATCAAATGAAAACACAGATAAATGTCTTTGTAAAGTTTCTTTACGTGACAGTAACGTGTCTCTGCTAAGGAGCTAATTACCCACAAACATGTGGGTTTTTATTTTGTGGTGGTGATCTATGTAGTTCCACAATATCTAGACATACTTTGAAGTTATTTAAAATTAATTTGAGGTCTCAGTCAGATTTTGATACCTTTCAAACCCCACTGCAATCACCTCCCTCATAGCTGGAATAAGTTATTTAACTCCACACAAATCATTCATTTTATAGGCGGAGCTTAACAGGTATGCTCCTCGCAGGGCCTTTTCCATTATCCACTTCCCACAGCAGTGAGTTGTATCAAGCAGGCATGCATACAAAATAACATCAAATAAGTTCTTATCGATTTTTCTTCTGCTGCTTTAAGTGTTTTATATTGTTTTTCACACTTCGAGATTCAAATATGTAAAGTGCACTACAAATAAAATGCTTTGTTGTTGTTGTTGTTGAGCAACATATCTGTGGTATAATGAGCAAAATGTTTTACAAGCCATACGATTAAATTCTGGCAGACACTGCAGGATTTTCTAAATCTTCACAGATTTAGAGAACTCACACTTGATGATCTCAAAACACAGATCGCACAAGATCTTCCTCTTCTGATCAGATAGTGTGTGCTGTGACTGCGGAGCTCACCACACACTAACCGATTCTTCAGCAGAGTATCGAGCTCTTTACTATAGGCTTCTATAAAACTATATATATAGGTCTATGTTCTTCACGCTCAACATTCCAAATCTTGCGCAGTCACACGTGACTTCAGTGTAAAACACGGCATGTACATGTAAACAAACATGTTGCCACAAATCAACCTCGGTCCTATGTTATGACTTTTATTGAGGTTACTTCAGGATTGACGCTGGGATTTCTGGACTGCAAAGCAGATTCACTTCTGCTGGGGAAGTGGTCCTCTAATGTTTAAGTCCGGAGCAGAGCATACAAGCACAGTCTTCTGACCAGTCTTTGGCCTGTACTACGAACCCTGATCAACATATCCAGGATCTCTCTCTGTTTCCTGGGTTGACTGATCCAGATGTGCGTGATCCTGATCACCGTTACCACGAAGCAGGTTATCAGCTCTCTGGTTCAACCCAGACCTACGTGTGCGCGTTCATGTGAAAGGTAGTTCTGCGTTCCATAAATTCATGTTTCTGCAGTTCTGTCAGGTGTGATCATGAACCTCATTATTCCAGATCAACCCTCGTGGAGATAAACAGACTTGGAACAAGTCAAGAACAAAAACATCCTTCAGAGCCTCAGAGACCAGGATTTATTTTATTATGTCAAAAAGATCGCTCTGAATTAATTTCTCATCTCCGCTCAGCTGCACCTCAGCGCTGAACCCGTCCACCAATCACCATCATTTAAGAATGGCCGTGTCATTCTAAGAGATCTGATTGGTCAGGAGGCGGAGCTTTGACCTCTTATCGAGAGCATTTCCTGCTCCGGAGCAGGTTAGACATGCAGCGTAAGTTACCGGGGAGATTTATCCTGGTGAGAAGTGAGCGAGTGGCACAGTACAGAAAACCCAGAGTTAATCCTTGAAGTTATCTCGATAAGATAAAATCCAGCTTCGTAGTAAGATCTCTTGAAAAATGACCTGGCTATTTTTATAATATCCTGATTGGTGTGCGAATTGTTCCGCTCTTGTGGGGTACTCATGCGCTGCGCAGCGGATACGGTGTATTTAGAGCAATCTTTTTGACATAATAAAACAAATCCTCGTCACTGAAGCTTTGAAGGATGTTTATGTTCTTGTTCTTGACTCGTTCTCAAGTCTGTTTTGCTCCATGAGGGTTCATCTGTAATAACGAGGTTAATAATAATAGTCACGTCTGATATATCTGCAGAAACATGAATTTATGGAACACACATCTACTCTGCCGTCACGGTGATGAATTAATATTCCAACATAAAATGCATTCACATGGTGGAAACAGCCTCAAAACAAACTGAAAAGGGAAACTGGAGCAGCAGCAGTGTTGCTTTCAGCCTGGTTGACTTTCATACCGGTACACGTGACGTCACACCCCCTGCTGCTCGGCTCCTCTCGGATAAGAACACACGCCACAGGTTTTCTCTTCTCAAATATTAAGCATGTTCATTATCTATGATCTCTTCTTCCGAGACCTTCCAAGTGGGTCGGACCGGATAAAATCACTCTTAACACTCCCCACACCGCAGGAAAATCAGACACTATTTTTTTTTGCAGACGTCCGACAATCTTGCCTTTGCTCCCGATGATCAGGAGGAAGATCTGGACTAAAATCAACCCAACTATCCTGTAGTGTGTGCCGGCCTTTAGTCAAGACATATTTTCTGCAGTACAATCCAATTCACATTAGAGACGACTCATATCATGACTCATATCTTCACAAACAGAGTTCACTTTAAATTATCTTCCTGCTTCCACATTGGGGGATATTGTGAGTATTAGAACGCCACTCTCTGATGGCTGACCTCTCTCAGGAAGATCATGTGGTCTGAATCCAATCAAGCATGTCTGGGATGTGCTGGACAAACAAGCTGAATCCACGGAGGCCTCACGGATCTGCTGCTAACATCGTGGTGCCAGATATCACAGCTCTGGATTTTCTGGCCTTGTTTGTTTAGAGTACCATATAAAAGCGTATTACAGTAATCCAGACAGTAATTCAGACTGTCAGACGTATGGACGACATCAGGTGTAGAAATGTGATTGAACTGACAAGTTTGATATAATCCATGATTGTCAGCTGAGGATCAACCTGAACTCCAAAACAAGTAACTGAGGAGGTTATTGGGTGTAGCTGGTGTGGGTGAAGAATTAGAATGACCTGTTTTTGACCTATTAAGGTCAAAAGTTATGGCCATTCATAACTTTATCTGCTTCACACAGGAAAGTGATGTGGGAAATTCAGTTTTTTTGTAGCACTGTATCAATCACCAGAGGGGAAATTCCTTCCCAAATTCACCCATTCAGTAGCAGCCACACAGAGCGGTGCTCGGGGAGAGCCGAGGGTCTTGCTCGGGGACCCCTGGTGGTGCATGTTTTTTGGAATGTGGGGGAAAACTGGACTACCCAGAGGAAACCCACGCATACATGGGGAGAATATGCAAACTCCACACAGAAAGGCCACGGACCATATTTGAACCCATGACCTTCTCGCTGTGAGGCGAGAGCACTAACCACCACACCACCATGAGCCCCGGGGAGTGAAGGAGGACGATGAGTATGTTCATTTCTGAGCTGACACTTGCGTGTCATCAGCACGTCAAAGAAAAAGTTCTTCTCAATGATGTTGTTAACGTTGCCGAGGGGAGCATAGGTGATGAACAGGATGGGGGAGAAGACTGAGCCTTGAGGGACTCCACAGGTCTCTGATCTCATCCACATGAGCCAAAACAATCTTTTTTCTCCCCGGGGGTTCTCAAAAGAATTCTGTCCACTCTTCATTATGAACACGTCTCAACACGAGGCTTCAGGGCATGTAGTACATATGCCAGACCTTGAGGGGCGCTGTGACTCATCAAATACACCAAAAACGCAGAAGAAGACATGGAGCACATAGAAATGTAGAATGAAACTTCTGCTCATAGACTTCTATATAACTCTGAGTTATAAAGGTCCATGGCCCTGCTCCGCCTCCTGCTAGCATCATTAGCTTCAGCAGCTCGACTGGAGCATGTTGTCCGTGATTGTTGTGGTTATGTGGGGAGGTGATATGATGACATCATCGTTTTTCCACAGATGATCACCTCACAGCCGAGCCAGGGTTTTAGAATTTCCCAACTCTGGGATCAGTGTATAAAAAAAAACTGTTTTCGGGCTTCTAAAGTAGAAGAACAAGAACAGAAGGCGGTGAAGATGAGGAGGAGGAGGAAGAGGAGGATGATCAGTAGGAGGACAAGAGAAAGTGAGCCTGAATCTGCAGCCATCAGCAAATCATCTCTGACTTGAACCAAAAGCTATTTTAGTGCTGTCGGCAGGTCAGAAGCCAGATTGAAAGTTTTCAGTGAAGTTGTGGGTTGTGAGATGGTCATGATCCTGAACTCTTCTCTGCTTCCACAAGTTTGAACAGAAATGGAAGAGTTGGAAATGGTCTGTACTCGGAGTAGTTCCGGGTCTAGGGTGGGATTCTTTAGCAGTGAAAGACATTTTCAGTGGGGGTGGGACAGAACCAGTCTGAAAGGATTATTCAGGTGATCGGGGAGCAAGGCCAGAGATGTTTGCTTTTACAAATTCTCCATAAAGAATGGTTTAGTCGGATCCCATTGATGGCAAATGAATCTTCAAAGTAATTAATCTGATCTCCAGTCCTTAATGTAGATCTGGTCTGGCTGAATGTGTATTAAACAAAATAGACACATGGTGGAGATAAACCTTAATTGGTGCATTCAAAAGCATTCTGGACTACTAAATATCAAATTGTGACATGAAGATTCTGCTTCTTAACAGTAAAATATTTTCTTTTCTCCTAGACATTTTTGGTGATGCATCCAATAAGACTTTCTTGCTTGGTTAAAAAGTTGTATTTTTTAATTTCTTTTCATTTTTTTTTCATTTATTAATTTATTTAAATGGGACAATGCATATTAATAAACAGACATCCATTGCTGCAAGTACGCCAGATTTAGCTCAGCGCTACTTTCCATCTGTCGTCCCATGGGGTAAAACCATACCACCAAACACAAGCAGACATAGTTAAAATAAATCCATGTAAAACATAGCGCACACTGAAAAACATGTCACATTAAAATACATATATGAGATAACGCACGGGGGAAACATACCACATTACGAAACATTACTACATCTCTCCCTAAAGTGCTGAAGTTAGCTGCTTTATCACATATTCCAATTCCAATTTCTTTGTTGAAAATCATGCAGATTGTCTTTTTTGAGTTGAGCATGAGGCAACTTTGTTTAAGCCAGTCGTGCACTTTGCTTAGTCCTTAGCATTGTTTCTTTTAAGGTAATAGCTTCTTTTCATTGGTGATGGTTTTCACTTGTACCTGTAGAAAAGAAAAAGAAAAAGCCCAAATTCCTCCCCTCTGCCCCGGCATTTGAACACATCAGGATGAGTCAGAGAATTATGAACCAATCAGAGGCCGCCTTTCAAAACATTTATACCACATGGTACCATTTGACCAATCACGTTGCTCCTTACTGAGCGTAATGCAAACAGGAAGTCAGTCGTGAGTTGTTTACTTGAGCCGATATTTCACTATATTTAGGCAAAAACGATTAGTTTAAGCAAAATTAGACGGTGACAAGCAGTGATGGGCATTAGACATATATTTTAGAGGCTTTGAGCAACACGTCCACTATTTTTTCGACCGTATTTCAGAAAAATGACCGTCCAAATGACGGCTGGACGGCTGGCTGCCTAAAACTATGCTTGTGGAAATGTGCTTGAAAAGGGACTCTTCGTGATTAGGTTGTGGGAATTGACCAGAAATCTTTGTTTTCTGCTTTGTTTAATAAACAGACAGCTCGTTTAAACTTTCAGAGCAAAGACGTTTGGATCTTTACTAAAATCCCACGCCGTCATAGAGCCACACAATCTGCACACTCATGTGGAATTTAAGCTGTCAAACATTCAGCCGAGGGAAAACCCAGCCGATGGGTTACAACTTAAGAAAATTGGAAGCACATCAACTTCAAATTTTCAACAAGAGGAACGTCTCTTTCTGGGTGATTCACAGAGGATCAAACTACTTTCATAAAAGTAGCATACCTGATACAAAGAAGTCTGAGCTGTCAGTGGAGCAGCAGTGACGGCTCGCTGATTTATTGCCTTGTTGTTTTAGCAAAGCCAAAGGTGAACTTATGAAAGCGTCGAGGCTATAGGCTGTACATACCTTTGCCATGAGAAGTGACATGCTTCTGCCGACATTGGCCTGAATAGAGACACTGTGACAGATCAGATATCGGAGCTTTACAAAAGCTTAAGTTCAGTCATTTAAGAAAACTGTAAATAAAGAAGAACCTTATTTATTAGTTAATTATGCTATGTATACATAATCAATAGATTATGTCAGAGCACATTATCTCGGGACTGAACTAACCCAGTGCGTTATATTCATAAAACACCTTCTGTTAGTTTATCACCCCTGAGGAATCCATTTGCCATTGATTTCTGTGTAGTCAGCTTATATACAAGTTGGTTGGAGAGTCTGAGACCCTGCAGCCACTCGACTCTCTGAAGTCCCACTTTTCATGCAGAAGGATAAATTCTGCCAGATGCCCACTTAGGCCTCCATCCCCAAACCAAACCATGCAAAGAAAATTACAGTAATCCACTTTTGTACATGCACGCACGCACGCACGCACACAAATAGCTCGACATGATGTTATTTGGATGAAAGTTGGCCTCTGGTAGTGTTAATGTTGTTCTCAGACCGCAGCGCTGATGTCATTATTGTTGTTTCTCCAACAGTGGGAACCCATTTGTTCAAAGAACCCATTTGCTCAGATATGATTTATGCTGAATCAAAAGAAACAGCCGAAGCCATAGTGTGTTTACTGATCCAGGCGCAAATCAAACATCCAATCTGGTCATGCTGCTTCGGGAGGAGGGTGGGGGTCGGCTTCTCTCATTCTCCCAGTTAGTAACAGAGATCTGTGGATTTCGGCTTGTTTGTTGCTCTGGTTTCTCCCAGTGCCAGTGTCATGGCAATGAAAGCTGCATGCACCCAGACAAGGTGAATCAGTGCCACCCTCCCTATCCTCTATCGCCAGCTCTCCGACCCTTGTGTGTTTACCATGCAACGTTTCCATATGACCTAATCTCAGACAAATTGGAAAGATGATTGCCATCTGTTGGGGGGCAGGGACTGTATTATTCTGTACAATAACCTTCAGAAAACCTTTCAAGAGAAAACAAGACAGGAAATCAAAGAGGCGGATTATTCAAAAGCCAATTTTCTCTCTTTCCAACCAACCCAGCCTATTTGGCGGAGAAGAATTGTGCAATCTTATTTTGTGGTGTTTAACAGTGAAGGAGGCCCAAAGACGTGGATCTGAGGAGAAAAGCGCTCATTACCCATAAACGGAAGTGGTCTTGTAGAAACAGGAAGCATTCGGCATCCACACCTATATTAATTAGGTATGTGAAGAGAAATTAAAACGTCAACCAAATTGGATGCAATGCCATGATACCACTGGAAAGAGTAGAACAGAACTAAGAAAATTACACTAAAAGCATTCAGATAGCTTAACAAATAAGGAATTTATAGGCAAAAGAAGTTTACTAATCAGAGCAATTTTCTTAAAGGTAATTAGTGCGCAAATCTGTGAGCGAAAACATAAAAACACTTTCTTTAATGAAACTTTCAGGGAAGATGTATCTCTTTATACTCTTCAATCTGAAGGAATAATAATAAATATTTTATACTACATACTACTTACTACCACACCATATTTATTGTATTAGTCATATATCCATATACATGTTTCTTTTTAATAACCACACCTAAATGTGTGTCATGTATTTCTATCATATTGGTAAATAACAAATCAAATCCTGTCTCTGTTCCTCCTCGTCCTCCTCTTCCTCCTCCTCCTCTTCCTCTTCCTCTTCCTGCTCAGTCAACTTTTTTTCTGAACCAAAAAAAGTTATGAAACTTCAGGATTAGAAAGTCAAAATAATCCAAAATACGTAGTTTTACCTTTCATCCGTTAAAGTTGTTTTTATGTGTTGAAGTCGAGTGACGATCTGAATGTTGTCGGAAGTGAAGAATTCAAAATGGCGGACGGGGAGGAGATTCCTGACTTCATAATTCGAGAGAATTCCGAGAACTTACGCGACGCTGTCCAATATAAACGCATGTCTTCCGGGTAAGGCGCAGCGCGTCACTGTCCCAAATGCGGATCACGAATCGGGAAGAAAATAGCAGCCGTGATCGGCTGCAGTCTTCACATACCTATATTAGTATTCTTACTACTTGTTAGAATCCCTTGATGAATCAGTTCAATGCTGTTGATGGAGATGTCCTCCTGGTTGGGGTTGGATTTGAAGATGACTACCTGGTACCTCCACAATGACACGTCATCAGTTGTGCACCCCAGCTTCAGCTGGTGTTTCGGACTTTTATCACAATACAGCCTCACCAGAAGCTGAACCACACGCCTGGGTGTGTCGCACCTGAGGCTCCATGAGGTCACTTTGCAGCCCATGACGTCTCCTTCCGCTTCAGCCACAGCCAGTGACTGCTTCTTTCGGCTGTAGCTTCCAGCACTTTGATGGTCTCCGTTGTGTTTGTCCTCTGATTCCAACCTCCTTTAGTCGCCTTGTGGAGGAACAAACTATGAAGCTCCTTCAGCCCACTTCCACTGGACGCACATACACCTTCCAGCCCCGGCCCTCTGCTTCAGGGGCCAAATTTAGAAATCGCAAGCTTTTTCTTTCGAATGCCTCATCGATGGCTTCCTCCCAGGGAACTGTCAGCTCAACGATGAAAATACGTCGACAGGATTTGGACCAAAGGACCAGGTTGGTCGCTGCAATTTCAGGTGGGAAGGTGAGTTTCTGATTTAGGTCGACTTGCTTTTCCCAATCCTGGCTGCGTTCACTGGAGTCTGGAGGCAACCGGTTGGTCGGCTGTTTCTCCCATTCCAGTACCAATGATGTCAGTTGCTGGACGGTTGTCTGGGCTTCTCGGGGCAGAGCATTGGTGGTACCCTCTTGCTCTCCAGTGCAGTGGCCAGCAGTGTTGTGCCTGAAGGAGTTCAGTGAACGTTCGTTCATGAACTCGTTCATATTTTGGGCGAACGTGAACTGAACGTTCTGTATTTCTGCCTGATGAACGTCACTGTGAGCGGCGCTCATTCTGGCGTTTGTGAACGGCGCTCTCACAGTTTAACGTTGTTTAAGAGAGTTGCCAGATTTCTGAGCCTTCCAGTCGAAAACCCGGCTAAAGCTCAACGTAAACGGGCCTTATCATGTAGGGGGAAAACAGCCAATCTGGCCACAGCAGCCGACACAGAGTCACACCTCCGCATACGTCATCAAAATGCAAAGCAGCGCGGCAAAAACAAATGGAAGACAGCAGCACTACCTCAGACTCTGTCTCCACCATTAATACTTCATCTTCGTATGGTTACCGTACTTTCTGGGCGATAAGCCGCTACATTTTTTTTTTCTTTAACATGCTTTGATGACTCGGCATTTTAAGGGTTAACAAGCTGCATGCTGCTGATACGTGGGTGATGCGTTCAGGTGCATCGCGTACCTCCAATATTTCTTTTTCTTTTTTCCTTTTTAAATTTGGCGGGTGCAGCTTATATTCCAGTGCATTCAATAGTCCTGAAATCACGGTACTTTAAAGAACTTTATGAAAAGGTCAGTGATGATCCAGGTGGGAAAAATCTTACTATTTTGTATAAACTTTGCCTGCTGGGTTTCAAGAAGCAACTGAACAATTTCAACATCAAACCTGAGACCGCACGTTAAACCAGGCTTGTCTTTCAAGGTATGTGCGAGTAACTAAAATATTCCTTGAGGGTTTTACTATTTTAAGTTGTAATTTGTTTGTAGAACCTGCCTGGTATATTTCCCTTTGCACCTTAAGGACTACTGTCCGTTTTGTTTTTGTTTAAATCATTCCTCATTCAAGCGTTTGTCCTCATGTTTTTGAGAAGATACTGTCGGGGGGGGGGGGGGGGGGGGGGCAACAGCTGCTACTAGTGTGGACTGAATGGGTGGCAACAATGGGGAAATGCCAGTATTCCGAGGGTAATAGCTCACAGCAACATCTTGAAAACAAAAATTAACCAATGGCTTGGCTGGTAGAGCGGCTGTCTCCCAATTGGAAGGTTGTCGGTTCAATTCCAATGTCGAAGTGTCCTTGAGCAAGTTACTGAACCCCAAGCTGCTCTCAATGGATGGGCTGATTGCCTTGTATGGTAGCTCCCTCAATTGGTGTGTGATTGGGTGAATGTGATTAACAGTGTAAAGCGTGTTAAGGACTGCTTACACGGTGGAAAGGCGCTATATAAGCAAGTGAAATCCATTTATTAAAGACGTTCCTTACTGATCACCTCCAAAGCACAATCAGACCAAAATGTAGGATATTTGCATGAACATACATGATCTTAACAGACTGAGTAAATCTGTGTATCCACTCTGAAACCAAAAATATTTTGGATGAAAGTATGTTGGCAAACAAAAAGAAACCATCACCTTGAATGTCCAGCAGAAGTTTGCTGGTGTTTATTAGAGAAGGAGGCCGGCTGGATTGTGCCCTTAACTGAATATTGAACCAGAACATCTCAACAGAGCCGAGCAATTACAATGCCTACAGACTTGTTGTTTTTCAGTAATAGTCTCAGTGCACCATGAGGTCAGAATCTCTCCACCAATCAGAGCCCATGTGACATCACAGTGAGGCAATGACCCCCATCATTAACTCAGCCTCATGTCTCACTCTGCTGACTGCAAGTCTACGGGCTCTCACTGCTGAGAGTGTTATTAGGAAGGCTGTGGACCGAGCCGACGCTGACAACCACACCAAGCTCCACAAATGAGCAGGCTTGCTGTGACTGTCTGGTGGTAGTGCGAAGGGGTGGGCTTGATCAGGACCTCAGGCCCGCGTTCAAATGAGTCTTCTGGACTCCAAGGTTAGACTTGCTGCTGCCGATCAGCCTGTCCTCCTGACACCAGGGGATACTGGTGGAGGCCGGGGCCTCCTTGTGATCACTGTTGACAGAACCTGACACCTACGGTACCCCAGCAATTCCCAGCCGGACGGGCAGAGGTGGCCAACAAAGACTGAGGAAGCTTCATCTTTGATATGTCAAAAATGGGTAAGATTGCAGAATCTCTGTGAGACTGAAAGGCGGCTCCAGACATCACCAAAGTACTTCAACTTTTTGAAGTAATTACTGACGTTAGACATTTGGGAATTACTCGTGAGACACATTTCATTGCAGTTTGGGCCTCCAGTTGGATGGTAGAACACAAACTGCATGTCAGGAATTTATGCAATTTAAACATAATTTCACATAAAAACAAGCTCAAGGAACAGACCAGATGTGGAACATTTCTCACAATTCTTTCTCCCGGTAACAACTGTAATAGTCTGACCGAAGGAGAACATCTACTAAAGCTGTGACAGGTATGTTATCCTATTATCAGCTCTAAACTGGTTTCGTCATATTTACCAGACAGGTTCTACTTCATTCATGTTCATGACGCTTCAGCTCAAACTACAGTTAAACATGGAGTTCAACAGGGTTCTGTCATGGGACCTATACTTTTCACATGATCAATGCTTCCTGTGGGGAATATTATCAGGAAAATATAGCTTCCTTTCTATGCAGATGATACACAAACCTCTTATCTATGAAACCAGATGATACTGATCAACTACTTTTTTAGTTACTTTCAGCAGCTGCCAACAAACACCCCCACCTTCTCAAAATAATCATGACAACTGGTTTTGCTAAAAACTGTGCTGATCCCTGCCTGACCTCCTGCACCATGTTTAAACATATTTTAACCTTCATTCTTTGTTGTATTTTTATCTGACTCATGATTTTATAATCCCATTTTTACTATTACTGGTGTTTATTTACTCGGCGATGTAGTTTTAGTCTTTTGTTGCACTATTAATCTATTTACTTATTTGCACTACTTGCTCAATGCAACCTTTTAATTAGAGGTGCTGTAGGTAGAGGAGAGGTGGTTTGAGTTGGTACAGGTGGTGAAGAGGTTGGAGGAGGTGGTGCAGGTGGAGAGGAGCGTGTTGGGGGTGGAGGAGGTGGAGAGGAGACTGTTGGAGGTGGTGTATGGTAAGGTTGGACAGAGAAAAATGTGCTCCACACATTTTTTTGTCTTATTTTTTGTTCTTGTCCCATTAGTTTTGATAATGAGTAGTTTTAAAATGTCATCCTAAAATCTCGGGGCAAGAGATGTTAAAAAGAGAGCAATGTTTTATGAACTTCTAAAAACAAAGAATATTGATGGTGCCTTTGCTCAAGAAACCCACAGTAGCATTGATAATGTTGTGAAGTAGAAGAGAGAGTGGGAGGGCGACGTCGTCTTTAGTCACAAGACCACAGTGAGTACAGGAGTGGCTGTTCTCTTTTCAAAAACTTTCCTACCGTTGTTCTAAGAGGTGGAAGAAGTTGTTGAAGGGAGATTACTGAAAGTGATCGCAAAATAGGAAAAATCCACTCTGACTTTCTTAAATGTTCCAGTTAACCCCAGTGAAAGGTGAGTTTTTTTACAAGTTCTATCACATGTACTGTCAACAGATAATTTAATTATTGGAGGTGATTTTAATCGTACTGTGGGTGAGTTGGATAGGAATCATCGAGAACCAAACGAACCATCAAGGAGGAAGTTAGAACGTGTAATTGAGACCTATGAGTAGACTGATGTGTGGCACTCCAAGCATGGTGACAGCAGACAAAACTCATGGGATCACAGGACGGACAATCAGATCTCCTTGGCCAGGTTAGACAGATTTTATTATTTATTAAACATAATGTGCAAATTTCTAAATCTTCTGTCTTTTGTCCAGTAGGGTTTTCAGATCAATGTTTGTCGGTAGGAAATGTTTTTATTATAGGGGTGAAACCGAAGAGTGCTTATTGGCATTTTGATATGGTTTTGATAAATGACTGTAATTTTAGAAAATGTTTTGACTTCTTTAGGCAGCAATGGAAGTTGAGAAAACCTCGGTTTTCCTCCTTGCAGCAATGGTGGGACATCGGTAAAGTACAAATCCAGCAGTTCCGTATCCAATATAATTTCAATGTCACCAGAGAGATCAGACAATCAATAAGAAATCTAGAGACCGATATAGTGGAGCTCGAAGTTTTATTTAGCTCCACAGGAGATGGAGGCCATTTTCAAGCCGACAAAGCCAAACAGAACGCTTTAGCAGATCTGCTGGGGATTACATCACAGGGGGCGCTGTTCCATCACGGTTCCAAAGTATGGCTGAAATGGAGGCTACATCAAAGTTCTTCTTTTCCCTGAAGAACTGCCTGGGATCAGCTGATGGGAGGGACCTGACTGATCCACTGTGTTGGGATTTATGGTTGGTTATTCGCATTAAATTACTGTCAGTAATAGATTACTAAAAGGAATAAATCACTGGAAGTAATTTATGAAAAATTGAAATTAATAAGTAAACTGTTATTTACTTATTAACAACTTCTAAAGTAATTGAGTAATTAGTTAAGTTAATAAATAAAATAAGTTAATTATCGAAACTAATTACTTAATGACAAATTATTAATTTGAATAAATTCGTTATTTATTCATTAATAATAAAATGGGGGGCACAACCAGATAAACTGGAAATAGCTAATTACCAAAATGTCAGTCTCATTTGGAAAAAGATTATTTAAGTTAGTTAATATTTCTGTGTAAAAATATACCAATCTTAAATAAAAGTGAAGGTGTGAGATCCGAGCACAGACTGTTACAAACCAGTGAATGTCGACAATAAATACACAATAATCACCAGGAATAGTTCAAGTCAGCTAACAGCCGTTTATTAACCAAAATTTATTAATTGAGAAATAATTCAGAAATCATTTCATAAGTCAACACAATTGTGTATCAAACGTCATCTAACACAGATCTAATCTACTAAACAGCAAACACTATGTACAAAGTGTGTGTGTGTGTGTGTGTGTGTGTGTGTGTGTGTGTGTGTGTGTGTGTGTGTGTGTGTGTGTGTGTGTGTGTGTGTGTGTGTGTGTGTGTGTGTGTGTGTGTGTGAGACCTCGAACATCCACCAGGTGGAGGCAGATGTTGGCGGGCCAGTGTGAGTGGGTGTATGACCTCGAATGTCCATTAGAGGGAGTCATACGTCGGGTTCAGTGTAATGACCGTGACAACCACTAGGGGCGTGCTGTGGCGCGCAGAGGGCGAGTTTAATGACTTGATGCGTCCACCAGGTGGACGTCAGATGTCAAGAGGGATTGCGATGGCCCACGCGAGCATTAGAGGCGTTTGACGCGCCCTCTCTGGGGGCCGCGGCGGTTGGTTGGTAACCAGATAAACAAGACGCCGCCGCGTCACTGACTCCCAAACCGACCGGGTTCGTCGGCCCCGTTCTGAGCGCTGGAGTTCTAACTGGATGTAGGAACATGCAGCCAGAACTCTGGTGATCGTGCGGATGTGGTTTAGCGGCACCAGATAGCAGTTTGGTTGCTAAATGTGTGTGAGCTTATCTCGATCAGATAACACGAGCGGCGGGGGAGGCGTGGGGGAGGCGTGGGGCATGCGCGCAAAGTCAGGTTAGTGAAGGAGGGAGAGGGGTTTCCAGACCATGGGTGTGATGGAGTTGATGGATCCTCTGGTGGTGAGTTGCAGGGATGCAGCTTCTAGGGAGGGGTTGCCGGGGACCCCCTGGTGGGGGTCACGTGTCCAGTGGCGAATTTTTCCAGTGGTGACCACATGTTTCTTACTTCTCAAAGAAACGTGCCCCCAGCTCCTTGTCCGGAGGGGGTGAGCATAGAGGCCAGGCCCAACAACTGCTCGGGATCAGCTGATGGGAGGGACCTGACTGATCCACTGCCTAGGATCAGCTGATGGGAGGGACCTGACTGATCCACTGCCTAGGATCAGCTGATGGGAGGGACCTGACTGATCCAGCTGACATCAGGAGGAGAGCCGTGGACTTCTTCTCAGGGCTTTATGGAAGTGAGCATAAAGAGGACCTGGTGACGACGGAGTACTTCTTCAACAACCTGCCACAAGTGTCAGCACAAGACAACGCCGACCTAGAGCATCCACTGACATCACAAGAACTGCAGGTGGAACTGAGCAGCATGGAGAGCAGCATGGAGAACAGCAAAGCTCCAGGCTTCGATGGTCTCCCTGTGGACCTTTATAAAGCCTTTCAGTCCACGCTCAGGGAGGATGTCCTCTCTACTGTGACATTGAAAGTATATTGAAGGTCAGTGGTGGTTTATGTGCTCCTCTCTCTGTTGAGAGGGGCACTAGGCAGGGGTGTGCAATGTCTGGTATGCTATACTCTTTAGCTATTGAACTCATGTTGATTAAAATCAGAAGAGAATTGAAAGGAGTAAAATTGAAATATGCAGATGATATTATGGTTGTTACAGCGGATGATAAAGATATTCAAAAGCTGTTAAACATCACTTTTCATTTTGGGAAGATATCCTCCTGGAAGATAAACTGGAACCAGAGCACAGCTCTGTTAGTTGGGGAGGGAATGAGCCAAGGTTTCCAGGTGGAATCAGTTGGGGAAAAACTGGGATTAAATATCCTGGAGTACACCTTGGTAACCAGAGGGAGATTATGAAGAATTGGGAGGGAGTTGCAGAGAAGATTTAAAAATGCCACTGGCTTTTACCTACTGTCCTACAGGGGGCGCACACTTATAATCAATAATCTGGTGGTCTCCACACTGTGGCACCGTTTGGCTGTGTTAGAACCCCCACAAGGATTGCTGAGGAAAATGCAGAGTTTTATTGTAGATTGTTTGGGGGGATAAACTTCACTGGATACCTCAGTCCTTTGTTTTTACCAAAAGAAAAAGGAGGTCAGTTACTGGTTCATCTCTTCAGCAGCTTTTAGATTACAGTTTTTACAACGTCGGTTGCAGATTTTATTTTTGGTCCGGTTGGTAACTTGGGTTTTAACAAAACACTGTTTTCCTTTGATTGTTCCAACCTCAATATGAACTGTTTGTCACCTTTTTATGCCAATGTGGTAAAAGTGTGGAGGCTGATGGAGGTGGTCAGACCGGACTCCACTACATCCCTGCACTGGCTGCTGAGAGAAGCCAAACTAAAAGGCCCACGACTGGGAACTCCATGGGATGATGTGTCGTTGATGTCATCAACTTTCTTACAGTAAGGAGTCACAACTGTTCATCATCTGCTGGCGCTGGCTGGAGGTCACCTGGACAAAGCTGAAGGCCTGGCAGAGGGACTGGAGGTTCGATCTGTACGAGTTATCACGAGTATATTGGGGGAATTCAGGAAGGCGTTTTCATAGGAGGACAGCACGCTCCTGCAGCACTGCTTCAACAGACAAATAACACCTGATGTTTCTGACTCTTTCCCCAGGCTGATGATCAGACCAAACCTTCCAGAGCGTGATAGGATGGGTCCTCTGCTCGGTGGTAATGTGTGGACGTCACTGGGCTCTGTGAACGGGAAAGGTCTTTACCAGACCTGTGTAAAGGGATTAAATAAAGAAAGACTAAAAGACAGAGCAGACACACCATGGAGGGCCTTTCTGAAAGTGAAACCGGAGGTAAAACCAGCGTGGGGTGTATTATATAAACCACCATTGACAAAAGACAACTTTTATTGACTGCTCATTATGTAATTTTATTTTGTAAAGACATAGTTATCAATTTAATCAATATTCAGAGTGACAAATTAGTAGTCTGGGATATTTCAATTGGTGGTGCACTGGGAGCTAAAATAATAGCAACAATTCTTGAGTTATTTCAGGGTAATTTAGGAAAGCTGAATCGATTTTGTATCCCCCACCCCCTCACCCGCCCACGGATGTGAATACCTACCCCGACCCCTTACCTCTGCCGGGATCTGTTTCCATGCCCCCCTACCCAAACCAGGGTCTGTTTCTTACCCCCTACCAGAATCCGGGTCTGCATCCCGACCACAATGTGTCTGTCCGATCCTTTTCTCTCCTCGATCCTCTCACCCCAACTGGAATAGCAGAAAGTCGCCACCTCTTCCTGTTCGAGGGAGTTTTTCCTTTCCACCGTCGCTCACGCTTGCTCATGTGGCTCTTTGGAGTTTCTCTCTGTATAAAGCACCTAGAAATGATCGTGTCGTATGTGGTGCTATATCAATAAAGTTTAAATGAATTGACAGTGAATTGAGATCATTTCAAGCGGCACACAAAGAAACAATGTCCGAACTGCTGCTGAATAATGTACATACATACATGTTACTACAGCTCAATATCATCATAGTTCTTCTCCCTGAGTTTGGTGCATTTACACTGCTGAGCCTTGGAGACAAATTGCAGCATTTCGGGGGGGAAAAAAAGGTTTGCCGTGCAGTGTTGAACAGAGTAAATAGCAGAAGAGGAAGAGAAGGTGAGAGGAAAGGACTGGGGCTCTTGATTGAGTCTGAAGTGTTTGTAGTGGTCTCAAAGATGAAGTGGACCAGCAGAGCAGCTGAACCAAAGACATGGCCCGAGGGTGTACCCAGAGGCCTCCCAGCGTCTGTGCAGCACTACTGAGGTATCGGACTCACCAGGAACTGACTTAAGTGACATGGCACACACCGAAACCACCACAATGAATTAAAGATATTTGACACCTAAATATATGGCCTCGCAGCTCAACAGCACTTTAATCAACGTGACGTGATCCAAGGTAAAAGCTGTGCTAAAATCCTATTTTTAGCTAAACTCAAATCAAACAACGCAAGTAAAATAGGACAAGCTGAAAATTACAATGTGTGACTGGATCACAGCACTAATAGGTGTAATTCCATTTCTACATTTCATCCTACTTGTGTTAGATGTTTCCTGTCAGTTCACCTAAACGTTGGTTTGAGGTGTGATGACGATCCCACAGAGGGGCTTCTCTTCTTCTCCTCTGGTGCTCTTCCTCTTGAGTGCCTCTTCTTCTTCTTCGATGCTCTTCTTGTTCTTTGGTGCTGTTTGTTTCTGGTGCTTTTCATTTTTACTGTTGCTCCGATGCTCTTCTTCTTCTGTGGTGTTCTTCTTGCTGCTCTTTGGGTCATCTCGTCTTCTGCACAATCAGCACCATGCTAATTTAAATCCTGTGACTAATTAAGGATGAAATGTATTATCTTTCTGTCTTCATTGTTCTTTTTTTAATCATATTTAAATTTGGGAATTGAAATAAGGATTTACCCAGGAGACAGCATTCTGACTGGTACCGTCAAAGTGTCCCATTTCCCCAATCAAATGAAGTGTTTCAGGACCCCCTGCACACCCAATCTCCTTTTACGTCCACGCATACACACCCTTTCCTCTCCTCCCTGAACCTAATCAAGTGGTGGAGTAAGGAAACAAGGGATACTAGATAAAAGTGTTGGGAATGGTAATGATGCCAAGTAATGATTTCCCTGGAGGCAATCTGATCTATTGCTAGAGGGAAGAGATGAAGAAGAAAGAGCCGGGGTGGGAGGGGGAAACAGATCAGCATTTCATGCAGAAGCACCTAAACCCGGGAGGAGAGGGAGGAGAGAGCAAAATAATGGAGAGGAATGATTCTGAGCACCATGTGGGGGGCTCCACCCGGCACCTCCTCCACCCCTACCCCTCCTCTATTCATCCCTCCTCCAAGATAGCGTGTGTGAGAGAAAGCTCTGGGGGAATGAAGGTCTGGCGCAAGGTGAAATTAAACAGCTCAAAGATATGATTTAACAATGTTCAGAATTCAATAAGTGCAAGGTAAACATTAAATTAGACATGTCTGTGTTAGACGCACAAGAGGAGGGGCTGTAATTCTCCGTATTGATCCCGTCGTCAAAAATGAATCTGGGAGCCTGCTCCTCAAGGCTGCTCCAAAGTGAAGAAAGCACAACAGCTAACAGAGCAGCCTCACCCCTTTCATTCAATGTCAACCTGGTATTTTGTTTTTTTAACCCTGTCTACATTGTGTTTACACTCAAATACATTCTTACAACGTGCGGCTAAACTCTGCAGGTAATTTACTCCCCAGGATTAGTTGACTATATGTCAAAAGGGAATCCAGGTGTTGGTTGTTCCTCACATAACATTTGATGGTGATTCTTCCTATCACTGTGAAACAGAATTCATTAACAGGGAACAAACGGCTGTGAGGTAAGTTTAATTTCACCCCGCGGGAAATGTGTTGTCGTAATCCAAGTCTGCAATAGAAGCTGAAAAAGAAATCTGTCACTGATGCTTGTTTAGTAGTCAACTTTATACCATAATGATGAACTTCAGAGTCCAAATAGAAAGAAACTGCTACAGTTTCTGCGTGACAAACAGTCCTTCATCACACAGTAAATCCTGGTGTCAAACCAAACCCCCATGATACAATCAGGCAGGTATTTATAGTTAGAAATGCCCAAAACAATTATATAGGCCTATAAAAGTCAATGTTATGCTGGCAAGCTGGGGGAGCCCCTCCAGCACATCTTCAACATGAGCCTGCATCAAGGGAAGGTGGCCTTCCGGAGGAAGACCTTCACTCTAGTTCCAGTCCCCAACAAACCACACCGAGACAGCGAGAGGACCTCAGACCAGTGGTTGAAGATCCTGGAGCAGCTTCTGCTACATCAACTTCGGCCCCAGGTTCAAGCCGCCCCAGACCCCCTCCAGTTTGCCTCCCGGTAACAGGTGAGGGTTGAGGACACCATGTTGTACCTGTTGCAGAAGGCTCCCTCTGTGAGGTGCTGTGAGGACGATGTTCTTCGACTTCAGAAGAGCCTTAAACACCATCCAACCCAACCTTCTGCGAGACCAGCTGAGCAGCATTGCAATGGACTCACACAGTTCATCAGACTTTTAATACATCAGGTATTTCTATAGATTCTGAATTTATGAGCATTTCATTTGTGTGGATTCTATAGATTTTAAAATTAGAAATGTTTTGTGTACTAACTGTTAGTGTTAATGTCAATCGAGCCACTAGAAAAAGAACAAAAGGACAAAAAGACAAAGTCATTTGACTTTGTCTTTTTGTCCTTTTGTTCTTTTTTTGTTTTATTTGGGCGGACAATTAGGGGAAACTGGATACGTGAGAATACTAGGAGATGACTCCTTTATAGCACCAATCTGTTTTCAGAGGGAAAACCTCCAATTAAAGAATAGATATGTTAAAGACACTGTGACATTTCTGCAGCAACACAGAATATAAACCAATTTATATTCTCTGAGTTTGTAAGCTTATAATAATCCATGATAGTATGATATTCACTCTTGACTGTAATCTTTGTACGTTCATCTCTTTTTGGGGGGGAACACGCCAACATCACATCCTGCAGCGGCATCTGACCCAGCAGCTGATAATTTAAAAGAAAATGCTCAGACTCATCTATTATTAACTCGGCTCCTCATCATGGTAACATTTATATCACGTTAAAATGGGCAAAATGATAGCGGTTAATTAGCCTCGATGTAGTTTATTGAATCTCCTCCAGCAGAAGTCATTATCACATATATGAATGGGCTGGTTGCAGTTTGCTCCATGAGATGTTCATATTACTGGGATGTATGTGTAGCCGTCCTACTCAAATCACGAAAAAATCCCAATATAACAGAACCTCTGATGGATCTCTCCTCTTCGCCTGGGTATTGATTTGGTAAGGAAGCTACTAATAAACTAATTAAAGTGAATGAAATGACCAATTATACTCTGCCGAAGATGCAGAGGGGCCCAGTTAGCAGATTATTTGCTGCACCGTTAATCTGAGCTAAACGAATATACCACATACTCAAACAGACTTCCTCCCCTCATTCAAACCCAATAGGAAATCGTACATATAACCATTTTTATACTTTAGTTTGTTGGTACCAGACATTGGCGTGCTTGTTGAAGCTCAAAAGAAAGAAGAAAAAAATAAAAAGGAGATCTGTACCTACTTGGCGTTGAAACAGATTAACTGCACCTTTAGTGTGGACGCCTGCTTTGTGCCTCCGTCTGCGGCAGCCCCTCGAAAGGGCCAGTAGCTGGATCGGCATGCACTCACGGCTGCTGGAGAGACGTCCACGTCCCAGTCTCAGCAGCCTGCGTGCTCCCGGTTGTGGCCTCCCCACGAAAGGATCAGCACCATGCTCCTCTTATGAAGGCCACACTAACCAGTGAGCTAACCAGTGAGCTCTCTCCTGCTCCAGTCCAGGTAACTGAAAGATGCCCCACAGCAACAGTCTCACCTCACGGTAAACCAAGCATGCTGGCCGGCGACAGTCCACGCAAAACTCCTTCAGCTTCAACGGCGGAAAACTCAGTCGTCCCGCCCTCTGACCAGACAGGTTAAGAGTTGTAAGCAATGTTTCCCTCATTGATCGATACCTGTCTCCCCTACCAGCAACTGGAAAGGTGAATGGTCCATTCAAAGACAGTCGGAAAAAACTAAATCAAACAAATGATTACATTCATGACTTCAAAAATGCAAAACCCTTTTATGCAAAAGGAAATACACAAACCTATATACACAGTGACAGGTGTAACCAGGGTATTACATATGTTTGTTGTTAATCACCAGCATTTTCTTGACTTTTTTGGTTTGTAATGTCCTTTCATGCCATACTACTCCACTGTTACATGGCATGGTACAGTCTGTACTTGAGGCGCGGTCAACGCCAGAACATGAGACAAAACCATTTCAGAAGTCTGAAACTTTTCCATTAATAATTCAGCTTGAACACCACCCATTGTCTGGCTCCAGAGGTGTTGTCCGGGCAGAGTACACAATTGTAGGTGTCTCCTTTTCATGGGTTTCATGAGTTTTTGATGTGTTTGTCTGGGCCTTCAGTCCAGACTCAACCGCCTTGGGTGACCCTACCAGGAGCACGTGCTCCGGACAGCATAGCTCTGAAGGTCACTAGACCATGCAAGCCCTTTCACTTTACAGCTGAGCTGTAAGGGTCGGTTTACATCCCCACCCTCACCTACGGTCATGAACTCTGCGTCATAACTAACTGAATGAGATCGTGGATACAAGCAGCCAAAATGATTTTTTTCCGCAGGGTGGCGATCACTCTTGGTGATAGAGTGAGGAGCTCAGTCGTCTGGGAGAGACTCAAAGTCGAGCCACTGCTCCTCCACATTCAGAGGACCAGTTGAGGTGGTTCAGGTATCTGATTAGGATGCCCCCGGTCGCCTCCTTTTAGAGGTTTATACCATGCACGTCCAACAGGGAGGAGGTCCCGCGGTTTTCCCAGGACTCCCTTAAGAGATAATATCTCTGGCTTGGTCTGGGAGCGGCGCGGGGTCCCTCCAGAAAAGCTTGAGGAAAAGGGCACAAGGATGCCTGAACTTCTTTGTTCTTTATACTGCTATCACAACCTACTAATGCCCCGTTTACACGACAAGTAATAAGAGTATATCCACAAAACTTTCTTCACTTTTGGGGGGGTCTGTTTACACGCCACCGGTGTGCGGATCCACTGTATCCGCAAAGGTTTTATACCGGCTCCCAAGGTGGAAAGACTCTTTCAAGGCTGTGATTTTCCCCCTCCAGACTGCCTCCAGACTGCGCATCTCTTTCCCTCCGTCCTGTTGAAAATAGTTCCTTCTGCTCATGCGCCGGTAAGCAAACATGGCGGACCCATAGAGGCATGACTTGCGGTCCGTATTCTAGTTTTATATATGTAGTTTTAGATTCATCATCAGTCCATACGAATGTCGGGTTCTCTCAATTTTGTGGACGTTCATAGCGTATTGTTCTCTGCACACATTTCTGTGTGGTTTCATTACAAAAACAAGTAACAGTGCCCTCCAGTGGCCCGGCATACTAACTACGTCGTTGTCAGTGTGTCCACTGCTGCAGTGTAAACACTTTTTTTTTACGAATTAGGTGGATGGATGGATGGATGGATGGATGGATGGATGGATGGATGGATGGATGGATGGATGGAGGGACGACTCCTGTTAATTTGGGCAGAGATGTCATCGTTATTAGCGTCATTAGTGACGGATGGACTGAGCGTCCGTCTCTGTTCACTTTCCTCCATCTTAGCGGACCAGAGGATGAAATATGGTGCACCGGTTCTCTACAGCCCAACTATCACTGAAGTATGGAGCCTGACAAGCATAAATTATGTTAATAGAATTTAATAAAAAACACTTTATTCCAAAGGTTTCAGTACTTTGAAATGCCAAGATGATCTAGTGGGCTACCTGGAGAGAATCCTGAAGCTTAAGTTAGAACACTAAAATATTAAAACAAGAAATTGTAATCCCTGCTGAGGAATGGCAGTGCATGATGAAAAATGAAGAATGCACAAGTGTGTCTCCCAGGTGGAGTTTTTCCAGTTATTAATTGATCTGAGTCCTGAATCTAGTCCTCCATTATGGCTCAAAATGATGAAGATGATATGAAACAGATTTGGGACTATTTTAATGAGTGAATTGCCCGTATCGTTTTTTCTTTTTTGCCATTTCCGCTTCATAATTTACCATCACAATGCTGTTGTTATCTGAAAACACCAAATTCTAATTAAGGGAAAAAAGGGCTTTTGTGTTAAGGTGGATGATGAGTAATGACGTCCATTAAAGTGTGGAATTATCAGAAAATTATTCTGATTAACACAAAAAATGCTGTTTTGTGGTGCAGCTCCCATCATTGTCCTTTCAAGCACACGCACACACACACACACACACACACACACACACACTGAAAACAGACTCATAGAAACGTGTCAATGAAATGAAAAGACAATCAGAAAATGTAAAACGGGGGTTGGAGTTGATTGGTTGATGACAGCATGCAGGAGCTCAGATCAATAACATTTAAATTGCTTATGGTAACCACATACACTCAGTGCACTAGAATCAGCATTAACAATCTGCTGACCTGGACACATGATGAATCCACACATTTTAACCTCCCAGCTGGCAGCAGGACACAAACTGGTTCTGGTTCTGAAGATGAAGCGCAAATGTTTTTGTAAACCGGCCCCGTCTGGAGGGACTATATGAACAAATATCTACTAGAGAGTGTTTAGTGGATTTCTTGCCTCTTTTCAAAATGCTGATATCATTGAAATCCTATTTTGCTCTTAATTGTGTCACATTTGTGTTGATGATGCATTAGTAGGATGAACAGCAGAGCTGGGAATGTTGGTAACAAACATGAAGACTCAGCTGAATCTTCTCAGCCAACAAGGTCTGAAGATCTGGGGAGCTGAAGGTCTGAGGGTCTGGGGGTCCAACGGGCTGAAAGTCTGAAGGTCTGAGGGGCTGAGGGGCTGAGGGGCTGAGGGGCTGAGGGTCCGAGGGTCCGAGGGGTTGAAAGTCTGAGGGTCTGGGGGTCAGAGGGTCCGAGGGTCCGAGGGGCAGAAAGTCTGAAGGTCTGAAGGTCTGAGGGTATGAGAGGCTGAAGGTCTGAAGGTCTGGGGGGCTGAGGGGCTGGGTGTCTGGGTGTCTGGGGGGCTGAGGGGCTGGGTGTCTGAATGTCTGGGGGTCTGAAGGTGCCCTCATGCAGTCATGAGGGCCATGAGGCCCTGGAAGGCCACCTTCCTCCATTAGGTCTCTCCCAGTTGAAGTTCATCGGACTGCAATGAGAAGCTTGATGACGACACCATCATGAGATGAGATCTGAAACAGGGAGACGTCAAAAACCTGCAGAACGGAGACCCTCCAGGACCGTATAGTGTGGCTTCACACCCAGAGGTGATGATGGAGCCAGTTTTATGCTGATCAAGCAGTAAAGTGACTGAGTGTGGCTGGCTTTGTTTGTATCTGAGAAGTTGAGGTAAACTCCAGTGACGTTTTATTTTATCTGATAAGTTTACGTACTTGTGGAATTTGAGTAGGACTGAGATTAAAATCTGAATAACAAAGTCGCCTGCTGCGTGGACAGAAACCAGCTGAGGTGGTCGTGGTGCTTCTCCGTTATTCGCTTTTATGAGTAACGTAAACTCACTGAAAGTAGAAATATCTGCATGGCAGCAGCAGATAGTCGGTGTCCAGTGAGCAGTCAGTCTATTTCACTTCTCAATCCAACTCCAGTTGCTCGCATGGAAAAAGACATGTCCTCCTCAACGCTTACTGGTGAGTGTTCCTATTGGCTCTGAAGACGTGTCGCCTGCCAGCTCAGGGTCGGGGAGTGGGAGGTCCTGCAGCCCCGATTATAGGATAGTCGAGAACCTGCATGTATACTTCTACCTTGAAAAGAAAATATAACAATCAGTGTTCCCACTACTATACATACGTTAATAACACAAACACATTTCTTATATTCTTAGTCAGTTGTATGACGCATGCAAGGGCTCAATCCCTGCAGATTATCACCTGAACAATACATAGAAATGACCGAGGTCGTGTTAGTTGCTGTTGTTTTCAGGGTAATTGTTGCTTTGGTATCTGAGCAGTGAATTTTACCAGTGTTACCAGTTACAATCTGTTATTACCGGTTATCACCAGTTGTCAGCAGTACACGCTGGTCTAGATGATCCAGAGTCATCTACAGTCACTGTTCATCAAGCCAGTTATGCAGCAACAAGTCCTGGAACCATACACATATATCGGTAGAAATACACATATATCACGAGAACAATTGGCATATATCAGTAGAACCATAGACATATCGTAGCAGAATACACATATAGCACTAGAACAATTGGCATATATCAGTAGAACCATAGATATATATTAGTAGAAATACACATATATCACTAGAACAATTGGCATATATCAGTAGAACCATACACATATATTAGTAGAAACATGCACATTTATCAGTTTATTTATAAAAACCAGTGAAAGAACTATTAATACAAGGCAGATCTTTTGTGGTCTTGGAAGGTTGAAGAAATGGAGTCGGTAACCCAGTTCAAATATCTCGGTGTGGAGCTGGACTCCAACCTCACATTCAAAAAAGACATTAAAAAGGTCACAGATACGTAATTAAATTTAACTTACAAAACTTCAAACAAATCCGACCTTTCATCACAGCGGAGGCAGCAAAGTCCTCCCTCCACTATATGATATTCTCCCACACCGAATTCTGCTTCAGCGTGGTCCTTTGCTGGCATCACAGTGCTTACGCCAAGTGAACATCTGTATAAAAAGGTTATTAATCCTCCTATTATCCTCAGATTTTACTCACACTTTTTACCCTTGGGGTCAATTTGACTCCACGCATGCTTGCCCTCCAGAAAATGATTTACATAAAATGGTTGACCAAGTTTTTGCATCAGGCAAAATGAGTGAGTTAACCTGTCCTCTAACGCCACCATCAGGTCAAACCTTCTCATTAGAATTAATGAATGTTGAAAAGTTTTCATTCAAATCTTAACAAATTTGCTGACAATGTTAATGACCACAAGCGTATGGATCCCGTTGGTTCTGGTGATGATGTGACCTTTCCTTCATTATGTCAAACATTTGGTTTCAGTGTTGGTGTATCTTGAAAACATCTCATCCATTTTGTTTTCTAATTTGGTGAGCACGTCCATGATCGTCACACAATAAATGATATGGATTGTAAGGCAGGGGTAAACGTCGCACCAACTTCAGCCAAACATCCCTTTTTTGCCACACGTTTGTCACATTCTGGTCGACCCTGCCTTGTTTGTTTGTCATGAAAGAATACAGTATGGTACAAAACTTAGAATGTCTTTAGGGGCATGGTGGCTGGAAATATTGTCCTTTCAGTCTCAGTGATCCAAAGCCTTGCTGTTGCCTCTGTTATGTTCCGGGGGACGGAGGACCCAATAGCTTACTCAAAGCACCACTGGAGTGGATGGAGGGTGAGCGAGGGCCAGGCAGCTGGAGCCGAGCGCAGCACACATGGATTATAAAGCGCACAGAAAAACATGGATTAGAGGAGCAGGTCACAGCAAAACACAAAAATCCTTTCAGAGTTTTGAGCTGGACGAGCATGATACCACAGCGGGTAAACGGACAATCTGCCGACAAGTGTAGAATGATCCAGAGGCTTGACGGAGGAGGTGACGATGACGGCTCTCAGGTGTGCAGCTCATCTCTTTGACTCCACCCTCCACACCGACACACAAGGGGAGGGGAGAACACAGGGAAGGGAAAACACTATAGCATGCACAGCACTAGACCGTGACAGCTTCACCTTTTCATTTGTAAACTCCTGCCACAATGAGCAGGCCTACGTAGGCTTCCAAGTCAGCTACGTCCAAGTCTTTCCAACATGCTTCCCTTCTGAATTTGTTGTCCCAAATACAATATTTTGACTCAGTGGTGTTATGAAGAGCTGCGGGACGCAGGCGTCCAGAATGTAAACAAAGATGAGGGAGGTGAGCTAAGCTAAGCTACAGCTAACACAAGCTTTTATTTGTCATCTATACAGATAAAGAGACATTTATAATGTATAAAGAAAACCTTCCTTTGCTTGTCCCCCAATCTATAATTAACTTAAAGAAAAAAAAAGGAACACCAGCGCCAGATGTAAACTAAACCCCATCTCCTCTGGGCGGCTTTCACATCGCCCCTGGCTGCTAACACTCACACACACACACATACACACTCACACACGCACACACACACACACACACACACACACACACACACACACACACACACACACACACACACACACACACACACACACACACACACACACACAAGAAATCCTCTCTTTTATTGATGAATATCCATAGAAAATAAAGCAATTACAGTTCAGAGCCCATTGTTGGTTTGTTGGCATAAACAAATTTCAACAGTATTACAGTTCCTTAATATATTTTATATTTTTAGAAAAAAATAATCCTTTTTACTTCCACCAGGGGGGTGGCACCTATATATATAGATAGATAGATAGATAGATAGATAGATAGATAGATAGATAGATAGATAGATAGATAGATAGATAGATAGATAGATAGATAGATAGATAGATAGATAGATAGATAGATAGATAGATAGATAGATAGATAGATAGATTTTTTTGTCTTTTCTGTGAAGGTTTGCATCGGACATCGGAAACGGGCGGTGAGTGAGGTTTGTCCACCGGGTGTGGTCTGAACTGTTGTGGGGAAGCCTGCAGCAACACCCCGGCCGGGTCCCTAGGCCATCATGCCCGCACACCTGCCACACTGGCACCCATCGGCCCCCCAGACCCGGGAAGGCTCTCGCGAACCACCCCAGACAGAGCCACACCCCTAGCCCAGGAAGCCCCGTAAGGAGAACGCAGAAGGGACCCCCCCCAGCCAGGAGGAGCCCACAAGAGAAAGAGAAGGAGAAGGAGAAGGAGAAGGAGAAGGAGAAGGAGAAGGAGAAGTGATGCAGGGCCCCAGGCCTCGACACAAGCTGCCAAGCCCCGACTGGATGGCGCAAGGCCCCCGGGCCGAGCGAGCCTGGACCCCCCCCCCCCCCCCCCCCCCACCAGGCGGTCCATTGTCCACCAATCCAACCGTGCATAGGCAGGGGGAACCCCACCTAAGTCCCCCACCCCACCCCACCCTGATTCCAGCCACGCTCGCCCCGGACTCAGGGGAGATTGTAGAGGTAGGTGCTCGGGGAGCCCCATCCACTGCACCCCCCCCACCCCTGTGGAATGTGGGATACATGTAGGGTCTTTGTGTTTTGAAGAGGTGGATGCAACGTGTGTGTCTAAGGTGCACTTTAAAACTGAAGGGGGGCGAGCGCCCGGGCGTTCTACCACTGCCAAGCGGCAGAACCCCGAAGGCCGGCTTTAAACCCTCAAGACCCCACGTGACTGAGTGTAGTTAAAATTATGAGCGGTGCAAAGTCGGGAGAGGGGCCAGACCGCAGTTAAGTAGCCTTGACCCCCCCCCACCCCCACCCTAGGCACTGCCTCACTGAGCTCAATTGTTGAGTGAGGTCGCTTAACTTATTATAATAAGGCATCTAAATGGGAAGCATCTATCTGGGATGACACCGTGCACGCAGCCCGACCAATTTGCACCACGACCTTGGATTTTACGAACGAGTCTCTCACAGTCTGATCTTTTGTCTCAGATGGCCAAAAATCACGCTGTTTATGGAAGCTTAACAAGCAGATATGAGAATGTCTGAAAACAACAGTAGTCCGTTAGTGCTTCACTCTTTTCTATATGTTTCTAGAGTTATACAACTGGAAGTCTCAACATATTGTTCTTGTGCAAATTGGCTGCTGACAGAGTAATTCATAGGACAGTTTAGCATGCAGTGCATGCAGTGATGGAATCTTGTTGATTGTTACAGGAGGTGATCGAAGGTTTCCTCCACCAGAGCCGTCAAATGCTTGACTTGTCTCAGGAATGAGAGACCCTGGAGGGCTAAGAGTCCCAAACAAAAGGCCTCCCATAAAACTTTTTACTTATGCAGGGACAGGATACAAAGCAGACAAGCAGCCACCCAAAGCAGCCTTATTTCAGTGGCCAGCCATGGGTTTCACTGCACTCCGTCAGAGCCAGTCACCTTCATGTGCAGCATGAAGCATCCATCACAGCAGCACATACAAGGAAAAGTCTTTACATTATGATACAAGCACCAATACTGGCATAGAAATTCATCTTGGGTTGTATATTAAACACGAGCCACCATTTTCCAAGTTCCTACATTATTTGCTTGCAAAATTCCCGCTTTGTGTTGATTTAAATGAATTATACACAAAAGGAATTGCAAGTAATTATTATTATTATTATTATTGTTGTTGTTGTTGTTGTTATACTTTTAGATATGTGCAAACTGTTAAATTTTTGACGCCCTAAATATGGTCAACCCTTTGTGAAAATTTGCACACAAGTCAGAAGTGGCATTTTAAATTTTATAATTATTGTGCATTTGTCTGGCAAAATGGCTCAATACTACCCCCGACATTGTTGTCACGTTTGTAACATCCTAAACGGCCGTGTTGCCCATTTAACACATTTTACCTATGTCCAAGAAATGTGGTAGACATATGCAGCATGTTGAGCTCCACAGAAACGGTACCGACACCCATACGCTAAACCCAACAGGAAGTTTGCCATTCGAATTATGCGTGAAATGTGTAAAACCCAATTCTTCTCGGGGGTAAGGCCCTGTTTACATGACAATGTTTCACGTGACAACACCTAATCCGCTAAAAAACAGGAGTGTGTTCACACTGCAGCAGCGGACACAGAGACAACAATGTAGTTAGTATGCCGGGCCACTGGAGGGCGCTGTTGCTTGATTTTGTATTGAAACTACACATACTGTACGTATGTGCAGAGAACAAAACACTATAAAGGTGAAGAAAATGGAGAGAACCTGACATCCGTATGGACTGATGATACATCTGATGATATCAGGGAGAGTCTCAACTATTAAACTACTGATCTGGAAGATAAAACTAGAATATGGACCGCGGGTCGTACCGCTACGGGTCGTACCGCTACGGGTCGTACCGCTATGGGTCGTACCGCTACGGGTCGTACCACTACGGGTCGTACCACTACGCGGCCGCCATGTTTGTTTTAAACTGGATGAGCAGGAGGGAGGGGGAGATGAGCAGTAACAGGCTCTGTAGCCTCCATCAGTCTCTGCAGGAGGGAATAGCGGCCGTGAAAGAATCTTTCCACCTTGGGAGCCGGATTAAAAACTTTGCGGATACAGTGCATCCGCAAACTGGTGCCGTGTAAACGGACCCCCCAAAAGGGAAGAAAGTTTTGCGGATACACTCAAATTCGTTGTCGTGTAAACGGGGCCTGAGTCCGAAGGCTTCTCCACACGATAAAGTTGTGAGCCCTCGCCACGATCCATGATGTCTCTTGATAACTACAGTAATGATTGGCTACCAGTGAGGCCAGTAACGCACTACTAAGTAAAGCGTTACTCTAATATGACCAGTTTTTTCGGTAACGGGTAATCTAAGGCGTTACTATTTCCAAACCAGTAATAAGATTAAAGCAACTTATCCAAGTCACTGTGCTTTACTATTGTGGTCTCCCACAGGATCAGTTTCTTGTCTGTAAAGCCGGGACAGAACAGATAAAGGTTAACTGGGCTGCTCCTGCATTCCCTCTCCTCCAACCAGGCACACACACACACACACACACACACACACACACACACACACACACACACACACACACACACACACACACACACACACACACACACACACACACACACACACACACACACACATTTCATGTGTCTCACCTCCTGTTTCATTTCAGAGTCACTTGTCCTTCCTGTTCACCAGTAGCGGCTGGCCAATAGGATCCAAAAAGTGATCTCACCAAATACTGATTAACACCAGAGGGACTCACATGACATTAAACCAATCAGAGTCATTTGATGTCGAGACTTGGGGCGACTTTTAAATCGCCCATCGTCAGACCTGCTTGGTGATTAGGCTTAAAGTCAGTTCTGGTTTGTTCTGGTGTTTCTACGAGACGTTGAGATGAAGATAACGAGCAGTGAGTCTCTGATTATGTTCCATCTCTTCTAATTCAACCATTTAAAAGGAGAAATTTGGCGGAAAAGCTGCAGGTCAAGTTTCACTTTTTCCATCATATTTATTTCTAAATGCAGACAAACAGAAAAATGTGTCCAGGTTTGTTAATGTTGTTTAATGTTTAGATATGCTCATATTTATTAATGACTGAACATCTAAGAGCTTAAAAAAAAAAGCACAAAGTTTATTTTGCAATTCTTGTTTTGAGGTTTCTTTCAAAGAATTATAAAATGTTTTCAAAGATGTGTTGTTTGAAAAGTATGTTTATTAACAGAGTTCACTTACATAGTACTTTTCAGCAGCCCAAAGTGCTTTCCATTGTTCATCACATTCGCCCACCATTGGAGGCTGCAGCCCTGCAAGGCACTGCCACTCCAATGGGAGCAGTTTTGGATTCAGTGCCTTGCCCAAGGACACTTTGACAGGTAGAGATGGGAATTGAACCTGCAACCTTCCAATTGGGAGTCGACCGCTCTCCCAACCTTGCCATGCCGCTCCTTTAGTTTTTCCTAAACTCAGACTAACTGTCATTTCAAGAAAACCAGCCCCAAAACACATTCATTTTCTAAAAGGGACGAATGAAGCTTCTGCTTGTTAAACACTGAACAAAAATATAAACACAACACTTTAGTTTTTGCTCCCATTTTTCATGAGATCTGAAACATTTTCTACAGACACAAAATACCTATTTCTCTCAAATACTGTTCACAAATCTGTCTACATCTGTGTTAGTGAGCACTTCTCCTTTGCCGAGATAATCCATCCCACCTCACAGGTGTGGCAGATCGAGATGCTGACTAGACAGTGTGATTAATGCACAGGTGTGCCTGAGGGTGGCCACAATACTTTGGTGAAGTCTGAATTTGGATTCACCACGATCCATGACAGTAATCGCAGTATAAATCCAGCTGTTCTGTGAAGGCGTCAGGCGTTCGTCATCAAGAACCTGTGAGAACAAACAGCATCATGAAGACGGGAGGACCACACCAGACAGTTTGGGGAGAAGGCTGAGGAAATGTTTAAAGCATCGTTAAGTCATAAACAAACCTCATGGAGCACCGTGCAATCCGTCATCCCAAACTGGGATGAGTATGGTACAAGTGCAAAACTACCAAGACATGGCCGTCCGCCTGAGCCGACACTCTTCTCAGGTCTTGAAAGTGTCAGGATACCCAAAAGTATCAGGGTATCGGGACCTGAACCCTCAGCAGGTCCTGGAGGGGAACCCGACTCTGAACAGAACGCAGAAATGTTCCAGCACAAGAAGATGAAAGTTGTGGAGTCACCAAGTCAAACCTCAAACCTCAGACCTCAATCTGATCCAGAATCACCGTCTGGACTCAGTCCTACAAGTACTGACCTGCTGGGGTTGACGTTACAGAAGCTTTTAAAAAACAGTTGTTTTGTTTGTATTGTTTTGTTTAAAAGCTGGATTGAAGTTGGTTTTGAAGACTGGACTTGGCGGCTGTCTTGACTCTCCCAGTGGAATATTTGATCAATAAGTTTAAACAGTTTTCATTCTAACTTCACAATTTAAAGTATCTCCTGAGATATCTCAGGATCAACAGCCTCCAAGCTCCGAAGGGAACTTTCCTCCACAACAGGGGGGAAAAGTGAAAGTGAGAGAAAGCAGATTGTATTGAATGACGGAAGTCTGAGGAAGTTGAGGGGAGGTCTAGCAGTCTGAGGTGGGGGGGGGGGGGGGGGGGGGGTGAACTGAAAGATGCATCGGAGGTTTGAAATGTGTGAACTGAAAGATGCATCGGAGGTTTGAAATGTGTGTTTTTCACAAAAGCTAATGGAGCCAATTACTGAAGCTGAAGCACTTTTAGGAGCCGCACCTGAGCCAGGAAAGACCCCTAATGAGCAGCAGCTGATTTTAAAATGCCTCCCTCTAGTGGAAGAGCAACATGTTTGTACTGCACAGCAGAGACGCGGAGAGTTAAGAACCTCCCAGCTTCTTCACAAGGAAAGATGAGAAAACACAGATTGGTCATTACTGAGTGTGGACGACACAATGAAACACGGCTGCACTTTCTTTTCTGTGTGTTTCCCAGTATCAGGTCTTCACCACCAGCTGGGGAAACCTACATGACTGGTCTTAATTTCATCTCATTCAAATGAATGGAAGATGATAAAAATACATAATGAATGAAATCTTCAAAATCCACCATAGCAGGGTTACATACTACAGATGAAAACTAGATTTCTGGCTAATTCTGGCTTTATTAACCATGTGTAATCATGTGTTTTATGAAATTGCACGGTCCCCTTTTAAATAAACTAATACGAATACTAGTAATGAGTTCATTCTTTAGAAGAACCAGGGAACTACAAATGCTTTTCCACACACAGACACGTTTTTTTTTAAAAAGCTAAATACTATAACGAAAAAACATACTAAATACTAAAAAGTGAGGAACTGTTGCTGAAAATGTATTTCAGTCATTTTTAAAATGTGTCATCAGGTCTGTGGTTAGATGTGTACAAAATCCAAGAGTGTCTGGCAGCAGGACCTCCACCCTCAGGCTTCTCTACTGTCAGACAGGAAGTGCTCGTTCAAAATAAAATGGGACAATTCAAAATAAAATGCGACAGAATGAAATGCTGAAACGCTAGTGGAAAATTCAGAATGAGTTAATTAGTCAAACACATTAAAATTTACTTTGTTGAATGTAGTATCTATATAGCACGTCTAGCCTGAGTATTTATGCCAATAAATGATTGTATATTGTACTATTTCTGAATGTATAATATACAATCATTTATGGCCACAAATGATAATATAATATACAATCAGTAATAGTATCTTCCATGCAGTATTTTTGATATGAAAAAAATGCAGCAGAGCTCGTGACATGAAGAGTTTATGATTACTATGTGAAAAATCATAGGTCTATACTCCGGCATTTTAGAGTTTAATCTTTTATAAATTGCGTTGTTTATTTCGAACATCCACACAATCAAATAAACAGTTCATAATAATCAAAAGATATCTCACCAAACAAAGAAAAGAAAGAAGTATAACTTAACAAATCCTACCCCCTCTCCATAAATACTAGCAGGTTTATTTTTTATTGTATAAAGGTGGGCGAAATGTAAAGTATCTCACAAAAGTGAGTACGCCCCTCACACTTCTGTAAATATTACTGAGGAGATGACACATTTCTTCAGTGTTGTACCATCGAAAGATATAAAGCTCACAGAAATGTGAGAGGTGTACTCACTTTTCTAAGATACCATATTGGGCTCAAGTCTGCTTATATTATAAATCAGCTTGTCAGTTAAAAATGCTCTTTTTCTTAAAATGAATTATTTCATAAGCCAACATGTCATTCATAAATCTGTTGAAATGTCATGTTCTTTAATTGTCTTATTTTACATGGATGTTTGCTTTTGACAAAACACAAATATTTACATTTATGTTTGTATACGACACAGTTTGTTTGAATTTCCACCTAATTTCCAGTTAATTCCCATAAATTCCCGTATAAAGTTTCAAACTTGGAATATTTCCAAAATTCCCCAGCTTAACTTCCCATGGAAAGTTTCCGGAAATTTACCAGACATTTTCCGCCCCTTTGCAACCCGAGTTTACATTATATGTTGATACTTCGATACCTGTGAGAACCACGCTTCTCTAAAACATTCACAAGCTGAGAAAAACACGTTTTCTACTTCATTGCAATGCATTAGCTACTGCATGGAGGCTTTATCGCGTGCTGAACTCTTTACCGGCTGTTTCACTCATCTGATATACGAAGTTACTTTACGTTATGTTCTGAAAAAGAAGTTCAAAGTACGGTGTTTTAACGCTAACCACCGTTAGCATTACTTAGCTTTGAAATGACACGTCACCTAAACCGCTGGTGTAACACGCTGTTATTTGGATTATCAGTATGTGTTGGTTGACGGCAGGTATGTCAACGGCGAGCACACGCAAGAAACCATACATTTATAACTTTTCCGGGAAATTTAAAAGTAGCAACTTACCGCTAAGTAGCTCTTCTTCTTCTTTGATTTCTTAACGGCGGATGCGGACAATAGTAGCGCACTACCGCCACCCGCAGGATTTTCCATGCATGGGAACGATCAACTGCACGGCTCACAAGTCTTAAGAAACGTAGCATGCGAGCTACAAAAAAAATAACATTTAAAAAACACCTAAACTCTATTTATAAATCCAGTGCTCCTAAGATATTCAAACAAATAATTAACAGCTTTATGATCAGAAGGCTTCTTCAAGATGTTTTGTAAACTGAAGTCCTCCACCCTGTTTCTTAAAACATTTCTTTCCCTGTCGAAGGCCATGCACCTAATCAGAATGTGCTCCACCGTTTCAGCTTCACGACAGGCCTCACACTCTCCACATTGATGTTTTCCCACCAACTGTCGCGTTTTATGTAATCCTGTATGTCCTATTCTTAATCTTGTGAATATTGTTTCTTCCTTTCTGCACTGACTACCTTGACGCCCCGTCCCCACCTGGGGATTCACGTGATAAAAGACCCTCCCCTTGGTTCCCCCATCCCGTTTATCCTGCCATAACTTTTTAACGTATTTCTTAACTAATGACTTCGCCTTGGATTTACCAGTTTTTCACTTTAAAGAAACAATGTTTGCCCTTAAGGCCTGCTCTGCCAGCTCGTTCCCACCTCGGCCCACATGAGCTGGGACCCAGACAAACCTAACATGAGACCCCATATTTTGGATGGACTGAAGATGAATCAGTTTCTCACCGACAAGATCATACCTTTCACTGATACTACCTGATTTAAAGTTTTCTAGTGCTGATAATGAATCAGTGCAGACTATCACTCTTAAGGGCTTGCTATGTTCCACCCATTGTAAAGCCATTATAATTGCTATCAGCTCCGCTGAATATCCTGATACAGGATCAGTCACCCTTCTTATGTCATATTCTGGGATCACACGCTGTGCCCACTTTCCCTGGTTTTGGTTCATTCGAACCGTCTGTTAAGATTTGCACATAACCATAATATTCATCTATGTGCCTCATTGCAAGCTGTCCACTATCTCCCTTATATATCTTATTTTTTTCATGCAAGGAGGTATCCACCCCAGGGACTGGTAACAACTATGGTGGATGTGGCAAGACACACAACAGATGGACTAATCTCGAGATTTCCAGCTCCAGCTTTCCCCTGTACACACATACCAAAGGACTCTCCTCTGCTTTTTGATTGTTCCCATGTTGGCGTGAGAACACTCCCGCTAAGTTAAACGTGTCGTCATTTCCTGTCTGACAGTGGAGGGAGCCTCACAGCTCAGGCTGCACCGGAAATGCCTGAGAGCTGAGGTCCTGCAGCCAGACGCCTCTCACAAAATCAGATCTGTGAAATGAAGTGAGGCCCTACACACACACACACACACACACACACACACACACACACACACACACACACACACACACACACACACACACACACACACACACACACACATATATGATGTGTTATGTAATTCAGGTCTCGTGCGATAGCGTCAAGTCCAAACATGAAACACACACAAAGGTAAATGACAGCAAGTATTTATTTCATTCCTCATTTTAGCGTCACATGATGTTACCAACTGACCACATTTGACATAACATCACATAAGAAACACATCATCCGATTCATCATGCGGCTGACAGGCTGCGGACTCTACACAAACGTTTTTTTTTTTTGCAGAGTCACGGTGAAAAGGAGAAAGCGGCTCTTGAATGTCGGGTGTGGTGCCGGGTGTCGTGTGAGGCGTGGAAAGCCGGTCAGCCTATGGACGGCCCTCATTTGAAAAACAGGTTTGGACACATTCAGCATGAATGAGCCAAGATTGTTGTAGACTGTGTGAATGATAGTGTGTGTGTGTGTGAATGGGACTGCTCATGTAGAGCATGTTGAGACAGCTCTCGCAATAAAACAAACTGGATCAGCAAAGTCCGAAGTTCAAAACGCAGACCGATTGATAATGGCACAAAAAGCTGCAGGGTTTATAAAGTGAAGACACGTCCTGCTGTGTGTAGAGTCCTCTGGTCTCTACAGAACCAGGACTGTCTGGAGCACCCTGTATGCCATGAAGAAGTTGACCCCCATACCCAGCATCCATGACAGGGCCCTGCAGGGCTGCGGCAGAGCGACGACGTACGAGACGGTGTGGAAGAGCCGAGCCCCGGTGAAGAGGCGGAAGCAAAGCTGGGCAGAAGAAAGCTCGGGTCCCGTCAGAGTGTAGAGGAGGCCCACCAGCACGAAGGGCACAACGGTCTCCAGGTCATTCTGGTGACATCTGCACGTTGGAAACAAGTCGGCAAATACCCGCGTGAAACACTACGATTGTGCACAGATTTAACTGGGCGAGCAGGGAAGGGTCGTGTCTGTTTACAGCCTCAATCATCAAACCTTCTGACTCGTTCTACATCTGGATGAGTCCTCAGCATCTTCTTTCTCTCCTCTGCTGGCTTCAGGGCCACATCTTCCTCATTTGCAAAGGCCTTAAAGATAGAGAGAGAATTCATGCATACACAATTGTTGCTGTTGTTGTTGTTGTTGTTGTTGTTGTTGTTGTTGTTGTTGTTGTTGTTGTTGTTGTTGTTGTTGTTGTTGTTGTTGTTGTTGTTGTTGTTGTTGTTGTTGTTGTTGTTGTTGTTGTTGCACATCAGAAGTCACCAGTAAGGTCACAGATGTTTGTAATGAATCCAGGAAGAGGCGGAAAAAAACCATCTTATCTAATCTCACTGCCAAGTCATCACACTTTCCAGAGCGAGCACCATTACAAAATAACTGATTAACTAAATAATCATTGATGTGAGTGACACTTACTCCTCTGGAGAAGCGGTAGAAAGCCGTCAAAGGTCCCATCAGTAAAAGCTTCACAAGGACGACCGTCGCATGAGTGGTGAAAACCTTAAAGACCTCATCCTCCATCACAGCCGCCATGCTTGTTCTGTCAAAGTGCTGTACAAACAAACAGGGAGGAAAATGATCCAACACATTCACATGGAAGAGTGAGGAAGCAGGAACGCTTCATACCAACCTGCCGTGTTTCAGGACCCTGAGAGGTAAAGGCAGGCGTGTATTTTACATCTCAAATAACACATTTTTAAAATGGACAAAAATACACCAAACTGATTCAAGCAGTGTTAACAACTGCTCTGCTGCTAACAACAGATCCAACAAAAAGGAGTAATGTTATTATTGTGCATAGAAAAAGACCTTTCTGGAGTGAAAGGACTAGTTTCAGTGTGTGCAGCTTACCAGTTGAGCTCAGGTCAGGAGACTGCAGATCTGGATCTGTTGCACAATCTCACCGTTCACCCAGTTTCTCCTGTGGGAGGAGCACCGCAGCGAAAACAAGCTCCAGCCAGGCTGGAAAAGTGCCCGTCAAGTTTGTGTGCTTCGATCATACAGAATAACTCAGTTCGTTTGAAACACTGAACTGACGAATCACAATTCAGAATTTTGAGTTAAATTTTCTCAGTGAAAGTGGTGATTAAAACCAACACAGAAAGGTGAGAGACAAAAGGCACTTTTGTTCTTTGGGTTTGAGGAAATTAACAGGTTTATTAAAAAAAAAAAAGGAACCTTTTTATTCACACAAACACTGATGTCATTAGAAATGTGATCAAATGTGCAGAAGTGAAATTAGATGTTGGTGTTCGGGTGTTTCTGTGATATGAACCACAGTCGGTGGGAGAGCTTCAGCGATCGGCTGTCAAGGAGTTTGGACCCACACCAAACACTAAACTAAACCAGGGAATATTATGTGTGATGAAAAGAGGATTCATTCATAAATAATAAATAGAATCAAAAGATCTCCTTCCTGCGGAGAGTCGAGCGAATTAAGCCAAAGCAAACTTATTGTGGGAAGTGTTATTCCAGTATTCAGGGTTACTGTAGTGAACGTCATTAAATATGTGATACCATCAGCGCACACTCAGAGCGGACGTGTTTATCCCACCGATTGTGAATGAGTTTTTGAAGCGGTAGATATTGTTGTCTGAGAAATAAATACGTGGTACAAAAAACCCAAAAAGGATGCATGAAGACATTTTCATATTCTATGTTGTTGTTTGTTTGTTTTTTTCATTCCATCAACGCTGTCCAAAACACACTATTAATCAGCAACCCTCACCCTCTTCTCTGGGAGGAGGGCAGCAGGTTCAGATGATAATCACACTGTGGGGAGCCGGGAGTCTGCCAGAAAAACACATGATTAGTAATGTGTGTATTTGGCCCGGGGCTTTTTTTTTTTTCTTTTTTTTTTTTAATGCTTTGACATATGGAAGCCTGATGCAAATGATATGTGACGCGCTTACGGAGGATGTTCGCTTTCACAGCTCTGCTGAACGCTCGTGTGACACGTTCCTGTTTCTAATCAGTGTCAATACAGGCCAACAAACACCAGCTGACAGCGTCACGGTGACCAAAGAACACTTGGATCTTTAAGTGCTTGACATTACAAACAAAGCAAATCTGCAAATTATATGCTCACTTTTACAGAGAATGGGTTGTGCATGATGCGGGGGCTCAAAACAAAAATGACTGTTACAGTGAAAGTGAGTGGACGTTAGATTATTCATTTTGTCCGGACATATTTGGTTTTTAAAATATTTTTGCATGAAAAAGAGAAAAGTCATTCTTTCAAGAGTTGGCCAGTTTTCAGCTTTTAAACATGATTTAGTGGCCGAATGTTGAAATCTGAGTTTGTGTAATTTATTACATAATATTGGAAAGTAAAACTTTGATTTGGAACATATTCTGATTTATCTGTTGTGTGGGACAGAGGAAAGAGAAATGTTTTTTTTTTTTACTTTTCATATTATTGCAATGAGTCACAATGTCCAATAAATCAGTAGCAGAATAGTTTCTTGTGATAATGTCAACATGCAAACCAGTTTGTCACATTATATTTCAATTGTAAAGCCTCTATAACCCAGAAGTGTCGCAATTTGCAACTCTCCCCTCATATAAAGTTCAGTTTCCTCATCTATTTCTGAAAAGCAAGGCAAGGCAAGGCAAATTTATTTATAGAGCACCATTCAAACACAAGACAATTCACAGTGTTTTACAAAGAAATTAAAGAAATACAGAAAAACTTTACCAAGACATAAAAAAATGTATTAATAAAAGATTAAAACTTTAAAGAAACGAAACTATATAAGTTTTCAGAACAGCATAAAAAGCAGAATGAATAAGGTAAAAGATTTATTAAGAGAAATTTTAGAAAGTAAGTAAAATCTATTGTTTATTTAAAAGCCTGTGTATCTAGGAATGTTTTAAGTCCTGATTTAAAAGAAGTGAGTGTGTCAGCAGTGTTCAGGTGTTCAGGAAGTTTGTTCCACAGGTGAGGAGGTAGGAACTAAAAGCTGCTTCACCTTGTTTCATCTGACTGTAGGAACAGTGAGTCAACCTCTTCCTGATGACCTCAGAGGTCTGGAGCTTTGATCTTCTACAAGTCAATCTGAGATGATTTAGGCCGAAACCATTCAAAGCTTTCTGGAGCAGAAGGACCATTCTGAAGTCCTTTGATACACAGGCAGCCAGTGGAGAGGGTGGAGCACGGGGGGATGAGCTCCACCCTCAGTGTGGTGGTGTAATGTGCTCCACCCTCTTTGTGTTGGTGAGGACTCTGGCTGCAGCGTTCTGGATGAGCTGTAGTTGCCTGACAGATATTTTTTACTGAGGCCTGTAAACACACCGTTACAATAATCCAACCTACTGAAAATAAATGCATGAACAAGTTTCTCAGGATCTTGTTGCTCAGAAATCCTTTGATTCTTCAATACTTTTCAGATATCTGATTTAGTTATTGTATTAATGTGGCGGTTGAATTTCAGGTCTGAGTCCAGAACTCCACCCAGATTTCTGCCTGATTTGATGTCCTGAGTGACCTGGAGTCAAGATGAGCACTGACCTTTAACCTTTCTTCTTTGGGGCCAAAAACAATGACTTCAGTTTTCTCTGGGTTGAGTTGTAAAAAGACACATCCACTCATAAATTTCATTTATGCATTTCCTCAGCTGGTATAAGGGGGCGTGGTCATTCACTGACACTGATATTGAAGGAAAAAAAAGTCATTAATGGGTTCTTTTATTGATGAGGAAACAAGAGTGGAATCAATCACACAGTTTCACAGATAATTACCTTAAGCAGAATACATGGAATAAAATGAGATCTCGCGCCCAAGCACCAGTCTGTCCGGGAGGACCAGGCTTCTTTGGTCAAGAGTCCAGAGTACAGGAAAACGTTGGTTTATAAGCATTTCTTTCACCCCTCCCTGCACATATGGTGTGGATGCCACATGTTGTTTTTACCGAAACTGAACACATATCTATTTTTCTGTCCCGAGAAGTTTTTGATGTCACAATCGTACTTTCTTCAGATGGTCAGGATGTCGGCTTTGACATTTGTCTCAACCTGGAGTGCAAGGCTTCACACCTTCCCGGCTTTAAGCTGGCGACTCTTGGTTCACTCCCTTCTCCAGCTGGCTTTCCACTCGAGAAGATTCCCTCACTCCCTTCTCCAGCATGGCGTTTATCTGCCTGGGAACCAAGGTCAATGGTCTGCTATTCCTAAAACTCAACAGTTCAATTGTTCTGCCTCACACACCGGATCATTCTCCCATATATGGTCATGTTATTAACAGTTCTGAGCAGAAGTGAGACAAGCTGGTTATGCTGGTATGCAAACTAATGTGTTGATCACTCATAATACCTGTTTCTTCCTTTATATATAGAGCTGAGGATTGTACTATGAACCCTGATCAACATATCCAGGATCTCTCTCTGTTTCCGGGGTTGACTGATCCAGACACACGCGATCCTGATCACCGTTACTACGAAGCAGGTTATCAACTCGCTGGTTCAACCCAGACCTACATGTGCACGTTCACGTGAAAGGGGCGGAGTTTGCAGCGTCTGACCAATCACATAGAGAGAAATCCTGCAGCGCAGTTTACAGATTATTGGAAGAGCAGTTATTCCCTGAGATTATGAAGAATTCAAACACATCCAGCAGGATAAAAGCTACACTGCTGCTGCAGCCAAAGCCAGAACATTCCTGACTTGTTAATGTTCACACTGCCATTGACGAGGAGTGGACCAACATTCCACAGGCCACAATCAACAACCTGATCAACACTATGCAAAGGAGATGTGCTGCACTGCGGGAGGCACACGGTGGTCACGCCAGATACTGACTGGTTTTGGTTTTGTGACCGCCCCCCTTAGACCCCCCCAATAATGCAAAACTGCACATTTCATAGTGGCCTTTTATTGTGGCCACCCTAAGTCACACCTGTGCAATATTCATGCTGTCTAATCAGCATCTTGATACGCCACACCTGTGATATGGGATGGATTATCTCGGCAAAGGAGAAGTGCTCACTAACACAGATTTAGACAGATTTGTGAACAGTATTTGAGAGAAATAGGTATTTTGTGTCGGTAGAAAATGTTTTAGATCTCATGAAAAATGGGAGCAAAAACTAAAGTGTTGCGTTTATATTTTTGTTCAGTGTAGAATAAGACGTTGTAATGTTCCATGATCTGAGCCAATGGCAGCATGTTGATGTTAAATAAAAGGGGCCCAAGGATGGAGCCTTGAGGAACCCCACAAGTGATTTTCATTTGCTCAGATTCGTAATTGGCCATTGACACAGTATAGTCGCGATCTTGCAAGTAAATTTAAACCAACTTAGCAGTGCCAGAAATTCCCGGCCATTTTTCCAGTGGGTTCAGCAGGATGTTGTGGTCAACCGTGTCGAAAGCAGCACTAAGATCCAGTAACACTAAAACTGAGACTCTGGAAGTGTCACTGCTCATGTAGACGTCATTCAGCACTTTAATAAGAGTGTTTCAGTGCTGTGCTTTGACTTAAATCCAGATTGGAAAACATTTAGGTAATTGTTTTGTGCAATAAAAGCATTAAATTGTGTAAAAACTACCATTTCAATAATCTTGTTTAAGAAAGGTTTGATATGGGCCTGTAATTACTAATTACTGAAGCATCCAGATTACTCTTTAAAAAGAGCTTTGATAACGGCTGTCTTTAGAGTTTTTGGAAAAACACCCATCTGAAGAGAGCTGGGTACTCCCTGTAGTACATCTGGAGCGAGACAGTTAAAAACATCTTTAAAAAACTTTGTGGGTAGAGAGTGGAGGCTGCATGTTGTGGGGTTGAGGTGTTGAACAATGTGGGTTAGTGCTGCTCAGTCTAACAGGAGAACATCTGCCAGATTAGACAGAACATCTTTGTGTGGAGGCTCAGGTGTTCCAGTCGTAATGCCTGAGCTCCACTGACTGACTCTCAGTCTGATCTCGGTTATTTTATGGTGAAATAGGATGAAAATCATTCCAAGATGCATCTGATAACAGTTCAGGAGGGACTGATGGTGAGGGGTTGGTCAGTCTGTCCACGACACTAAACAAAGTACCGGCATCATTACTGTGTTTGGTGATAATCTCAGAGAAGAAAGATTGTCTGGCCCTTTTTAATTCTAGGTTATACATACGCAGCATTTCTTTGTCGATGTTATAATGAAGGTGGAGCTTAGATTTTCTCCACCTGTGCTCCACCTATCTGCACTCTCTTTTTTGGGCCTTAACCAGTCTATTATTACTCCATGGAGCTTTCCTCCTATCACACTCTACTTTAGCTCTGACTGGCGCTATGGTATCAATGATGTTTATAACTTTAGAGCTGAAGTTCTCTACAAGGTGGTTGATAGAAGCTGCATGCTAGAGAATGTCTGGCTGAAGACTCGCTGAGTGTTTCTATCAATGTGATGTTTCTCTGTTTTCCTTCTACTGCTGTCAGCTGAGATAGAGACTTTGAATGAGACAAGGGAATGGTCAGACACGTCTTTCACCACAACCTCAGAAATGTTTAGACCTTTGGAAATAACCAAGTCTAAGACGTGTCCCTTGTGTGTGGAATTTGTCACATGCTGGAAAAGTCAAAGATTTCCAGATGTTCAGGAGTTCCTCAGCACTGTTATCTTCTGGATTATCACAGTAATAATAAAATCACCCATTACCACAACAGAGTCATAACCAATACATCCAGCAGACAGCAGTTTGCTGAAGTCATGAAAGAAGTTTGCTTTGTATTTGGGTGGTGTATAGATGGTTGCTAATATTGCCGGATAGGAAGAGTTCAGCTTAAGGACAACATGTTCAAAAGAGTCAAACTTTCCTTACGACAGATGTTTGCATTGATACATGTCGTTATACAAAGAAGCTCCTCCGCCTCCTTTCTCCAACACTCTGACCTCGCTGAGAAAACTGAAGGGTGGAGGAGCTCCTGAAGGGTGGAGGAGCTGATTCAATAAGAGCCGCTGCACTGTTGTTATCATTTAACCAAGTTTCTGTTAAAAACATGAAATGTATTTTTTCCTCAGTAATAAGATCATTAATTAAAAGTGACCTGACCGACAGAGACCTAACATGAAGTAAACCAGATTGTAGTGTGATGAATCCCACTGGGTTCACACTGAGGCTGACACACAACTGTTGTCAGATTAGATAGTAAACTGTATGTTGGTTCTTACTGAGAGGCTTTGGACCAGGCTGCCGGCGACTTGAGATGACTGGTGTGTTAAACAAAGCAGCAGGGGGTCTCGCTCATCTCTGGTGCACCTCGGATGGATGCTGCCTATGAGCTTTAGTGTTTAATAACTGCTCCAACTGACAGAGGTTCAATGTCGCTGCTTTGACAAGCTCCCTCACAGATGTGGTTGAGGAAGGCAGGGGGGGGGCGGGGGCGTCGCTGGGTCCTGGACTGGGACAGAGAGGTCTTTCTGGTTCCCTGGTTGATCCGGGGCGCAGGAACACATGAGAGGGGAGGGGTGGAGGCTGAGTCCCTGTTGAGTGCGTTATCCCGAGGGCGTGACGTATGTTGGCGCCCAGCAGTCTGGATCCAGTGATATCCGGATGAACCCCGTCCGGTCTGAAGCGGTCCTTACAGTTCCAGAACAGGTTGAAGTTGTCGATGAACTTTATCCCATTGGAGAAGCATGTTGAAGTCAGCCACGTATTTCAAGGCCAGAAGACGAGAGAAACATTCAATTCCTCTTCCCAGGGTTGGAATGGGGCCTGGAATGAAACCTGTTGGGGCTCGGACTCCTTCAGAGTCTCCATTCGTAATGAAAAGTCATTTTTCAGGACCTCAGATCCAGTCTTGCTCCACAGTATGTCACAGGAGCCTGCATGGATGATGATGTTCATGTGGCTGGGATGTGGAGACCAAAGAGTGGGTAACATCGCTGTCGGCTCCTGCACTGTTGTTACCACTGAGATACACAGTGAGATTTACAGTCTTTCTCATTGTGCCTGCTGACTGAGTCCCCAATCAATAGAGTGTCCAGCAGGTCCAGACTTGAAAAAGAACAAGATGCAGTTCTTAAGATTCCCCTCGCCCTTGGTTTAGTTGTGGTTTTGGGGTTATTTCTGTGAACCTGCTTGTTGTGTGATGAGCGTCCCCCGAGTCCTGGCTGGTCGCTGTTATCACACATTTCACTCCGAGCCCGGGGAGCGTACCTGTTCTGCAGAGGAATTCCTGCTGGAGGAGTGAGTGGAGGAGGCTTCTTGGTTGTTTTCTTACTGGACTTGCCTCTGTTAGGCAGACATCTCAGACACATCAGACTAGGTGCAGGCTGGAGTCGATGCCTTCGGTCTGGCTCCGGTGCTGTTCCAGTAAGAAACGTTGTTGGAATTGTTGGATTTTGGAACCTCGGCAGCTATTTCGGTCAGATTGGGACAAATCCAAGGAATTGTTGTAGCCAGGTCCATGGCGCGATGCTCAGCACCAGATGTATTCCCACGCAGTACAATCTGTAATCTGTGCTTTACCAAAATCATTCAGTTTTACTCTTCACTCATCAAAATTATTTTTGTCTTGAATCAAAAGAAAAATTTCCTGTTGGAGAAAAGGCATCTCCCCACTCCCAGATTTCCCCTGCTGTAATTTGCAGAAAGGTTTTTATTGCATTTAATTATAGTTGTTGAAACTATCTTCACATTTTCCTGTATCTGCTGACTGTCTCAGCCTGTGGGTTTGAACAAAGTTTGTGCCAAGTGTTCCCAATGAAGAATTTAATCAGTCAGCTGAGGATTCATTTTGATACCAACTTTTAATTTCTCTGCAGTATTCAGTTCGAAATGGATTCTTCTCCCGTGATCAATATGTTACAGTCACACATCATGTCACCGGCTGCACACAAATGATGACTTTTTCTGTGCACTTTCCCTTCTGCTGCAGGATTTGAACCATACCCAAATGGAAAGGAAGCGAAGGGCCTCAGATGGATCTTAAATATCTACAGCCAGGCGTCATCCTTTGTGCGACAGAAAAATAATGTCCTGTGATTTCCCAGAAGGAGTGGTAATGGCAAAAACCTGCATTGATTCCTTGCCAGCCCTGCCAGTCCCTAATTGGGAGGTTTGCTGCAATATTGTGCCATTGATTTCTTATGGTAGCCAGGTTATGCTGTTGGTATAGAACAACAATGACTAAATAACAACCTGGGCAATGATCTTAATGCCAGAAGCCAAGCACAGTTATTGATTTCATTACAGATGCCTCCCAGGTTCGAGGCACATACATTTTTTTATTGATTAGCGGCAGTGTCCACATAACTTTTAACACTGTCACATGCAGCCAATCAATGACAGCAGCATGCTGAGTGCACAGAGCTTCGGCTGCAATATATTAGACAGCATTTAATCAGAGTGAGAAAGGTGACCCTCACTGAACATTTCTGCTCCCGACCTGCGGGCTCACCTGTTGATATGTGCGAATGAATTATCGTCTATCTTCAGCTCTGAGTCTCCGGTTGGATCTGATCCGGCTGACCGTGAGTGAAGGCAGGTTCACCTGGACAGGTGAGCAGTCCATCACAGGACACGCACCTACAGGACATTCACAGTCACACACTCAATTCACACTGTGGGGGGAAATAAAAAACACACACAGGAAGGACATGCAAACTCCTCACAGGAAGAACTTCGAACCACGAGACTGGAACCGGGTAACCTCACGCCTTGAGGTGAGGGTGCTATCCACTACACCACAAGTTCCAATACATGTTACAAAAAGGTACACCATGAAGTCCACATTCAACCACATTATCTTTTTAGAAAGTCTCCAAAGACTCTGTCAGCTCGTTGGAACTGATACACAAAATGTCTTTGCTTCTGGAAGTGAAAGAAAAAGAGACTCATTTTTAATCATTATCTGCAAAATCATTCATAAAGATGTGAAATCATGTTTGTCGTGGCCTTTTCTCTCTAGACTCATGCTCACAGGTTCTATGCAACACACTGCATGTTTCACTGCCACTCTGATGCTAATGCTACCTCAGCACCTTCAGCTCAGGTCTCAGCTCTGCGTTATCGTCATTTCAATTAAATTATGTTTGTATAGCGCCAAATCCAACACAGTCATTTCAAGGAACTTTTACAGGAAAAAGAAAGCAACAATTCTAAATAAGCAAACATAAGCAACTGTGGAAAGGAAAAACTCCCTTTTACAAGGAAGAAACCTGCAGAACCAGGCTCAGAGGTGGAGGCTTTTCTCTGTTCTGGTTCTGGTGAGAGAGAAAAAAGGGGGGTGGGGTCGGGGGGGGGGGGGGGGGGCACAGGCTACTCTAAATTGTGTAGTACTTATATTTGTCCACAGCTGAAAAACATCAAAATTTCACACAAAACCGGATTGAGATCATACATTTTCAAAGGTTTTTATTGTATTGCTGATGATTATGAACAACAACAACAACAACTGGTAATGAATCAACTAAACATTTCTTTAAAAAAAAAAAAGAACAAAATAATAATAACAAAACTTTGACGATTTCTTGATGAAGTAAAAGATCAATTCTAGCAGCACATGGAACAGGGCTCCCACTCCAACTCCAGTTGCTTCAGAATATTTTAAAATTGTTTGCGACCATAAGAAATCATATTGTTAGAGGACCTTAGAACTGTGTTGCATTACAATCCACTAAATGCATCCGCAGTAAAAAATTTCTATTTACATTACAATTCAACTTCAATTCTCCTACCCACACTGGAACAGAAACCACTGCC
>NC_137644.1:3625607-3680607 GCF_963383615.2 Lipophrys pholis | reverse complement strand
GGCTCCGTTTTCTTGGAACAATAAGGTCAATAAACACATTAATTTATCTGAGTTTATGACTCTTAATCCAAGTTTTTAAAATGGAAAACCACCATTATAATATAGGTATTGATCACTGTGCTGAGGGGTCTCTCACTGTAGAGGATGTTCCCTTCATCATCATGATGTCTATTCTTAGCATTTGGTCTCTTCCATTTGTTTTCATTCAGCGTGGGTTTTAGCAGCTATTTTAACTTTAGTTTTAGTTTTATTCTATTGGATGAACACGCTTATTAGTTTTAGTCACGTTTCGGCAATTTAAAAAAAAAAAAGGGTTTGTCTTAATGAATTAATTTAGGTCAATAAATATTGGAAATGAGAATGAAGGTTGACAGGTTGTATCAAGTGCTGCAAATCATAAAACAACAGTTAACCTTAATGCTTAATAACCAGATTCCTTTCTAAATAGATTAAATCTAATCTAGAGTTTCCCGTCGATGGAGACACTTCATTGCTGTTGGGCTGAAACCGTTGATCTCCCTCCATGTTTCAACTCATATTTTTAATGAATTGATGCCCGACTTCATCAGACAACAGTGTCACACAAAAGCTGAGAAACTAGCAGATCTACAAGTTCAACACACTGTGAGTTTGTAGATCGGCTGTTTTCACCAATGATTACAAAATTAATGGTTCCTAACATGCAGGATTTTCACCCGACAGCAAATACTTTCTGATCTAATAAGGATTATGTATTACACACAGATAAAGTTGTAACACTGAACAAAAACATGAAAAACAAAACCTAGAGCAAAAACATTCTTACTTTTACAATTGTGGTTTTATTTCTGCGAATTTGCTAAAGAGCAATGATCACACGTCCAAAACACGAGCAGAGGACGGGGAACACATATGCTCAGTTTGACCTTACGTGGCAGTGGGGTTGAGCGGTAAAGGCAGCTTGATGCTTGACGCACGGGCGTGACGTGCGGAACTTAGACGTGCGGAATCAGCATGAAAGAACGTGTCTGCCATTTGTATTACACGCGGCTCCCACTCCCAAACTGTAGGGGGCACTGCATCGCAAACACACGTCCCCGGCACTATTGAATTATATTTGAAGTAGACTTATTCTCCTTGACACCAGCAGGTGATCCCATAGACATAATATAGAGTAGACGCCGCATAGGCTGCCGCGGAGCAGGAAATACGGCGGCCATCTTGGTCCAGTCGTCAAGTCCGTAAACACAAACTGCAGCAGCACAGAATCCAGGACACCAGAGCACCGTGTGGAGTATTCCTGTACCAATCGGAGGACTGTAGATATTTGGGAGACGTGTGGAATCTGTTACCTGGGAGTTATTGAGCTTAAATAAAGTTGTTTGTTTTGTTTTTTTAATGTGTGAATATTATTAAAAACGACCATTAAAAGTTCATAGAAAGAGCTGTACCTTCATCAGCTTATGTACTTATGGGATCTAATATAGACTTGGAGCCAGTAGGTCACATGACCTGGTAGGTATTAAGCAAATATACAGTTTTCTTTCATGGAAATGTGAATATTATTAAAAATTACCATTAAACACTTATTAAATGAGGTGTGTCTCAACAGTCACAAGTAGTTATATGATCAAACACTGACTTGGAGCCAGTAGGTCACATGACCAAGAAGCTATTGAGCAAAATTACAGTATTTTACATAAGAAATTTGAATATTCTTCATAAAGACCAATAAACGCTAATTAAATGAGGTGTGTCTCAACAATCATGACTAGTTACACATTCAAACACTGATTTAAGGTCACTGGGTCACATGACCTGGGAGCTATTGGGCAAAATTAGAGTCATTTTCATAAAAATGTGAATATTTTTCATAAAGACCACTAAACGCTAATTAAATGACGTGTGCAGCAGCTCCATAATGGCATCAGCAGCTCATCAATGGTGACATAAGGCTCAAAGTTTACAGCCAGGACATGGTACGATAAAATATACAGTGGTTCCCACAAGACACAGGGTGAAATGTGTAGGAATGTGAGAGCAGACCGGTTCTGTCAAGGCTTGAACTTGTCTGGGAAAAGCAGGGGCAGAAACCACACACACACACACACACACACACACACACACACACACACACACACACAGGTTCCTACCTGGGCCTGAAGCTTTAACAAAAAAAGATGTATATACAATTAAATAAAAGCTGAAGTTCTTAACTCTTATCTCTTTGAAATCTTTAGATCTTAAACTGAAATGGCTTCATGTCTTTTTTCCGGAGCTTTCTGCAAGGAATTGTGGGGCAGCATGACCAGAGTACCAGTATTACGAAGCGGGATCTTCTCTTATAACTTTAAGGATTAACCCTGGGTTTTCCGTACTGCGACGCTCGCTCACTTCTCACGAGGATAAATCACCCTGGCAACTGACGCTGAATGTCTAACCTGCTCCGGAGCAGGTTATGATCTCGATAAGAGGTCAAAGCTCCGCCTCCTGACCAATCAGAGCTCCTGGAAAATGACCCGCCCATTCTTAAATGATGGTGATTGGTGCACGGGTTCAGTTCTGAACTTCAGCGGAGAGGAGAAATTAATTCAGAGCGATCTTTTTGACATAACAAAATAAATCCTGGTCTCTGAGGCCTTGAAGGAGGTTTTTGTTCTTGATTTGTTCCAAGTCTGTTTCGCACCACGAGGGTTGATCTGGAATAATGAGGTCAATGATTTGTTTTGCGGATTAAACACTCGAATTCCTTGTCGTGTAAACGGGGCCTAAAGTTACATTATTTATCTACGTGTGACAGACCACCACTAACATTTGCGTCCCGTCTCGTCTCGTCAACAAAAACTCACACACCTCTCATCATGTTTGAGCCGTAAAGAACCATGTTTAGATCGTCACCGTCTCGTTATCATAGTGCAGGGGTCTTCCCATCCGGGCCTTGAGCGCCGCTGTCCTGCAGGTTTTAGCTCTCCCAGCTCCAGAACGCCTCAATCTCATGTTGAGACGATAATCAAGCTTGTAAAAAAGCTGAATAACGAGGCTTATTGCATTCAGGTGTGTGTGTGTGTGTGTGTGTGTGTGTGTGTGTGTGTGTGTGTGTGTGTGTGTGTGTGTGTGTGTGTGTGTGTGTGTGTGTGTAAAAGCATGCTCTTTTCATTTACAACTATCAGAAGACTGAGTTCCTGTAAAAAAAATTTTCTAATGTTTTTGTTGCTCAACCACAAAGTTAGAGTTGGAATGAACAAAATATCAAATCTTTTTTAGGTATTTTTTTCCATGTTGGTGGGAAAAACACAACCCAGCACTTCACTTGAAGCTAAGCCCACCGCTGACCTCCACCCAGCCAGCAGATCAATGTACAGACGAGGCCACCGGAGTATCGATCAGTTAATCAAAGCTGATGTTCTTTTGATCACCGGGCTGCCCTGGTAACCAGCACAGGCAACGCAGAGCAGCATGTATGTTTAAGTCCTTCTGGCTCCCTTGTTAACTCCTACAGTGCAGAGAGAGCGACACCCCGGTCAGGGCTACGACTGAAGAAATGCTACTGGACTAATCTTTATTTGAACCTTATTGCCCGACACTTGTCGTCCGTCACAACTGTATTTGTATTGTGGGTGAAAAGAGCCTTACTTAGTTTATTCTACATTTTGAAGAGTCAAGAACAACCACAATGCCATCCCCTCCTCCCATACACCACGGCTTATGGGTTCAGGACTGAGGGACAAAGCAACCGTGTGTGATCAAGTGTGTGAAATACAGACAGTGACGACGTCTTCATGCCACGGTGATCCAGCTACAGTGCAGATGTGACTGCCTGTCTACACACGCCGTGTTAATATGTGACTGAGTTACAGCTAAGATAGCTGAGAAGCTAAGATCTGGAGCTTAGCGTCATAGCTACCCAAGTTTCTATAACTGAGAATTAATCAAACTGACAATGGATATGAGTTACAGTAATGTATATTGAAAGAGCCAAAAATACCAGCCAATAATGGTATGATGTGCCCAGGTTATAGTCCCGCCCCCTCAGTGACGTATCAGGACCCCCAATGTTGCTGCCTCAGTGTTTGTCAGTAACTCTAAAGTGAGCGCATGCAGCGGCAGCTGAATGATAACCACAATCTCACATGTTCATCAGACAAGGACACACACTCACAAAAGGTAAGACACTTGGAAACATTTTTTGTGAATGAGCTTAAAAGGTGATCGCCAGGACAGCTATGAATCTCCGTCGGGTTTCCCCACACCTGCTGTAGTTAGCAGCAACAACAGCACTAAGGGAGGCAGTTAAAATGGCCGACACTTGATACGGAACAAGTTATGTGCGTGCACTAACCAACTCCAGCGCAGGATTCTGGACTATATCATTTGCCATGACAAAGACCAGATTTCAAGATAACAAAAAGCTGATGTATGTCACCCTCCTCGACCCACCAAACCTTTTGGGAATAGCAGGGGCGTTTTTATGCAACTGAGCTGCAGCAGAAGGAGAGTGTGCACATCAGGTTGGTTTCTTCACTACAGGTATTTACTCTACGTGTGATGCAACTGCTCTTTATATTGCATGCCTGCATCAATAACATGGTTTTTAGAGCAAACAATAAGTTATATAGGGGTTGATTGATTCAGATTGAGCACTAATGAAGGCCGAGGTCTGAAATGCACAGCCCACTCCTGATGCCACCAACACTGTGTACAAATAGTGAAGTTGTTGCTCATGCCTTCCTAAAAGAGGAGTTTTCTCCTCTGAGATATTGACAGGAATCCTGTTGATTCTAAAATGGCTTAGTTCAACCTTCAATGTTTGCCAAGCAGATTGTGCTTCCTTCAGTTATTGTTCTGTACGTCCATCAGTGAATTTAGTTATTTAGGACATCAGTGTGTTAAAGCTCCACCTTGAGCCCAATAAGATTTTCCTGTGTGTTTTAGATGTTCTGCTGCCCAGTTTCGAGTCATTATCTGTCACTCAAGAGTCACATTGTGTACAGCGACACAGCTGTTATGGCTTGTAATGTGTGTTTGTGTTGACAGAGGCTGTAGGTTTTTCTTTCAGCCGGCAGTTCAGCCAGGTCACACACACTTCTGCTCACTGGGCCCGGAGACCTTCACCGATTCAAAGCAGCGTGATGAGAAAGGCCAGACATGAACTGAGCATGAAGTGGCCGTACAATCCATCGGGTGTGTGTTAATGAATGAAAGAGTGGATGTTTCACATGTCTGCAGGGCTCTTTAGTGTGAGGAAATATTTAGAGACTCCTCACAGGCAAAGCAGACAAATACTTCTTGAAATGAGAGTGTGTACCGGGAAGTCTGCTGAATGAAGTTTAGTAGTGATTCTTTGTATGAATACGCAGCTTTGTCCATGCATCAAAACCAACATGGTTGAAGTAGTTTAGAAAAACCAACACGTAGGAACAAGTGTTTATTGCTTGAGGCTGGACGTGAAACAGACTGTGGTGTAAATGAACTTGATTCGGTCGGTCGGCGGTTGTTTCACACAAAGACAAGAGACTGGAGGGAGTCTACAGACATGACCGGAGAGAATGAAACAATTATTCAGAGGGAAAGACAGTCGGCTCTTTGATCACTTTAACAGTCTGTGATTTTCACTCAACGCACTAAATGGCGTTTCACAGTCGCACACATACATCCAGTCGCAGCAGCAGCAAACCTTTGAACGGATGATAGTTTTCTGATCCACTTTAAACATCTCCAGGTTCTGCGTCCCTCCATCAGGAACCAGGCCCTGTTTCTGCTGCAGTGACCTGAAGCTGCTGAACCCTTTGTGTGTTTGTAAACTCACACTTAAGTCATAGAATTATAAATGTCTGCGTGCTCGAAGTTTAGCAACAGGTTAACGTCTGCCGACACTGAATGCTCGTCTGGATCCAGTCCTTTAACTCTTATTTTCTCATGGTATCTTTCCTTTCCATTGAGCTTTTCACAGTGCGGACCGACTCGGTTTTCTTCAATGTTATTTCTAACACAGAAGCAGATGTTATAAAAGCCAGCGGGCTTACCCGTGTTGTTTGACTGTATTTCCCACAATGCTTTGCATCTTGACGACAGTCTTCCATGTTGGTCACATGGTCAGGAGAGCTCTGTACCCACTGAAGGAGGAGGATGTGGCTCGCCGCTGCTAATCAGCATTGAAGGAGACGTGCAGTCAAAGAGTGGACCGAAAGACCCGTTACATCAGAGTGGAAATTATGCCGCCAACCTCGACCCTTTATTGTTTTAGACCACAGTTCCGTGAAGACACCAGGATTGCAATGGAGGATGGGAGAAAAGATAAGTCCTCTTTATTAAACGTCATACTGAATGTGGTAGTACATCATTTTGTTATTTTTTTAGAACAATGACAATAAAGATGCTGATACTTTTATGCGTGTTTTTATGTTGCAGTTGTCAGAATTATGAAACCACCAGGCCACATATCCTCAGATATCCTTCGCTGTGTTGTGTCTCAGTACTTGTGTAGATACTGGCCCAGCAGGCTGCAGGTAGAACACTTCATGGTTCAGTCGACAACCTTATGAAATACTTTTGGTTACTTGGCCTGGTTCAGAATGTCCACAACAGCCTCTGATCGGCAGACAGACGTGTGATCAGCTGCTCATCCTTTCAGGACACTTTAAGTAAAACTTTGAAGTGTACATTGTGAAAGTGTTAGATATTATTCTCTCAGGATTCTGCATGATCCAAATCTGTGGCTGGCTATGGAAACAACAGAACTGAGATTGTTACGAATTAACATAATTAGTTATTAACAAAGAACTTTCTCACCACATGGTCAGCTTGCACAGGACGGCAAACCTTTCTTCTGACTGCAGTGAACGGACTGCAGTCAGAAGTGGGTCAACGACAAGGTCACCACAGAAAACAAGTGCACTGTGACGGTGTGTATGTGTGTGTACCGCCATCTCCAGCAAAGACCATCAATAAAGCGCATAATAGATCAGTTCTCCCCCTTCCTCAGTTTGTGATCGATCAGTTGTGGTAAAGGCAAAGGGTCTCTGATGGAGTTTTAATCAACCCTCAAACTCTGTATTCTCCGAGCATGGAGAGGAGAGCTATCCAAACAATCAGATCACCTGTCTGTCTGTCTGTCTGTGGGCTTGAGTTTCAAAGTGCTTGAGAAGAAATTCAAGGTTTTCAATGTTTTGCGATGCTTTTCTTACTTTTTCTCGTTGCATCCGTTTTGCGACGCCTCCATGTTGTACTGAAGAATTCGACATGTCTTTTGCTGAACCTGTGCGATTCAGACCAGTTCATCCTCCTGCTTTGCAAACACGTCGTGATTCATTTCTAATGATCTCCTCAAGTGCAGACATTCAGTCATTTCTCATCTGGAAGACCCCTCCCCTCTATTTTTGCCACACCTCCGTTTATTCCCACGAACATGACAGTGTCTTGAAAGCACTGCTTATAATTTCTGAGGTGAATGCAGCGCCATCCTTCTTCATTTAAGAGGCCCCTTATTCCCTCTCCGCCCTTGAGTTTCTTCAATGTCAGCGCTCACTTCAAAAGCCTCGGAATGAGCTCTGAGGACTCCATTGAGATTTCCCATAGCAAACAATTATTCTGTCCATGGTTCTTTGACAGAGATTTCTCTAGATTTATATTTCTAGGCCATGAATAAAATACTTTTCTGTTTCATGGTGTCTTGTGCTTCACAGTGGTTCTGTTATTGACCCAAACCTTGAGCTGAATGTAGATAATACTTTAAGAGGGATCTAGGAACTGATGGATTTCAAAACAGCTCCGTCAGGAGCAGATTTAGGGAAAAGCAGCGTTTAAAAGATGTTGGGAGATTTTTCATCTTGGCACAGCGACTTCACATTCTGGGTTTCAGTAGGAAAAGTTCCCAAATACAAAGAAGGTTAGAACTTTCTATTTCTGGTCAAAGCCTCCTTCCACCTTTCCCTGAGATCCCGAAGCCTCTCTGTACTCAGTACTAGGTTTGAACACTTGACTGAGGAATATTTTATTGTGTCGGTGCATCATCCAAAATAGATAAGAAAGCCTGTCTTTTGCCACAGGAAGGCATTGTGAAGTCTCTCTAGCCAGCAGTGGTCCCAACAAAGGCTCCATACATACAACAGATGAGAAGAAGGGCTCTTTAAAAGAAGCTGCACTCCAACACAGGACACCTCCCTCAACTAACCACCCACACAGACGCAGCAGCCATGTCCTGAAGGAAAGATGAAGTACCCATGTATGAATAGAAAAAAGAATAAAAGAATAAAAGCATCACCTGTCTTTATTGAACATTTCACATTATTGTTGGAGGACTCCTGTGTGAAGCTTGAACCTAAAGCAGCTCCACCTGAGATCCTTACAGGTAACCTGTGGTCACATTTCAATGCTGATTGTTTGAAATGAAACTCAGCCTGTAACCGTATAATGTTTGTTTTTTTAATCAAGCTGCAGTTCACACTCCTGTTTATCCACCCTCTACCACCCGATTTAAATGTTTATATGTATGTGTAGAGGATCTGTTCAAGCCTTTTCAGTGGCATGTATTATCGAATCATTTGGTAATCGGATTTGGACATGTTTCTTGTACATATCAATCTGAATGTTCATTACAGCACTTTGCTAGGCGGTAAAGAGAATCGTGTCTTCAGTCCTCTGTGTGTGGAGGAGCAAATATTTTTAATGAAAAGAAAAGATTGCAACCAAAGAGAGGACAAAGGTTTTAGATCCTAAACAGTGACATTAACTGCACTGATCAAACTAAACTAGACTAATGACTTAATAAATTAATGAATTTGGAATATTTTAGCTTAAAAGCATCAAATGGTTTTGTGTCCATTACAGTGATACCACTCTGTGTACAGATTATCGCAGTACAAGTAAATGTGGAGGTTTCTTACTTCATATGGATTACCAGTAATATTGGGTTTCAGGCAGTTTGGCTATTGATAATGATTAATAATTATCAAAGATTGTTACTAATTATTTTATTGAAAATTGAATCTGATATGCATCAGAAAAATGGGGCACCACCTGTATAAGAGGAATGATAGCCAACTTGGTTATATCAGTCTCATAAGATATACTGAACAATTAATTTTGAATTTGAATTAATAGATTAATAGATTAATAACAGTTACAAAACTGCTCAGTGGTTGAGTCGGTCGTCCAATAACCGGAGGGTTGGCGGTTCAAATCCCGCTCTATCTGAGTCATAGTCGTTGTGTCCTTGGGCGAGGCACTTCACCCACATTACCACATCCCTTGCCAGGGTTAGGACAAATATTGCAGCATATGGTGATGACAGCACAACGCTCGGCACGGGAGCCAACAAAAAACAGGCCACCGGCTAACTGCCCCAGTTAGTGGGAGCCATGGGTGGCGGAGACAAACACAAATAATTCTCTCTCTATGGAAGTGGATTAAAAAACTGTAAAAAAAAAAAAAAAACTTGCACAGAAAGAGAGGCTACAAAAACGAAGAGGCACAGAAGAGGTTGACATTTCATTCATCTTTGTACACATTAATAAGACAGCAAGTATGATTCTTAAAATGATATTCTCCAAAAGGTTCCGTCCACACGTAACTAAGAACAAGGCTCAACACAGGCTTCAGGACATGTAGTACATATGCCAGGCCCTTAGGGGCGCTGTGACTCACCAAATACACCAAAAATGCAGAAGAAGACACGGAGCACATAGAAATTTAGAAGTAGAATCCTGCTCATAGACTTCTATATAACTTCCGAGTTATATGGGTCTATGGCCCTGCTGCTCCTGCTGCTAGCGTCAGTAGCTTCTGTAGCTTCTGTAGCGCAACCTGGAGCATGTAGTCCACCATTGTTGTGGTTATTTGATGACATCGCCGACCGCGGTAGGGAAGAGAGGTGGGGCGATTACGTCTTTGCCGTTCACACCTCAAAGCTTTGGGGGTATAGGTTTTAGAATTTCCCCACTCTGGGACCCGTGTTAAAAAAAACCCAATGTTTTCGGGTTTCTAAAACGCCGCCTCGTATGGATGATCGGCCGAAAAGATCTACACTCAGGAGAGCACTCTGCTCACGTAAAGAGAAACAAAGCCATATAATACTACACTAAATATACTGTAAAACCTCTGATGTAGGGATGCCCTAAAATCCAAAGGCAAGTGTCCCCTGAAGACAGGTGTCCTCTTTTCGGAGGGACGGGTCACGAGGACAAATTGTAGGACCAGATGATATTGAACAAACCAAACACCAAATATGTTATAGTTATTTAAAAGCACATAACTGAATCAATACAAGTTGTATACAATAGAAATACATATATACACATGTATATAAGATGTATACAAAATAATACTTTAGGGACCACATACAGTCCAGTTTCATCTTGAGTGGACCAGACTGGTAAAATATTGCTATAATAACCTTTAAATTTACACTTCAAAGTTTTTCTTTTTTGTGGTCACAATGTTTGTGATGAAATTGTCTGTATTTTTGCGCTTTGAGTCAGTTAGAAAAAATGCGCTATGTAAATCCAAGCCATTATTATTATTATTATTATTATTATAAACTGCATTATTAATATTCAGTACTGTGTTGTATATGATGGTGCTGAGGACAGGATCTCTGCTAGTCTGGACCATTTTTTTCTAATTCTGATGGTCATGCGTGTTTGGTGTCAATTATTCGTTTGTTGATGCGTGTTAACGTGTTTCAGAGGTTATTTTGTGCATGTTAATGTTGATTTGATTCCCGGTGGAGTCGCACTTTTTTCTTTTTTTTTCCATTGACACTCATATGACTTCCAGACAAGACGTCCATGTCATGTCCAGGAAATTCATACAAAAAACTTTAATCGTGGCTTATTTTTTGGCTCAGTGGGAAAGACTGATAGGCTTGTTAAATGCAGCGGTATAGTTGGCACACTGCATCACACACACACACACACACACACACACACACACACACACACACACACACACACACACACACACACACACACACACACACACACACACACACGAATCATTTGCTGTCTTACTAATGTGCACAGAGATGAATGAAATGTCACCCTCTTCTATGTCTCAGACTCTGAAATTCTTCAGGCTTTACTATTTATTTATGTTTTGGTGCATCATATTAGACTGATACGACCACACTGACAGTCATTTCCTATTAAACATGTGGTCCATATGAGGTTAAATAAATAAATATAGAAATAAAAATCCCTACATAAACATTGTGACTCTTTTTCCTGACGGTGTCTCGGAGCTGAATCAGTGCTGATAAACTTGTATAATGAATGTAGCCTGTGAAACCAATGTGCTGGTGTTTGTGGAGACAGGTGAGCTCTGACTGTTTTGATCTTTCAAACATGTATTCCATCTCTTCTCTCACCACAAGGGAGCCTCCAACCAAGGTCAGTGCTCAAAGGCAGAGTGCACCATGGGAAATGAGCCTGCCACTTTTGTGGGATCAGCACAGCATCAGAAGGAACAGACTGACATTAGTGAAGTCCCCAGGTATCACCTATCACTACCTCTTTCTGCCACAGAGGGAACCAAAGACCTGCTCTAATTGTATCATTAATATCATTGCAGTCTGAGGCCAATTATTCTCTCTTTGAAATTCACCTGCTTCAACCTTGAATGAGGCCGTGCTGTTTTAGTTGGAGAGGAGTTTTTCAGCAGTATATATAGGATGGAAGCTACAGTAGGTGGACACTGGCCAGATGATACATAAATTGACTACTTCTGAAGTCTTTTTATTGAAGACCATGCAGTTTGATGTAAAGTTTCTGAAAATCCTTTGTAAATCACACGGGGTTCAACGTTTATACTCGTCCTGATAGCATCTAGTGGTAGCCCAATTAGCAGTTAGCCGTCTACCGTAACTTCAGGGTGTCATACACAACGTAGCATAACGTTGCACAAACATGGAGATTTTCACAATTGACCTGCAGGTAATCTTAACAAACGTAGGGTTGATGCCATCTTCTCCTCGTGTTGTCTCAAACTATTGATAAAGTAACGTTTACACTGGAGCAGCGGACACACTGACAATGATGGAGTTAGTATGCCGGGCCACAGGAGGGCGCTGTGGCTTGTTTATGTAATGAAACCACACAGACGTGTGCAGAGAACAAAACACTATAAACGTGAAGAAAATGGAGAGAACCTGACATCCGTATGGACTGATGACACATCGGATGCTATCAGGGAGAGTCTCAACTATTAAACTACCAATATGAACGCTAAAACTACAATATGAACCGCACGTCATACCACTATGGGGCCGCCATGGAGGGGGAGATATGCTCAAGGGCAGTAAGAGCGCTCCGTCGCCTCCATCAGTCTCTGCAGGGAGGAACCGTGACCGTGAAAGAATCTTTCCACGTTGGGAGCCGGTCTAAAAACTGCGGGCAGAGTGGATCCGCACACCGGCGTCGTGTAAACGGACCCCCCAAAAGTGAAGAAAGCTTTGCGGATGCACTCCTATTCGTTGTCGTGTAAACGGAGCGACAGACACACTCGGAGAAAAGTGGCTCACGAATCAAATGAATCAGTTCCACAGGAGGTGTTAAGAGGTTATATGCAGCTGATCAATAAACACTGTCAGGATGATAACAAATACAGAGTCCCTGAGAGCAACGTGAGAAAATGAAGAGCACAGAACGAGTCAGAGGAGTGGTGGTCAAGCTGGTTTACAAAAATTGAAGAGGGAATGATGACCCATGTTAATTTCGTCGACTAAAACTATGCTAAACATTATTAGTCAATGAATCGTTTTCACGGACGAAGATTGAGGCCCCGTTTACACGACAACGTTTCATGTGACAATCCCTAATCCGCTAAAAAAAAGGAGTGTGTTTCCACTGCAGCAGCGGACACAGAGACCACGGTGTAGTTAGTCTGCCGGGCCACAGGAGGGCGCTGTTCCTTGATTTTGTAATGAAACTACACAGACGTGTGCAGAGAACAAAACACTATAAAGGTGAAGAAAATGGAGAGAACCTGACATCCTAGTGGACTGATGACACATCGGATGATATCAGGGAGAGTCTCAACTATTAAACTACTAATCTGGATGATAAAACTAGAATATGGACAAACCACTGGGGGCAGCCATGTTTGTTTACAACTGGATGAGCAGGAGGGAGGGGGAGAGATGAGCAGTAACAGGCTCTGTAGCCTCCGTCAGTCTCCACAGGAGGGATTTGCACCGTGAAAGAATCTTTCCACCTTGGGAGCCGGAATAAAAACTTTGCAGATACAGTGCATCCACAAACTGGTGCCGTGTAAACGGACCCCCCAAAAGTGAAGGAAGTTTTGCGGATACACTCGAGTTCGTTTTCGTGTAAACGGGGCCTTTATAAAGACCAGTAGTGTGCGGTGGTGTTTCAGTCAGGGCCAGCCAACTGAGCTTGCCGGGGGGGGCGCCAATGCAACAGCCGCACATTATGTCCTCCAGTAAAAACACAATCCGAATCCAATGTAAGGCCACTATTATGCATCAGTACTTTATCAGTACCAACATGACAGCTGATCAACAACCACAACACATCAAGACACCACAGTGCAGCATCGCCATCAGATCGTCTTCCAGTGTTTACACCACAGGTTTTCTCGGAGACAGATGGTTCGGACTGTGCGAGTCAGAGAAAGTAAAAGAATAACAAACAACAACAAAAAAAAAACCAGCACTCACCCATCGCTTGTAGATGAAATCCTGCGATTCTTTTTGATGAATGGCTCTATGAGGCTGCTAAAAGCACTGCTATTCCATGTTCCGGAGCGTGTAGTGAAGAGTCAACATGGCCCTCAGAACAGCTTGTTGTGCTCCCAGCTCGCTGTCACCCAGTCGTAGTGTCGGTAGTTTCCTGCTGTAAAATGCTGCACAAAGCCTTTGGTCTTCCTCTACTCACAATTTTCATTTCTTCTGCAAACGGACGCCTTGAAAAAGGTCCAGAAGCAGGTCCGCTGTCCTATCATCCGATCTTGCTGATAAATTCGCCGCCATCACCTCAAGAATAGCAGATAATAACAGTGTGTCATCACCCATCTGCCCTCGGGCGTTCCGTCAATAACACATCAAAATGTGATTGGCTGATGATCCTGTCACTCAACATTTTACCCCAATAGCAGCATCCAGCTTCTATCAGAGGTGAATAACGCAGTTACTGCTGTGATGCGTTTGGAGGACGTATGAGATTTGAGCTCCACAAAATACAACTAGTCATTGTCTGGATAACGTTGCACGCTGAACAAGCAGCCTAATTGATTCCAGACTCCGATTTCAGAATCACTTTTATAAGTATAAAAAAAAACCAACGTTTTTAAACATAAGTTTTTTTCCCGTTTGGGAAGGTTTTCAATATCACTCCATTTGTGATTCTGAGCAACAAATGGCTTTCTGACCGGTAACATCTTCAAGTTCAGCTGTCAGGCGATTGAACTCGGACAGCCACACATCTTTGTGTCGGCTATGTCAGCCAGTTCCATCTCAAGATCGGGCTGACTTACACCTGCAGATGTGGTCATATTCAGTAGGGACGCATCGACGGTCAGAGGAGTGACAGGAAAGGATAATGTGCTTTTCTTCCTCTCTGAACTCAAAGAATAGTTTCCCAAACAAAGTTTGCATTGCGGTGATTGCAGACTGCAAATACTCCAAATTGATCATACTGTGAGCTTGTGTGGACACTCTGAACCAGGGGTCGTGAGCCAGTGTACCTCTCCCTAAGTCTCTGGCAAACACTGTCAACTCCAAATGCCAAAACCCAAAATCCAGCATGTGCAGAGCTGTTCCTCCTTTTCCCTGAAGAGTTGTGCTCAGCGTGTTCAGGTGCACCATAATATCTACCATAGAGTGTCGCTTTTTCCAGCCACTCTGGCTGTTCCAGCTCTGGAAAGGTGAGCCCTTTGCTGTCGAGGAAAGTTTTCACCTCTTGCAGACATGCGTCAAAGCGTCCGTCCCCGTCTGGACAGCCACCGGACTCTGTCATGCAGGAGGAGATCAGAAGACGGGTTTTCCACTTCGTCCAGGAACAAACGGCGATTTAAACCTTTGACCAACATTTTAATGACAATCTGAATGACGACACTCATTAACTTCTGTACATTCCGGAGGAAATATTTGAGCTCACAGTGCCTCTTGGTGCAGGATGCGGTGGAATGTCAGCAGCTTTCTATCCAGCAACTTCTGCAGTGAAGCCACAAGGCCCTCCTGTGCACCTGTCATGCTCGCTGCCCCATCAGGAGCCACTGACACCAGGCAGGTGGGGCTTTATAGCCTCGTTTCCACAGAGCCCCTTGGTGCCGGGTCAGGTCGGAACCGGTTGTTGTGCGTTTCCACTGACCCAGAACCGGTACCATTGGTAACCATTTCTCGCTACCCCTCCACTTGGGGTACCAGGCACAATGTGCCGGATATGAGGGGGAGGAGCTTCAACACTGCCGTCTGGTCATTGGTCCGTGACGACCGCTGTTCTCCCAGCAAGCAGCCATTTCCAATCACTTCTTCTGCAGCAATCAGGAAACTTTTTTGAAAATGTCCTCCCGTTGTGGCGTCACATCCTGCATGATTACACAACCGTTCATAACCCCGCCTACATTTCAAACCGAACCCCGTGTAATGGAAACGCGGCACTGATATGGGTCTGGTTACAGATAGCCGACCCCACCCGACCGGCACCGGCACCAAGGGGCACTGTGGACACGAGGCTTATGTCTCTGACTCTTAAACGGCAGAACAGCGTTATTTGTTCGATATCACCTTTGTCTTCGGACTCATCACAGGTGATTGAAGACGCCACAGCTGAAATGATGTCTTTAATTTGCTGTCTGCTGATGTTTTCTGCCATGTTTCTGTCTCTGTCTCTGACCGTCTTAGCAGAGAGAGGCATGTCTTTGATTTGCTGTACAATTTCACTCTTGATTTTTAAAGTCCGTGAATAGATGTTCTGAAATCTTAATGAAGGATTCTTTTCCATATCCTCCCTCTGTGAAAGGCTCCCGGTGCCTGACCGTCTCCTGAGCAGCACATGAGACCACTCCCACTTCTTGAAATGCTTTTTGCTCAGATCAAACTTCCGCAACTTTTTCTCTCTCCTCTCCTTCCGGATATTTTTCAGCAAAGGCTGAAAGTTTATTCTTATTAAAATGTCTTGCGACATTTAACTTTTTGTTGTTTGACGATTTCTCACCACATATTAAACACACCGGTAAGCCAGTCTCGTCAGCAGTGGACGCTAAAGAATCTGCCCACCGAGCTTGAAATGCTCGGTTTTACTTCACAAACTTTTCTTTTCTTGGATTTATCCATGGTTTGGCCTTCCTGGGGTTGAAAACCTTGACAAACTTCGCCGTTATTGCAAGTCGGAAGTTGTGACGCACATTTTGAGCGACGAAAATGTGAAACACGTTTTATTTTAATGTCACAAGAGAATCACAATCTTCGAATTTAGACTCACATTTAAAAAACATCACACATGTAATTGACCCATCTGACGACTCCAGATGTTTTACAAAGCAAGTTGCATTCATATCAATTCTTTTTATAACTTGGCTTTCCACAGAGACAAACTCAGGAAGCAAATGTTAAAGTCTCACTCCCATTCTCCTTTCCTGTACAAACACACAGGGAACGTCTGAAAAGTCCCTCCTATCTCCTTCTCTATGGACTTTACATGAACCCCTGGATGAGGTCACGGGGTTAAGGAAAGGTGTTAGGAGGCTTCCTAAAGGAGTTAAGGAAAGGTGTTAGGAGGCTTCCTAAAGGAGTTAGTGAAAGGTGTTAGGAGGCTTCCTAAAGGAGTTAGTGAAAGGTGTTAGGAGGCTTCCTAAAGGAGTTAGTGAAAGGTGTTAGGAGGCTTCCTAAAGGAGTTAGTGAAAGGTGTTAGGAGGCTTCCTAAAGGAGTTAGTAAAGGTGTTAGGAGGCTTCCTAAAGGGGTTAGTGAAAGGTGTTAGGAGGCTTCCTAAAGGAGTTAGTAAAGGTGTTAGGAGGCTTCCTAAAGGAGTTAGTAAAGGTGTTAGGAGGCTTCCTAAAGGAGTTAGTAAAGGTGATCACGGTGGTGAGGCAGTCATACAGCACTTTCACTGAGTGACGTCATAATGTGACGGCGGCTCAAGTTTGTGACGTCTGCTATGGTGGGGAAAGAACTACAAGTTTGTGAAAATGAACTACAAAATGTTAATTTGGGTTCTAGATGATCTATCACATCTGCTCCGCACATGTGATAAACTTTATTTCAAGTTCCTTTTGAAGGGGCGTAAATTTCTGGGAATAAAAACAGAGTTGGACTGAAATACCAAGGAGTCGACTCGTGTACTACAGCCCTGCACTTCAGGAAGTAGATCAGCTCCTTCAATTGTCCTGTTGTCAGTCGAAATGAGGATTTCAGTGTTCAAATGTAAAATAACTTCCCGCTCAATACCAGCTGTACTAATACGTCACCATATTTTTTTCTACAATATTGTTGCTTGTTATTTACGTGTGACAGACCACCACTAACATTTCCGTCTCGTCTCGTCAACAAAAACTCACACACCTCTCATCATGTTTGAGCCGTAAAGAACCATGTTCAGATCGTCACCGTCTCGTTATAGTGCAGGGGTCTTCCCATCCGGGCCTCGAGCGCCACTGTCCTGCAGGTTTTAGCTCTCCCAGCTCCAGAACGCCTCAATCTTATGTTGAGGCGATAATCAAGCTTGTAAAAAAAGCCCAATAACGAGGCTTATTGCATTCAGGAGTGTGTGTGTGTGTGTGTGTGTGTGTGTGTGTGTGTGTGTGTGTGTGTGTGTATCTGGTCTGTAATGAGGTCAAATCACACAATTCCTTCTAAAAACATCTTTTTACATCACATGTTGTAAAATAACGCAGCAGCAGGTAAACACGGTCCTGATTCAGGTGAAGAAGAATCTGCAGATGTTTGTTTTTTTTCTTTACATGAAACAAAACCGTTCAATGAGCTTTTCCTCAGGTGCAGTTTGCTCATTTTAATTCAATTCATTCAGAAACCAAATTAAATACGACTTGTGTGAAACGTTTTTGAATACCGTCAAACCGCTTATATTTCCATCCCATCAAGCTCATGTCATCAGATATGATTCAATAAAATCTAAAGTTTTTATCATCACTTCATTACATCAGAATATTTAATCAAAGTGAAAATCTAAATTTTTGGGCGCTTTGATAAGTTTATTGTTTTTCCTCTCTCTTAAATAAAAGCAGTTTCCAGCTAGTTTGACCTTATTAACTCTTTATAAATTAAATAAAGTTAAATACTCCTCACCTGAGGCTGAAGACTAAAATCGAACGTTGCACCCTGAGCGGTGTTAAAGTGGCACGTACAGAAGTGTATTCTCAACCCGGGTTCAGATCCAGATCAATCCGGCCTCATTTCCAGCTCTGCTGTCCTGAAGACAACCTTTCATGTTTTCCCCAACAAGCTGCTTCTCTCCACAATTAACCGCCTCATTTATTCTCCGCTTCAGTCAAGGTCAGGGCTCGTGATATTTTAATTAAAGAAGAAAAGGAAAGTTTTTCTGCCTTCAAATGAAGCCTGAAATTTGTGAGCTGTTCAATCGGATCTTTTAAACTCACTTAACCCTGATTAATCCTCGGCGCTCCTCCGCTGGCCGAGCTTCCCACTAATGAAATCAACAGCAAAGAGTCTGGATCACACGTTCAGCACGCCGTGCTGGGACAGCGCGGACGCTTGACGAGCGCGGTCTGGTGAAATCAGGAGTTTTCCCGGCACGTGTGGGAAACTCTCAACTTCTTTCGGGCATTTTAAGAGCAAGAGTGAACGACGCGTCATTTCCAATCGTGAAGAAAAAGGACGCGGAGACGAGACAAGCTGAGTTTATTCTTAAAACCTGGAGGGTAAAGAAGCTGCTGCTGTGTTTCCTGTGTGTGCACTCAGGCCAACGGAAGCTCCTGATAGGCAGCGTACTGTCCCGTCACCTGGTGGTAGATCTGTGCAGGAAATGGGGGGGGAAAAAACACAAACGTCTCAAAAGTGCTCAGAAAGTCAACGATGCACTCGGTGAGGATTCCCGAGGGGCCATTAAACTGGATCAGGGCCACAGGTACGCCACAGACCTGAAGAAAACCTTCCCTTTGAGAACCGACAGTGAGTTCACCTCGACATGGGACCGGGGTCGTGACCTTAAAACCAGGCGAACCGTTGGGCTACGGAGAACCACTACATTTATTTAACAGAGGTGGGTTTATGATATTGGCCTCTTGTGTTGACAATGCAGGAGAGCAATCAAAATATCGGCCACAAGGGGGCGCACCCCAAAACAAAGAGCCCAAACGAAAAAAAATAAAAAACTCGGCTGTTTACAAACTCCAGATTTTCAGTTAAAAGTTTCAACTGAGGTCCAACATCAAAACATGTTTTAATAAGGAAACGTGTGTGTTCCAGCTGATAACTTCTTTAGTGAAATTAAATTTGTTTAACTTTACGTCATTTTGAAATACAGAAAATCATCTGAAAACTGTGTGGGCCATTTCCTTCATTTTGACGTTGAGCTTCCTTTACTCCATCCGAGCTGAACTATTTCTGCTTCGCCCGTCCAGCCGGGATCGTTTGAAAAGTCCCAACATGTAACCGTGAGCTACGTTTTCCACACCCGCCAGCGTGCGGATGTCCTCACCTGCCTCTCGATGTCGGCCAACAGGCTGCTGGCGCCGAAGCGGAACAGATGAGGGCAGACCCAGTCGCGGCCCAGCTCCTCTTTTATTAGAATGAGCCACAGCAGAGACTCCTGAGCCGTCCGGATGCCCCCTGCGGGCTTAAAGCCCACCTGAAAAACACACACACACACACACACACACACACACACACACACACACACACACACACACACACACACACACACACACACACACACACACACACACACACACACACACACACACACACACACACACACACACACACACACACACACACACACACACACACACACACACACACACACACACACACACACTGAAGGATCTGAAACAGGAGCTGGTTTCCAACAAAACATTTCATTTCCATTTATTTATGTAATTTAGGGTGAAATAAACAATTTTATTTTGAAATTGAGTCATCTGTAATGGACTGACTTCAGGAGGACAGAAGAGGACACCGCCACCACTGGACAATAGAGACTTTGGTTGATGAAAAGATGGATAGATTTTGTATATTTGTTTTGCCCTGACACTGTAACTGTGAAAACTGAAAAAATTTCAATAAAAATTAAGTTAAAAAAAAAAAAAGAAAAAAAAGAAATGGAGTCATTTGTACTATGGTTTTAAAGTTTACTCAGGATACTTTCTTAAATACTTGCGTACGAATTTTAACAAAACACATTTTAATCAATCGTTTTCAAATTATTTTGACTGGCAAAGACCAACGGGCCAATTCATGTCATTTCAAGGTAAATATAAGAAAATATAAAGTTCAGAGGAACTAACTTTCTTCTAATCACGTCGTGGACGGATCCATTTTTATTCATTCAGTACAAAAGTTTCAAACGGCTGTTTTCCCAACTGCAGTGATTGATTAAATACTGTCGTTTTTAACTTAAACGTGAAACCATGATAAGTGTTTTCTAATCAGCCTCTGGCCTATTTGTATCAATGTGGAGGAATTCCTCTCAGACTTGGTGATTTTTTTAGGCGTAGGAGCGCCGTGTACCTTGTGGCCCGTGCGCAGGAAGTAGTCCCGTATGGCCCTGGCCATCACGACGGCGACAGGATACGTGGCGTTGACCGACTCCTTCCCAGTGGACGTCTTGATGAAGTCTGAACCTGTTGGGGGGGGGGGGGGGGGGGGGGGGGGGGGGGGAGTGAGGTGTGGTCATGATGCAGACTGATCGAGACGAGACGGGAACAGATGTTGCTCGTGACGAAGACGAAGATGATGGCCAACAGAGGGCAGCTGCATGGTCATCAATATGATCCTTCATTGCTCTTTCCCCTCCTTCATAACCAATTACGTTTTATCAGCTTTCCCTGATAAAAATAGAAAATGAAACGACGCTCTTTAATAGATTACCACAAGCTGCGGAGGCAGAGAGAAGCCACCCTTCTGTGTCCCGGGTGTATAATGACTGCTCATTACTGAACAGAACAAGATGAACATTTTCCAGTTCATTAAAGACATGTTCCATGTATTTTTCCACTCTCTCTCTCTCTCCCTCTTTTTCAAACTGGCATAATCCTTAAGATTCGTTTTGGGGAGTCTTAATTACCAGATAATGGATAAGGGTTATTAAAGGCGGGTGGTGGTAATGAAGCTCTTTTCATTTGCACGGGCAGGGGGATACTGGTGGGGAACGGCAGAGTAAAATAGCCCGCATCAGAGATTAATAAGTGAAATTATCATTTAATTTCAGGAATCTCATATGCAATTCATGGGAACAAGGGGAGATTAAGGGGCGAATGTGACGACAAAACCAATGCATTTTAATAATGATCTCTATCGGGGCCCCTGACAATTTGGCTCCATAATCGGTTCATTATGTGATAGCTAGTTAAACACAAGGGGTGGGTGGGGGTGTGTGTGTGTGTGTGTGTGTGAGGGAAGAGCTAAACTCATCATGCCCAAAGAAAAGATGAACAATGGCGCCATGATGTGGACAATGACAGGTACTGCAGCAGCCTTGTACTTTGTTGAAACCACCCCATCAGGTTCCACTGCTGTTAAGGATGGTGGTGAGGGTGTAGCTGCATGAAGAGCACATCTGACAGTAGGAACAGAAGGTGGAGCCACACAGTCGATGAAATGAAAATATCAGAAGACGAGGAACCTCCGAGTGTGACAAGAGGCTCGTCACTATAAAGGCACGGGGGGAAATAAAAAAATAACTCAAGAAATGAGCCAAGTCGTTCAACCAAACCCTGACGGCTCCATTTTCTAGATTCCACACAACTTCATCTGGCAGTGAAGCACTTTATCATGAGTGGATTGTCTCAATCACACCAAAGATGGACTAGCAACCCGTCCCACCAGGTCTCTCACCTGCTGTCAGCTGGGTCAAGTTAAACTCGGCAGTTCCACTCCGGTGGCGTTGACTTCAATCATTATGAAAATCTTTGAAAAATGTGATATTTTGAACACTAGAGAGAGATATTGATACAGGCCACACTCACTCTGCTTAACCTGGAAGGCAGTGGGTTTTTATTCCTTGATTTCTCTTCAGTCTTTAATACAATTCAACCAAACATTTTAACGCAGAGACTTTTAGAACAATTTAATCTGAGCAACAATCTTGTGGGCTAGATTTTCTTTAACAAACAGGACACAGAGAGTCGGAGTTAATGGGTTTTTATCTGACACAGTGTGCTCCTCCACTGGCTCACCACAAGGTCATTAATTTAACTATTAATTTTAAATTCCTAATTAACTGTTCAGTAAAGCTTATTAGACTGATGGAAGTGAATTGGCGACCATTTCCTGTTGAACAGGTGGTGCTCCTGAGGGATCTGATACAGATCTGATTAAATGTTCAATAACATAATTAATACCTATCTTTGATAATTATTCATCATTATCGACAGCCAAACAGCCAAAACCCAATATAAAGGTCGCATGGTCCAAGTCCAGCAAGCAGAGAGAGAGTGGCAAACCATCAACACAGACCTCGTCTGTCTCCTGGAGGCCAAGGAAGGATGTGCAGAAAGAAAACTGGACAGGATGGCAGATATCATCTCCAGCTATGGGACAGACAAAGCTGGAATCATAGCCAAGAACCAAGCCAGATAAATCCCTGGTCCAGGACCAAGTCGAGAAGGCAGCGGGAAAGGGAAACGCTTGTGAAGGAGAGGAGGCCAATGAAGAAACAAGTGGAAGAACGAGGAGGACGAGAGGAGAGAGGGATCGACGTCCTGCAGTTTGATCTAAAACAACAAAAGCTGTGAGGAGCAGAGTGGCTGAGAAACTAACACAAGAGGAAGGAACGAGCAAGGACTGGGTTTTACTGGGACCCTCGCAGGTTCATTAAAAACTTGTTCACACACGCCAGATTCATCTCATACGTTTAATCTCTTCAAATATCAGACTTACAGATCCACGTGATCCCAAACAGCCGAGCTGCAGCGTTCTAGATGTTTCTTTAGAGGAACATTACTACTGAATCGGCAGCACAACGTTCACATGTCAAACCTTCATCTTCAAACGATCCAGAGTGGACAGAACTGATTGATTATCAACTGTGACAAGGTGTGTAACAATCAGTGTAATTTCAGAGTAAGAGCATAACTAGCGCAGTGAGAGCCGCCGTGCGTAAAGCTGCAGTGTGGATGCTCTGGCACCGCCATGCGCTCTGGACGCTCTGGTGCTGGAGACAGACGACCTCCTCCTCCACCCTCTGCCTCCACCTCTAGTGACTGAGGATAAAACACAAAGTCCACTGAGCCTTTCTACAACTTCCTGTTCAAATATCTAATTCATACATTCAATAAGCAGATAAAAACTGAACTTTATCGGTCTGCTGTGTCTCTCACCAAAATGTCTCCTTCCCTCTCCGACACTCTGACACACGCTGGCCGTCACAACCATGGGGGTTGTTTCGGTGTCCAGCGGGGTGGACTCGGTGTCCACTGCCCTGCATGACGGTGCCATGCCACTGTCCTTCAGGCCACTTCATCGTCACAGATCTCTCACACTATCTACAACGGTGACAACGTTCAGTGATCGGCAGGCTGACGTGGGTGTGCTGAGGGCAGGATATGAAATACTCAACCTTCCAGGTGGACTGTGGTTTACAGATCCCAATATTTTTTGGCGCACATCGTTGTCAGATTTTTGGGAGCATATACATTTTTAGTAGGAATCCAATGTTTTATATATGAAGCCCCTGGAGAAAAATATCTATTCAGACAGAGGTAGAAAGCAGCTGCAGTTCCGGTTGACATGCCACCCCTCTAACAACACCTCAGCACCAGATGGAAACAAAACCTCCCTCATCCAGCAAATTGGTTAATACAGTTAAACAGGCAGGATCAGCATCAGCCCCGTGACCAAATGGCATCCCAGCCAAGCTGTATAAGAACACCCCAGACATCCTAAGCTACCTCTGGAGACTGATGAGAGTGGTGTGGTAGAAGGGAACTGTGCCTAAGATATGGCGAAGTGCTGGAGGGGTATTAATCCCCACAGGGCAGTAGGGCAGTTTGGCCAGGTTAACCAAAGCCTCTTGGAGTTGATGCAGAGCAACAGTTTCATCCATACATGGTGGGAATGAGAGACTTCTCAGGCTGTGTGAACACGCCAATGTCATCTGGCATCAGATTCACCAGACTGCCAAGAGGAAGAAGAAAAATCCGTGTTGCATTCCTTGAGCTTGCAAATGCCTTTGGGTCAGTCCCCCCTGAGGTGCTGTGGGAAGCATGGAAATGTTTTCAAGGTCCATGAGAGCATCACATGTCTGGTCAAGGCATATTTTCAAGACCTCCAATTCTGCGTGATGCAGGACTGTAGTACAGGGTGCCAGCTTCTGGAGAAAGCTATTATGGAGGGTTGCACCACCATACGCTGGCCTTCACCATGGCAATGGAACTCATCCTCCGCGTGTCCAGGTTGAAGGTCAACAATTGGACAGTAGACTGGGACTACTTCCAATAAGAGCATTTATATATGACATGACTACCATTACCACTGTAATGCTGAGCTTAAGGACACGCAGAAAGAAAGAAGAAGAATACAATCGATGGCCTCAAGCAGACTGACACCACATCCCTTCCTAGAAAAGCTGAAGGTCTGGCGCTTCCAATTCGGCTTGCTGCCCCGACTCATGTGGCCAATTCCTGAGGCAAGCCTGTGTCAGGCCAAACGGACGTAGAGCTGCTGGATGAGATGGGATGGCCCTGAGAAGAGAAAGATCACCTGGACTGAGATGTCGGGACGTCCTGCACCACTCCTACCACCTGAAGTCTCTGGTCGGGCAAAGGTCCGGCCTACTGGCTGTGTTCAATGCCAGCCTCACTCAAGCACATCTTGGTAGGATGGTCAGTCTGATGACTGAAACTCATTCTCTGGCAAGAAGTGTCCTGAAACTTAAGGGATTGTAAGACCAGGTCCTAATTAGGAATCTGCTGTTCTCTGTGCACGTGTGGTTGTATTAGGAAAAACACATCACCCAGTACTGGTGTTATGGACAAACTACAGCATTTTCGGTGTTGGCATGTGTACGGCAATCATTTCCAACATGTTTCTGTCTGAATGCAAAACTTTCTGGACACAAAATGTCATGTAGTCAGAGTCAGTGGGACAGAAAGTGGGTATTCACTATATGCAGCACATAGCTGCCCCGCACGGGAGGAGGCGCCAAAGGAGATGAGGGGAAAATTATTCGTGTCGTCGGAGAAATTAAACTAGTGGTGCCACAAGACATTCGATGGCCAGTAATGGTTTGGATTTCCACTGACCAACCTATTCACTCTGGCTTTACTTTCGCCAGGCCTTATGCAGAAGAGTCATCTGAAAGGACGTAGAAAATGTGTCTGCATACGCCTCAAAAAGTAGGACCCCCCTCTGATAAATATGATTTAATCTAGTTCAGTGCTGCACCTTTAATTCCAATGAAATGTTCCAGTTCCCAGTGGTAGGATGTTATGATCATATGAAATCATATGAAATCTAACAGGACGAGAACAGAGCAGTCCTCCGTCAGAGGCCATGATCATCAACTTTCATTAGAGCTGTTTATGCTGTGATGAGCTCGAAAACTGGACTGAGCAGAATCAAATATATCTTTTGTGCATAAATGGTCATGTAGCTGACTTGTAACAAGGATATTATATATTCAATTTTTTGGAAGGTGTTCCTTTATAAATAATTACACTTTGACCACAACAGCGGTAACTGAGGATCACAGGCGTGATAAATGAGTTGCGTCGCTCCACTGACCAGCCATCATCGCCACCATGCTGGCCTTGTAGACGTTGGTGAATGTGCCAAGCTCTCCAACCGCCAGGATGGTCTTCATGTGAGCGTCTCCGCAGGCTTCTCGAAACTGACGGATCTCGTCATACATGGCTGTAGGAAGCAACAGGAGAGCTGACTTTAGCCATAACACCCGGTGCACCTCTCGTCCACAGCTGATAGAGCCCACATGATATCATCCCCAAGTCTGTAATTCGATGACAACGGGGACAATAAAAACTGATGGAAATACGATGCCAACTTTAGAGAGTTTGGAGAGCAAAAGTAAAAACATAATACAATTGTACATGTACAAAAAACAATAGAGACAAATTATCAGCTGATGAAACAAATACATTGAACATTTGATAGCCGTTACATATCTCATATCTCAATCTGAAGGTTGTGTTCACCACAACCTTCAGATTCAAATGAACAATTATGTTATTTAAGTCTTGTTTTCAATGGTCCTAATCTAAACCGTTGCACAGTGAATGAGCCTGTTTGGTCCTGCAGCTGTTACAGAGGTAAATGTTAAGTTTTAGTGTTTTAGGTCCCAGTGACCCTGAAGAAAGTCTTCTGCTGAACGACCCCACCTTCCCACTGTGCTGTGAGGGCCAAGTTCCTGCTGATCACGATGTCGATCTCAGTCGCTCCGTCTCTCACGGCCAGGCGCACTTCCTGAAATCACAAGATGAAAATCCAACAGAAGAAACGGCGACATTATTACGACTGCAGACTTGTTGAACTGAACCAAATCTGAAACAGGAGCTAGAAGTACAGCACATGATGCTGCGATAGCTGGACGGAGGCTCAACATCCCAGCTCAATAGTTTTACCCCGTAGCAGCCAACCGTCACACCACAACCTCATCTGAAGCATCAGCAGCTGGACGGAACTCGAAGGGTTTATAAAGCTTTTGATTTTACGTGTTAAAAACAGAACCTATGTAACCTCAGTCTGAAAAGACTTTATAGAGCAGATTTATTTCCTATTGTTGTGCACAGCAGAAATATCTTCAGTCAACTTAATCTTAGCACGTAAATAAACGAAAATAAAAAAGGAAACCACATTACAGACTTGAGGACATTTCGGCTCCACAGACACACAAGCGGATACATGTGCAGTACAAACATCACCACAGCGGCAAGCCCTGAGCAGGCTCCCCTTGTCGGATGTATTAAGATGTGTGGTGTGGGCGTACACAAACATGAGAACCAGCTGATCGGTGGGACCATGCAGCATGTGTGACCAGCATCAGATCTTGATTGGCTGCCCGTTTACCCCCCCCCCCACCCCTTTGTTTAACCTGTTACCGTCTGGTTTTTAAGTTGGGGAGAGGAAGGAAGTCAGGTAATGTTAATGAACAGTTACATGAGGTCTGTGAGGGTCTTAAAAACGTCAAGATGTCACACAGACATTATTTCCTTCTCGTCTCAAAGCTGACTTGGTGTGTCAGCAACAATAGAACCAATGTTACATCCCGACGCTGCCGTTTATATTTCTTTTTTTTCGGATGAACATCAACCAGACTCTGCAGAACAGCTTCTGTTAAACATTGACATCAGGAAATTCTCTTCTTCAAATTGCTTCTGACCTGCAGGCGTGTCTCCAGTGGTGTTTGACCTGCTGGGAACCCAGTGGCAACTGTAAAGAGATCACAGAGTGAGGACACCACAGGGAGGGCTTTTCCACCAAAGAGAACCAGGTTCTAGTTCAGGGCCAGTTCTTAAAAGAGAACCGCCAAAGAACCGCTTGTTTTTCCCCCATTGTCAGCGGAGCTAAGTGAGAGCCACGTCACTGCGTCACTCCAAAACGTGATATGACACTGATTTCACCAATGTAGAGCTCGTACAGGAACCAGGAGACGGACTGTATTGATCAGTTTGGTCCAGGTCGCTCCATCTAGTCTGACCTGAACCTCGGATGCACCAAAGAGCCAGAAAACTTTACGTCTCCTCGTCGCTCTATTTGTGTTTTTTCACGTCCGTCTTGCTTTAGTCCAGAGCCCCGGAGTGGACATAGAGGAAACTAAAAAAATAACGCGTGAATGAGTTTGGGTCTTATTTTTCAACATTCCAACATTCCATAGTGACTTTCTGCTCCTTTCACTTTATTTCTGGACGTGTCTGAATCAAAAGCTTCAACACTGAGGAATGGAGGTGGAGAATGATAGAACGCTGCTCTACAGCCGTTTCCATGGTAACCTAGGTAACCACTCTGATTAAAGTTCTCTTTCACATGAAGCCATTAAAAGGCTCATTTTATACCTATAAAATCCCAGCTTTCAATTACAGTAGTATGTAGTTTGGTTTGTAGTCGCTGATGAACCAAACGTCTGGCTTCATTATGAAGAAGTTCTGTGGCTAGAAATGAATAGTGGGGCCTCAGCGGAGCGCATGCAGACCTCAGCCTGCGGTCGTAACGCGACACAAAGACGTGAAAGTGAATTTAGTAACAATGATGTCACCATGAAAAGCAAGAAAAAATAACAACAATGGAAAACCGCTTCTAAATGATGTATCTGACGCAGCTACCAGCGCAGAGCAGGAGCTCTGCAGCATCTCGAGAGCCGCGGCTCGTTCCCTCGGATTATTAACTTGAGGGAACGACTTATTATATCGTTCCCATGCGTTATCTTTATTCTTTTCTCTATAACCACTCCGGGGCTCCATGTTTTCGCCGTAGTTTTCAGAAAACCGGTTCAGTGTCTCTTCTGCCTCGTAGGTAGTGATAACTCCAGAGATAACTCCGGAGATAACTCCGGAGATAACTCCAGAGATAACTCCAGAGATACCTCCAGAGATACCTCCAGAGATAACTCCAGAGATAACTCCAGAGATAACTCCAGAGATAACTCCAGAGATAACTCCAGAGATAACTCCAGAGATAACTCCGCCCCCAGCTGATGATGTGTCAGATCCCGCTTTAGCCCAGAAGCGACGTGGAGCCAGCTTAGCACCAGTTTAGACCCTGATAGGCCGGGGCTTTGGTGGTGGAAAGACAAAGAACTGGTGCTAAACCTGGTCCTGACCAAGAACTAGCTCCTGGTTGTCTGCGGTGGAAAAGCCAATGAGAGAAACCAAGTGAGACAGAAACAGCAGGAACTTTCCAGCCGACCGACCTGAGGCCACAGGGAGGCTGCAGTTAGCCGCTTTCAGAGATCTAACAGCATCAGCTACCCGGGATGGGTACACACACACTGCTGCTGTAGTAACTCCTGAAAACACACAAACACACACAAACACACACCAAATTGAAAATTGCCCCAGCATCTTCATGTTAAGCTCACCAAGTCATCAGAGGTGGAAGGTGCAGAGATATGTGATATGTCTGTTCCTCCTGGGACGTTCACTGATGTTGTGAAGTGTGACCTGGCTACTGTCGCCCAGTTTGATTGGTTCTTTATTCACCTGGAGCTTCTTCTCCTTTCATTTCAATTCAAACCTCAGGATATTTGAGTTTATATCAGTGGTTAGAGCCACAGGGGAAAAGGGGTAGAAATGCGTTTTTTGTAATCCATTTTCGTAAATTTTCAATTTTTCTCACCACGGCTGACGTCACTAACCTTCGCCGCCGTAGCATTATTATTACGTCACCAAGTGGAGGTGCGGTCCGACGGTCACAGCAACGTGATCGCGTTTCCCTAATTCCTTTAGGAAGCCTCCAAACACCTTTCCTTCACCCAGTGACGTCATCCGTGGGGTGAAGGGAAAAGTAGAAAGGAGGGACTACTCCGATGTACCGTTTGTCTGCTTAATGCAGGTCCCAGTACAGGAAGCCGAACAAGCAATTTGTTGGCGTCCTTGAAGTTCCCCCAGTGTCACAATGTTCTATACAGAGAGCCACAGACCTTTGTTGTGCATGTGAATCTTCTTGAGCAGGTCATGCCTGACGGGCTGGACAGCTTTCATACAGAGCCGGTGAACATTGGACGGCGTGTCGTCTCCAGATAAAGTTGTCAGGTCGATGCAGGTGACGGCCTTCAGCAGCCATGCGGTCTGCAGGACAAGCACATGAAGACCCTCCAACTACCGACAACCACTCATACAAGATACTGAGAACGTCAGTGAGATGCCAATGGCGGGTGACACATTGTGGGCAGATTCTGAATCTGCACCCTCTGGTACTGGTGGAGCCAAACTGCTCCCAGTACTGCAGTAATCTGTGCAACAGGTCAATGTGAAGACACTCTTAATGGTCCATGGAAAAAAATAATAATAATTCTGAACAGCGATTATATCTGTGTTTAGAAAACATGTCAAACAGTGAGAAGACTTAGGCAAAGATTGTAGATGTAAAATCATAATTCTTATTCTCGATAAATCTCTAAAAGCTCTGGAAACATGATCAGCATACATAATAAGACTTTAATAGAGCAAACAATCTGATGAAACTCCGGGATCCGGACGGCGTGAGTCACCTGAAACTGTTTCCTGGGGATCTTCTGAGCCTGGATGTGCTGAGCTCTCTTATGGACGGCCTGTGTGTTCACCCTCACTCTGGAGATCAACTCCAAGTCTGACGTCACAAAGAGGAGGAATTTAACACATTAAAGGATTTAAAAACAAGGATACACACATCAGTAGCTTATAAAAACATGTCACAGTACACACACAGTACACACACAGTACACACACAGTACACACACACACACACACACACACACACACAATGTATGGATGCACCTTACATTGGCTGTATCTACTTCCACACGTCTCTGTATCTACTTCCACACGTCTCTGTACCTACTTCCACACGTCTCTGTACCTACTTCCACACGTCTCTGTATCTACTTCCACACGTCTCTGTACCTACTTCCACACGTCTGTGTATCTACTTCCACACATCTCTGTACCTACTTCCACACGTCTGTGTATCTACTTCCACACGTCTCTGTACCTACTTCCACACGTCTCTGTACCTACTTCCACACGTCTCTGTACCTACTTCCACACGTCTCTGTATCTACTTCCACACGTCTGTGTATCTACTTCCACACGTCTCTGTATCTACTTCCACACGTCTGTGTATCTACTTCCACACGTCTGTGTATCTACTTCCACACGTCTGTGTATCTACTTCCACACGTCTCTGTACCTACTTCCACACGTCTGTGTACCTACTTCCACACGTCTCTGTATCTACTTCCACACGTCTCTGTACCTACTTCCACACGTCTCTGTACCTACTTCCACACGTCTCTGTACCTACTTCCACACGTCTCTGTATCTACTTCCACACGTCTCTGTACCTACTTCCACACGTCTGTGTACCTACTTCCACACGTCTCTGTATCTACTTCCACACGTCTCTGTACCTACTTCCACACGTCTCTGTACCTACTTCCACACGTCTCTGTACCTACTTCCACACGTCTCTGTACCTACTTCCACACGTCTGTGTATCTACTTCCACACGTCTGTGTATCTACTTCCACACGTCTGTGTACCTACTTCCACACGTCTCTGTACCTACTTCCACACGTCTCTGTACCTACTTCCACACGTCTCTGTACCTACTTCCACACGTCTCTGTACCTACTTCCACACGTCTGTGTATCTACTTCCACACGTCTGTGTATCTACTTCCACACGTCTGTGTACCTACTTCCACACGTCTCTGTACCTACTTCCACACTTCTCTGTATCTACTTCCACACGTCTGTGTACCTACTTCCACACGTCTCTGTACCTACTTCCACACGTCTGTGTATCTACTTCCACACGTCTGTGTACCTACTTCCACACGTCTCTGTACCTACTTCCACACTTCTCTGTATCTACTTCCACACGTCTGTGTAACTACTTCCACACGTCTGTGTACCTACTTCCACACGTCTCTGTATCTACTTCCACACTTCTCTGTATCTACTTCCACACGTCTGTGTACCTACTTCCACACGTCTGTGTATCTACTTCCACACGTCTCTGTATCTACTTCCACACGTCTGTGTACCTACTTCCACACGTCTGTGTATCTACTTCCACACTTCTCTGTATCTACTTCCACACGTCTCTGTACCTACTTCCACATGTAACAGTAATAGTTTATTCGGTCAACTAAAACACACAATGCAACAACAAAAAAATGCAACAACAACAAAAAACCAGAGTAAGAAACTCTTCTCTGTCAGCTTATTTTGTCAATAAGACGACATCCTTACTCAGTTTGTGACTGAAAGTTTCGGCTGAAGTTAAGCTTATTTTGCATAACTCTGGTCTATACATAATCTACGTCTAAGCTTCTAAATAGAAGTAACAGAAACAACAAAAGCAAAAAGTCAGATTTTCTTGGCCATTCCCGAGTAACCAAACATAATTTAAACATCTTTTTAAGCGAGAACACAGTGACTTTAAATCTCGTTCTTCTTGCGCTTGATATTTTTTGAAAAATAAAGCATAAGTGTTTGAACTGTATTCGATTTTATTTTATTTTTTTATATAATCCTGGTGGTTCCTAAGACAGAAATGCATCTGCTTTTTAAAATTTGTTCTTGCCTTATTTTTAACCAGAAAAAACCAAACAAACAAACAAACTGTATCCTGAGGCCATATCGACTATGTTTGAATATCTTCTGGGTGTGAGGTGGAAGACTATAAATATGTTCCTTGTACATGAAAGCTCGTGTGTTAAGGTAAACAATATCTGGTATTTTGAAAGTCTTTCACATGGCAAACAGAAGAATTTGTTGGAGCATGAAGTCAGCTTTATGAGTCTAATGGTCTCACAACAAATAGGATCAATGTTCGATTATTATTTGACCATATTTCCACACCATAGCTCAGATATGGAAAGAATGAGGGAGTTATATAATCAGTAAAGTGAATTATAATCCAGTACTGATCTGATTTTACACATTAGGGCCAATATTTTTAGCTCATTTTGATTCAGGATATTTATATGCAGCTTCCAACTGAGTTTTTCATCAAACGGAACTCCTTCAAATGTATTTTCCATGCACGTGTTCAATTTCTTTACCATTAAAGTTAATGCATCTACTCCCACACGCGTTTATCGACTTTAACGTTCATGTTCAAACTCCATAGACCAGCTGATGTTCAGTCACGAGCTCCACATTAACAGTCAGCAGGTTGTCAGGATGAAGTCCTTAATATGACTAAAGTTACTCTGAAGTTACTCTCAGTTACTCTCAGTTACTCAGTAACATGCCCAAGTTCCACGAGTCACTGACCTCCTCTGTTGATCATTTACGGTCCCGCAGAGAAGTTCAACTGACGAGTAGTTCTTATTCACAGGACGACATGAGTTCTACTGTTCTGTTCAACCCAGCAGCACCACAGGACCAGTACCCATCAGAACTACAACCCAGCAGTACCCATCAGAACTACAACCCTGCAGTACCCATCAGAACTACAACCCTGCAGTACCCATCAGAACTACAACCCAGCAGTACCCATCAGAACTACAACCCAGCAGTACCCATCAGAACTACAACCCAGCAGTACCCATCAGAACTACAACCCTGCAGTACCCATCAGAACTACAACCCAGCAGTACCCATCAGAACTAAAACCCAGCAGTACCCATCAGAACTACAACCCTGCAGTACCCATCAGAACTACAACCCTGCAGTACCCATCAGAACTACAACCCAGCAGGCTGCACTCACCCAACTCCGTCCCCGGGTTCCTTTCCGACATCTCGGCCTGAGAGCGCGCGTTTGAATCCGTGTAACCGTGGCTCGCACGCCCCGGTGCTATGGATTCAGTAGTTTCCGTGTTATCAGGTGACCGACTTCCGACAGCGTTCCTTGTTGCCGCGAGTCCCTCGTGCGAGTAAGACGTGTTGCTACGTTACTAGCACGCCTAAAAAACTCGACAAAAATCCGGAGCTGTCCTGGCAAACACTGTTTAGCAACATTTACTATAAAGTTTTAAAATGTCGCAGCTTGAGCGTCAGTTCACGACTGTCACTCTGCAAGAGTTGCACGCACTCAGATAACATGGCGTCCTGCAACGTCACTGAGGGGGCGTGGCTCTAACCCAGGTCACGATTTAACAAGGGTCAGTGGACAGGTAATCTCCACTAAAAATAAATAAATAAACAAATAAACAAATAAATAAATAAATAAATAAATAAAGGAATAAAGGAATAAAGGAATAAATTAATTAATAAAAAAAAAAAAAAGGGTAGTCTCCACTGCACCAAGAATGGATCAACATGTGACCACTGACAGTGGATAGTCATCTAAAAGAACCATTTAACACGGAAACCCGGTAATCCGAATCCCCCCCACACACACACGCAAACACACGCGCGCACAGATTGATGACTTCCGGTCTGCAGACCCGCCTCCTCCTGCCAAATCTCCCGAGAAAAAAATGCTTGTGAAAATCTGCAAGTTTAAATGCAGAATAAATTTAAAAAAGAATAAAAATGTAAACAAACACTCAATATTGAAATACAATTTAAAAAGTAAGTATTAAAAACATAGGGGGGGAAAACTGCGCAAAGAGCAGAAAAAGAACCCACTGAGTTTCTTAAGACATATTAAAACAAATATTATTAAACTTTAAACAGAGGTCAAAGTTTCACAATCAAATTCAGACTCCTGTTTTCAGAATATATTACACCAAATAATCTTCTGATAGGTGTTACTATAACTAGGCTCCGAGCACTGACGGTGCATAGAACCCTACTGAAATCGTAGTTATTATTGTTGTTGATTTTATTATGTAGGAAACCCCCTCCTCTAGTCTCTAAACAAGACCAAATAAACAAACACTAAAAAGATAAATAAAAAGAAACTGCTTCTGCAGAAATTCTCCGAAAACAGACCTCAACTAAACTGTAGGAATTGAAATGAACTGACAAACAATTTAATGCGTGAAGGTTTTGATGGGAAGATGAATTATAGACTTTAACTTCATCTCCATGTTGGTGCTTTGGTGGATCCGTGGTTACGGCTGTAAAACCAGAACCTTTTCCATGTGAGGTGGAGGAGGGACTCGCTCTGCTGGGACTTCTCTTTGGATTGTCATGAATCTGAACGATATTTCTTCTTGCTGTTGTGGCTCTGCGCATGTGATCTGAAGGATTTCATTCATTCCTATCAACCTTAAATGAATTCATGCTGACCGACCCTCATAGAAACACTTCCAGGAACGCAGAGATTCTTAAAATGTGTTCCTCTTTTAGTTATTGTGGTGAGTTGAGGATTAGATTGCCCTTGGATTACTCTAGCATGTTTACTTGAAAAGGAAAAAACTTACAGAGGACACAGATGTAAGAAAGGAAAAAACTAAGTCTTTAATCCCCAGCTTGTTAAATCTTTTTACAGGATGGTTCAGAGTTAAGTTCTCCTGATCAATAAACTATACTATGGTAAGAAAACCATGTGGCTCAGTCCTTGATTAATCCACAGCTGACTGAATTCACCTCCCAGCATGCAGTTCTTTCCCTTTACTAAAGTGACCGAAACCTTTTCCTCATTCACACATATTGCTATCAAAACACCAAAATACTGTTTTACATCTCAAAACTTTCCAAATAAACACAAATAACATCAAATGAATCTCAGCTGACCTTTTACCAACTTTCCATAATTTAACCATTTCCTATGAACTTATTCAATAAACATGAACTTTCAAACAAAATACACACTCTGCTTGTATTAACTTAAACTTGAATAAACTTAACTTGGCTCCCACAATTACGCTGCAGGCCACAAAGCATCCTGTGTGATGAGCTTCGTGTAGATTACCAGAAACAAACACCGAGTTTGTTGGTCTGATAAGTGATGGTGATGAACGTGTGCAGCAGATTGACCTGAGAACCTTCTGGACTCCATCACACTACAGAGGCCACCCGGATTAAACACACTCGTTCTGCTCACTTTAACTCTGGTCCCATTCAAATACTTTGGAAATACTTTGATTTTCTCACCGACGTGACGGCGATCGATGTTAGAATTCAAGAAGTCGTTGTATCATCACTGATCTTTTTGTTTCATAAACATTTCTGTAAACAACCAGTAATCCACACGAGTGGCTTGTTTACATCAGAACTGAGATTTTTAAAGGGTTAAATATCTGATATTTACTGAGTTACATATATTTTTTAAGAATGGGATAGAACGTTGGGGGGTGTCAAACCACCTTAAATCCAGATTGTGTGCAGTCACAGAAGATTCAGGAGATAGTCGATGCTTCTAATTTCTCTGGAGTTGAATACATGATTACCTTCGTTGCATTTTAAGTTTATGTTATGCGTGTATTTTTTGGTTTGTATGTATGTATTTTACCAAATTTTCCCAAAAGCTACTGACCCAAATTGCATGAAATCTTAATTTGTTATCATCCAAAGACCAATGGATGGAACAGCTCCTGGAGCGGTGAGATATTTCCTCCGTTGTGGACACACTGGAGGTCCGTGGTGAGCCGCCAGTCAGGGCTGCAGCAAGGAAACCGCCACCAGCCGCCTGCTAGCACACTGCTACTTCCGCTCTGGAGCGAGCGGCTAATATCTTGGTTCGGCAAGTATCCAGAAACACCGGTATGAGCGCATTGAGTTGGGCAGTGGTTTGTCTGTGTGACCCGATCAGTGTTTTGCACAGCGATGTTGCCATCGGTCAGGCTAGTAGGCGTCGGTATGAGCAAACGGCTAACATGCTACCGATGCTAACTCAGTTCCACAAACAAATTGATTCGCCAAAACAGTTAGCGACGGTATGCGCTCTATGCCTGCTCTAGTTAGTCATCTGATCAGCTGCAATGATTTAAAACAGATTTTATATGAAGTATGATGCGCGATACAAATCGTACAAAAACACTCGTGTTAAGCAATTTTATTTCATAACTTATTTTCACATCACATCGTTGACTATTTGCACTTTTCTAATAAATCAATTGACAGTATCAAAACTCACTGCAAATATAAATATTCTCCATAAATATCTGACTAGTGTGTGTGTGTGTGTGTGTGTGTGTGTGTGTGTGTGTGTGTGTGTGTGTGTGTGTGTGTGTGTGTCAAACTGGATGAAGTTGTCTCAGTTGATCAGAAGGTCACTCTCTTTCTCTCCCTCACGCACACACACACACACACGCACACGCACGCACACACACACACACACACACACACTGCTGTGAAGATTTCAATGATGCCCGGTGACGATCCAGATGAACCTGAGGAACAAATGGAAGATTTCAGAATTATTTGAAGGTGAATGTGTGAACAGGTGGAGACAACACAAATTACACAAGCAAAGTTACATTAACATTTTTCTTCAGTGGTGCAAAAAAAAAGCGGAGAATTAAAGTTCTGTATACTTTGGCAATGTATATGTACGTAATAAATGACAGAAAACCCCACAGTCCTCCTTCAGTTCATCATGACTGGGACACTAGAGGTAATAGCTGTGTTACAAGCAGTGGTGGCTGGTGAAACATATTGTAGGTGGGACTACTTTATGTGCACAGCTCCACCACTTCCTGAACACAGCTCTTTGTTTCCTGCTTATATCACTGGACAAACTGATTCCAGGTGTGTTTGGCCTCACGAGTGACAAGGTTAATAGCCAATAATTGAAAATAAATGGCTGGATACCAGTGCTCTGTGAAACAGTAACTATTTAATACCAATGTTAATTACCCGAGGCATTCTTGTGCAAAACATGAATAGCATTTTGCACAAACACAACTTCAGAACCAAACCTATTAGGTTAACACCTTTTTACACATAAAGCTGTTGACTGTTACAGCAGTGCCTCCTTGTTTGCAGAAACATCACAGTTGACCACGGGAAATGGAACATTAGGTGTAATTAGGCAATGCAAGAGGCACATATGACATGGGACCGAGTCCCACACGTCAATGTCTCAAGTAAGTCGTAGGTGCAGTGGCGGCTGGCCAATAGAGGGCGCCAGGCACAGCTTATTTCTCGCTTCAAATGTTTTCAGAAATACATTTTGCTGAATTGTTTTAGTAATAAAATAGAAAGATTGTGTCCGACCGGCCATGTTGGTCCAGTTTTAGACGGTTTCCACTGCAGGTTTTAACGGCAGGAACTGACAGCCCTTTGTGACACGTTCAGGGGCATCACGGAACTGTGAGAGAGGTGTGTTCTGTTCTATACTGAAAGCAGCTGCAAAATGTTGTAAATGAAACTTCATGATTGTAAACAAACATCCGGGTTTTGTATGTATAAAAAGTACCCCATGAGCTTGAATTCAAACACGTTTTGTGGCTCCAGAAGAAGATTGCTCAGGGTAAAGTGGAAAAAACATGTCTTGAGGTCATGAAGCTCGCTGCCCTGGGAGTGAGAAGGTACCTTTCTCGTTTGTTCCTCTCACAGCTCCGTCTTCCCGCCGCTGCTGGAAGCTTCTCCAGTTCCAACCGCAGAGCTGGAGGAGGATGCAGCGTCTGCAGGGCCGAAGGCCAGCGAGGCCGAGTTGACGCAGTAGCGTTTTCCAGTCGGTTTTGGTCCGTCCTCAAACAGATGTCCCAGATGAGCTCCACACTGAAACAATCACGAGTGGCTCATTATCAGGCGGTCTGAAGAAGGGACATTCAAACACGCTGACCTGCTGCACAACGGCCCAATGCGGAGACGAACACCTTGGTCTGGAGGATTATTTAGAGCAGCGTTTCTCAACTGGTGGGGTGCAACCCAAAAGTAGGTTGCAGGGACGTTTTGAGAAGCAGGTACAGGCTATGGCCCCGTTTACACGTTTAAACAACACCAGTATGCGGATCCAATATATTCACAAAGTTCTTTATCCCGGCTCCCAAGGTGGAAAGATCTTTTTCACGGTCACTATTCACTCCTGCATAAACTGAGTACTAGCATTTAACAAAAGCGCTTTCAATAAAAAGCTCAATGGAACAGACCAAACGCAGGCGGTATTTTGGCTGCTAAAGCCGGTTTAAGTAGCGGGCGCTCCATTTCAGTGCACTGTTTTAGACAGCGAGCCTCCAGCAGTCATTTCAACGGTCAGTTTTCTAATTGGCACTTCACTGCCACCCGCACCTTGCAGTGAAGTGCCATTAGCCGTGCAATGCCGTGAAGTGGTATCGGTGTCGTGGTATCGGTCCTTCGACTGTCAGGTGACCAAAGTGGTGCAGTCCTGCTTTGCTCAGCTGAGACGGTGAGCCAAGATCAGGTCATTCCTCTCCCCGGCAGACTTAGAAACAGTCATACATGTATTCGTCTCCTCCAGACTTGACTCTTGTCCTGCACTTACCTCTGGAGGAATGTTGCAGGCTGGTCCAGACTGCTGTGGCCAGGTTTTTAACGTGCACCCTGAGAAGTGACCCTGCTCTGCCCTTCACAGGCTGCCTATGAAGGGCAGTGCCTATGAATAGATCCATAAATTTTTTATAAATAAATCAAGGCTCGTTACCAGATGCGACAGGGCCTTTGCTGTCCGGGCCCCTCGGCTCTGGAACGCTCTGCTGGAGGATACTGGACCAGCAAACTCAGTATCCTCTTTTAAGTCTCATCTTAAAACTCATTTTCATCACCTGCCTTCGAGGCCCAGAACTGAATACCCCCTGCTGTGAGATGATTCACCAGCATGAGAAGAGGACAAAACATCAGCACAGAGCAGCGTGTGGCAATCCACTCATACTGTACCTGGCTGCAGGTGGCCTCCACCCTGTGCATGCCATAAGAGAAATCATCAGACAGAGTGATGGAGTCCTCCTTAAGAAGGTCAGAGAAAGACGGCCAACCTGAAAACATCACAACATCAAGACATCATTCAAACACAGCACAGAGTGTCAGATGAGCAGATGTAAGGCAGGGGTCTGAAGCTCTGTAACCTGCAGCTCCGTAACCTGAAGCTCTGCAATCTGCAGCTCTATAACTTGCATCTCTGAAACCTGCAGCACTGGAACCTGCAGCTCTATAACTTGCAGCTCTATAACTTGTATTTCTGTAACATGCAGCTCTGTAACCTGCTGTTCTGAGGTCAACCTAAGTGAGCAGGTCCATCACAGACACACACGTTCACTATCTGAAGTCATAAACGAAGCTCAAGCACATGTTTGTCGACTGTGTGAGGAAACCAGAGGACCTGAAGAACATGCAAACTCTGCACACAAAAACTGGGTCCGGATTCAAACCCAGACCTTTACTCTATTTCGCAATTATAGTTCTTAAATTTCATAAATTCAAGCTGAACTACAGTGTTAGTGAACATTAAATTTAAACTTTATGTGCTGCGTTATCTTCAGCTTAAAGCATGAACGTGTTTTGTGGCTCCAGATTAATTTTATTTGGTGTAAAAAGGTAAAAAGAACTTTACATGATGCAAAGTGAAGTTTCACTGATTAAACAGGAAGAAGACAGACATTATTCCACCGGCACACAAACAGGAAAGACAGATGGAAAAAAAAAAAAAACGCAGCTTACCTGATCCAGAGTCAAATTTAGTATTTGAGCTAAGAGAGAAAACAGACGTGTCCATTAGATACACATATATACCATGAGCGCACACACACACACACACACACACATGCAGGCACACGCACAGACTTACTTGAAGAGCGGTGCTCCACAGACCACACAGGTGTAGGTGCCGTCCTCTTTGTGATGGGAGAACTCTCCAGTGAAGGCACTGTGTGAACAGGAATTGTGTTCCTTGTTACAAACTGTCTCTTTCTCGTCATCAAAGTTTGACCGCGAGGGGAAACACGCGCGCCGTCCACAATGTGGCCACTGTCAAGAGTGAACAGCAGATAACCAGGCTCACCTCTCAGTCCCTCTCTCCTGCGTGACATGGAACTGCATCGGGGAGAGACGTTTCCTCAGCTCCTCTGGTGGAAAACTCACTGGCCATGTTTTCTTTGTTCTACAGGCTCCTGAGTGAAGACGGGACATAAATTATTCACAAGGCGGGGAGCAAAACACCTCCAACATTTACAGGAGGTCAAAATGTGCTCATAACTTTAGCGGCACTAACAGTAAAGACAGGAAAAATAAGGTTCAAACAACAGAAACAGCAAACCAAACCTCATAAAACAAAGACTGAAGTACAAGAAATATGAAACGCCATCAGTCAGTGAAAGCCGTGTTGTGAAAGTGAGCATGAGGAAGAGATTCAGAAGAAGAAAGTGACTGTGCAGTGATTCTCGGGTGAGCAGTGATGATGAGCTGAGGATTTCTAACAGAGAACCAGAAAGTTAGTGCTAGGACTCTAATCGAATCTAATCGAAATAATGAGTGTTTGTTAATACATAATTACAATAAATACATTTTTAATCACATCTTAGTATTTGATATAATTCTTTTGTGTATTAAACTATTTTGGTAAATGGATCAATAACCACATTTACACACAACAGAACCATATCTATTTACTTTTCTTACTGCTGGTGTGGACAGTAGGGTGTAGTTTAAATCTCACAGTGGGAATAACGTTGGCATTAGCTGGTGGCTACATGTTAGCATTGAGCTGGTAAAGTGTAAATTCTTTTACCACAAAAGTCATGTGGAGCCAGTGAGTCTGTGATTTATCCGTTTACTGATACCAGATCAAATTTGGAGGATATGAAAGCATGAAAGACATTTTGCCATGTCAGCAGAGCTGAGACACGACATGAGCCTGGACTGACCCGACATCAGCGACTCTCAAAAGAAAGTCAAAAGCAGATCTTTGATGAGACACCAGGAAGGAGGAGTAAAGTTTGTGTGTGCGTTTAACTGTAATGACGTCTCATGGAATTCATGTGGGAAACAGTTTGGATCCAGTTAAACAGCCTGTTAAAGCCTCTGCGACCAGACTTCCGTACATGGTGATGTTTTTAAAAGAAGGATTTCCAGAGTCCAGCCTCTGAAAACAGTCAGAGGAGGCTGCGGTGTGGACTGAGCAGACCTGAAGTGAAGTGACTGAGTTTGATGTTGGGGAAATATTAGTGCCATCAACACAACTAAAGACACCAGGCTGAAAGTTACTAGAATTGCCTGTACAGGGGAGACTGAACCAAACTAGACTCAGAGCCCAAGGCTAACACATATGGTCCTGTCTGCAAGATGAAACTTAAACCTTGCGAGTGCCCACCACGTCCACGGTGTCAAATGCAGCAGTTTGGTCCAGCGGAACAAGAACCGCGGAGTCACCAGTCGCCGGCCAAGAGGACCTCATTAAAAACCCTGAGCAATGCTGACTTGGCGCAGTGCAGTGTTTAAAGGGGTCCTATTATCCAGCTTTTCAACACTTCCATACGGGTCTCGTTGGTCCAAAAATGACGTATTCAAAGTGTATTCCCCCAAATCCAACTTTTTATTGATTTTCATTCATTTGAATATTGGATCATAGGAGCCGCATTCAGAATCTGCTGTGTCTGTGTGAGCCGGACTGGCTCCGCCCACACATGCCCATCTTGGGAAGAGGATGAAGTACTTCCTTTCATGGTGCCATGTGTCAGAGCAGAGCTGCCTAATTGTGGGAGGAGTCAGAGGGAGGGTCTACCTTGATTGGGATTGGCTAAACCCCCGATGACACTATATAGGGTTTGATTTCTGATTGGCTGCTTGGAGCAACACACTTTTTAAAACCTGAAACAAGCCAGGGAGAGAGAGGACAGACTGTCTTCACGTCTGGGGCATCATTGCAGACATAGGGATGCATGTTACTGTTAGAAAACCATCGGAGAGTTAATTCTGAATAATATGACCTCTTTAACAATCGGACTGAAAAACCAATAAAATATTGTTTTTGTTCAGGTAAAGCTTTAGCTGCGACTGGACAACCTTCTCCTAGATGTTGGAGATAAAAGGTCAGCTTGGAAATGGGCCTAAAATTAGCCAGAACAGCCTGATGAAGACCAGGATTCCTAAGGAGGGGGTTGTAGCACTGCTTGTTTAAAATGTACGCGTACGCGCGACTTCAAAATAATCCGCTCCTGTGTGCGAGGGTCCATTCCGACCCTCTGCGGTCGACCACGAAGCCCACATTTTGCGCGACCTGTGCGTGCCGACTGCGCATGCGTCAGAGGCTACCGGGCGCTTGTGTGAGGAGATCCTCCGTCTCCCCGTCTGAACAATCACAAAGCAAATAAAGAGCCAGAGACTCAGAACTCCTGAAGCGTTTCATAAACTACTTTAGAAAAGGTGGAGAACGCCGGGCTGCAGAAGTGGACATAGTTTCGGGATCGTTACGTTACGTTATGTAACGCGCACGGAAGCGAACCCAGAGTGGAGTATGGATGCAATTGTGCAGCACCCGTGTCTGCAGACGAGCCTTGCGGGGAGCATGGGAAGGCCTTCAGAGTTAAAAGTTCAACAGCACCGAGCAGTAGCGCAGTTTTTAACCTGAGGTTAGGTGTCAGTCTGCGTGTGACAAAATAAGGATGGTCAACTCGCTCATCTGTCTCTGCTTTAATGATTTCCACAACCTAATATGTATTAGTTATTAGGCATAGAACCCGATTGGGATTCATCAAAGTAATTGAAAAAAATCGTTGTCACAAACAAACCAGACAAAAGTTTGCACACACATCAGACCTGGTTAAAAAGAATTGCCTGAACATAGTCCGATCACCCTCAAACTTTATATGTGGCATGACAGTCCTCATAAGATCACAGCCTGATAGTAACAGGAGGTGTATGTATATAGCATGAATATTTCCAGAGCAAGGTTGTACGACGTAGTAATTCCAAATCACATCAAACTTGGCCAGTTAATAGATCAGGGACTAGTGAGCAAATTGCTCTTCGCCATGAAACAGGAAACACAATGTAAATAGCCTTAACATGCCCCGATCTGCCTCAGACTTTAGACACTGCCTCAGAGTCTGGGTCTGATCACAGCCAAATGGTGACTATGACCATAGGCCATAGCGCCATCTGCTGGAAACAGGAAGTGCAGTGCGAATAGCCCAAACATGGTCCGATCAGCCTCAAACGTTACACGTTGCATCAGAGTCCAGGTCTCGTCGCAGACATATGACGAGTCTCTGTCATACCACCACCTAAGGGCGTGGCCATAGCCACAGGGTACATTTCATGCTTCGCCATGAAACAGGAAGTGCAGTGTAAATAGCTTGAACATGGTCCAATCTGCCTCCAACTTTATACATTGAATTAGCATCCGGATCTGATCACAGCAATATGATGACCACCATCAGCCATAGCGCCAACTGCTCCAAACAGGCAGTGTAGTGGAAATAGCCTGAATGTGGTCAAACATTACACATTGCATGAGAGACAGGATCTGCTGGGAACAGGAAGTGGGGTCTGCACAACTGTACACACTCTGATCAGCCCCAATTTCACACGTTTGATCAGACTCTGACCCTGATGACAAACATATAATGACTCAGTCGGAGTCTTGCAAGTAGCAAAGACCCGTTCAAGGCAGCTTGCAGCTTTAATCAGAATCGGTTTTAATTGTGAAGTAATTGATAAAGAGCTTGCGGTTGCAACTAAAGAGAAAAGTGGATCAGGACACACTGACTTCACACAGGGAGGTAAAGACATGCAGACACACCAGCAGGTTAAGGCATCATTCAGGCTTCAAAAAGCAGAGCACAGCAGGCACACAGCACCCAGTCAGTGGACCTGAAGGAAGGCTGCAGGGCCTCAGAGCCACAGGCTGACTCTTAGTGATGAGGTGCAGCAGGTTGAAGCCTGACATCACTGTTGGCCACCAAACACTCCTCAACCGAGGACTGGGCTGATGAAGGGGTGGGGTGGGGTGGGGTGGGGGGGCAAACAGATAGAGAAACAACACAAACAGCACAGGTCAACATCATGGTCATACACACCATGTGGTAATAAAGCATGAAACAGTTTAAGATCCTTGATAATAAGAAGGTTACAGAGCAGGACACCACAAACAGAGTGCCGCTCTGTAGCCTGTGGATCTACAGCCCCTTTATAATTGTTCTTTAACTACTCTATAGTGCAGGGGTCCTCAATCCCGGGCCTCGAGGCCCGGTGTCCTGCATGTTTTAAGTCTCTCCCAGATGCAACACACCTGAATGCAATAAGGGGCTTGTTTTTGTCCTTTTTTACCAGCTTGATGACAACATCAACAGTAGATTGCGGAGTGCTGAAGCTGGGCTGAAGCTGAGCTGAAGCATGCAGGACACTGGTCCTCGTGGCCCAGAATTGAGGACTCCTACTATAGTGGACCTACAGCCACTCTGTAATAGTTATGTAGTCCAGTTCAATAACTGTGAACTGGACTACACTAACAACACTAACTCCACATTGACCATCTACTTTTGTTTTTGGTGCCCTTGTTTTTTTGATCTTTTTTTTTTTTTTTTTTATTGCCTCTTGATGCTAAAAATAAGACTGTTTACATGTTGTGCCTGCACTGGACTCTATCACTATAGTGAGTAATCATGGGATTCTGGATCATTAATGCACTTTTATCCCTACAACATCCTATGTTGGGTTGCTTCAACAAAATGTTGTTCTATTCTAATCTTTGAATCTTGAATCACCCCTCAGCTCAGCTGGTAGAGCATGAGACTACCACTCTCAAGGTAGAGGGTTCATGTCCCACGCCGGGCGCCACCTTCCCGTGGGCTCTCCACCTGCAGGAAGGTTCTTAATCGGTGCAATGTGATCTGGGTGACTGTGCTCAGACTGACACCCCCACCACCCGGAAATGTATAAGCGGGAGAAGATGGATGGATTGGATGGAATCTTGAATCTTAACCATTCTGTAGTTGATCTACAACTCTCCTGTCCTGGCTCTTAAGGCCCTCTATAGTGACTCTACAGCCACATGGTGGAAAGATCTACAATCCCTCTGTAACAGCTCTGAAGCCACTCTGTAGTGATTCAGGAGCTTCTCTGTCGTGGATCTTCAGTAGGGCTGTTCATCTTCATTGGTCTCACGATTCGATTCAATTCCATGATGCATTATGATGCATCCTCATTGTTCTTTATGAAGCAGTCATGACTAACTTTTCCCATTCATTTTCCCAGATAAACATGAACTGGCTTTTTATTCTGGAAAATGACAAAACATCATAAACATGACTTCAGTCTGACCACAGGAGACAACTGTATTTATAACAGTAAATACTGAAATAGCATCAGTACAGTGCAGTGTACTTCATAAGAGAAAATATTTAAATATTAACTTATTACTTACACATTTACTAAAACGTGAACTAGGAATGGACCGACACCACCTTTTGAGTACGTGTACTAACCTTTAGTTACTTGTCGATTTTGTATTTTACTCTTGTGTGTTTATTTCTGTCACTGAGGTTGCTGTTACTACATGCCACTGCTGCGAACACTGTTTTAACATTGATAGAGTGAAAATGAAGTACAATTCCATTCTATACTAGTCTAAATGCTTATAAGCCTAATTCATACTCGATATGCAAACTATATGTGAAGGGTACGCGTTGAACCACCCCCACACAGCCTCTGCAGAGATGCTAAGCGCACCTCCAACAGTCGCATAGTGCAGTGCCAAGCGCCTATCTAGGTACTCCACCATGCGTACTGTAGACTGACGGGCTGAGCGAGCTGTGAGCTGCTATACATGTGGCACATGAGCCCTGAAACGCTTTAGCATGTAGCATGTAGCACGGCTCAGAGTTACGAGCTGAGCAGTTAATCTACTGAGCGACATCAGGCTAACGGTGCTGGTCCAAATGTCTCTTCTGACATACTTCTACATAATTTACCATCTGTCTTATGTTTGCCATTGTCATTAATATAAAATAATTTCTAAACCACGGACATCGCTCATGCTCTCTTACGTATGTCTTTACCTGCGGGTGACTTATGAAGTCACGTAGTACTTGCTGTGTGGGTTTTTTTTAACTTTCAAACTTTATTGTTCTACTGCCAGAAAATCAAGAAACAACATTACTATGTTCTAATCGGTTATGTTTTGTCCCTGCATCAAGACAGAATCATCCATGTCCACACCGTGACGCATCGAGGAAACTATTAAATTCAACAACCCTACTCTACAGCCCCTGTGTAGTGGCTCTACATCCCTCCGTAGTGGCTCTACAGCAACGATTCTCAACCATGGGGCCATGAGTACCAACGACTGGGCTGCGAAAGACTTTCAGTTCTACTCCTGTGGGCCACGAGGGCCACGTGGGACCGCAATGCCGCTTCCCACCATCTGGGGCAGTGACACGTCGTTCAGTTGTTGAACACGCTCCAATAAGCAGCAGAAGAAGAGGCCAGTCGTAAACTTTAGACTGAAGTGATGTTTTTAAAACAACAAAAAAAAAGAAGATGAAAGTGATGCCACCTCCTCCTCAAAGGCCAAATATGTCCACAAGTACAACCCTGACTTTTTTAAGTTGGGTTTTATGAACAGAGGTAAGGAGGCGGAGCCGAGAGTCCAGTGTGTTGAGTGACTGAGGGTTAACGCTCTCGAACAAAGCACGGACGCCTTCAATCCGGCGACATCTTGACACCAAACATCCACAGCTGGTTAGAAAGCCGTCGGATTATTTCAGGAGAAAAGAAAACGAGCTGCAGTACAGAAGCAGAAACGGACCGATGTGTCGTGTCACTGACTGGCGACTCTAAATGTGCTTTAAAAGCTGAGGTGACCGGGGAGCCAAGAAGCTGACGACCGTCACACCCTCAAACGACCCCGTGAGTCGCCATCAGACATACAGCATCCGCTTTTGGAAAGAATAAAACACAGCAAGTCTTTCCTCTCTGCAGCTCGAGTCCACTGCTGGTTTTACCGCGGCATTTTATTACTTAGATTATTTTATTTATAGAATTTTTCTTCAGTTCATTAAGTATTTAAATCAAAATATTTTGGGATTTCTGATTTTTGTTGTTGTTAATATTGACTTGAGCCTTTATATTTGTTTTTGTAGTAACTTGAGTTGTGATATTTGCTCTCCTGTTCAGTGTTTTATCTGCAGGTTTACGTTCTCGAAATAAAGAAATGTTTTTGAGATCATCACAGTGAATCATGTTATCTTTTTTACAAGGTTTTAACCTTATTAATCGAGGTGGACTTGATCTAGTTATTGATCACAAATCAAACCAAGACTCGGATCAGTTGAAATAAAAGTGTTATTACTTATTACTTGTACTTTGTACTGGGAAAATTGGGCCCCAAGGTCCAAAAGGCTAAGAACCCCTGGACTACAGCCCCTCTGGAGTGACTCTGCAGCCATAAAGTTTTACTTCTAACGGTAGATTATATTACATATTTGACTATAATTAAGTATAATTATACATTTCTAAAACTATAATTAACAAATCTTTCACCACTTTAGTTGTTTTAGCAATTCTACCTTATGTAATAACATTTAGTAATTTATACCATTTCAGATGTATTAGCCACTTTGTCAGTTTTGGACTTGTAGAAAGTTTTGATGGAAAATAACAAACCATTTTAATTTGATTAATTTTCTTCCAGACAGGTTTGAAGCTGCAGTAAAAGACAGGCAGCGGGTGAAGCAGAGTTTTGAACATTTCATTTTAAGAGTGAAGTTTTGAAAGATTAAAAAACAGCTCAAATGTTTATTTGCCTGTGATTAAGAGAGAGCTACATGAGTCAGAGCTACTATTTAAGTGATGGATGCGTTCTCCTGCTGGGGAACCTGAGGAAGGTTCCGTTGTGTTACAGTCAGATGTTACCGTAGCTTGAAGCCACGGCTACACATTAGATGTAAAGAGTGTGTGGTCACATGACACCACAGACTGTAGACCAGAGTTGCTCGTCTTCTTCTCAGCCGTTCTACAGCGTGAAGACAAATTCAATCCGGGGTAGTTTCACCACTAAATCTTCTATGAGTCACTAAAGAGAGAAGAGTCCAGGGCACGTGTTAAACAAAAAGTCGTTCCTTTAGTTTCCTGATGGTGGCATGCAAGCGTTGTGTTTCTGATGTCACAGAAGAAAGTGGTGGAAATGTGGAATATTGACCAATTTACAGAGAAAACCTTAACAGACAGGTCAACAATCAATTTGTTTTGCTTGTCAAACAATTTGTTTTATTAAGCAGGGGGGAGACTTTGTGTCTGTGAACAGTCCTGGGAGCATTCTGGATTATTTAGACAGAAGATAAAAGATGATGTGAGGCTGCAGATTAGAACCTCCAGAGTTCGTCATGATGGTGATTAGACTCACTTGCATAGCGCCTCTTCACTGACAGCAGCTTTACATGGTTCATCACATTCACCCATTCACACACCATTGGAGGCTGCAGCTGTGCAAGGCACTGTCACTCCACTGGGGTTCAGTGTCTTGCCCAAGGACACTTCGGCATGGAGGCAGAATGGGAATCAAACCTGCAACCTTCCGATTGGGAGACGACCGCTCTACCAACGGAGCTATGCCGCCCTACAGACGGTGGGTGAGAAGGCAGTCACACCTGGTGCAGGCAGTTATCAGGACACCAATAACCAAACGTCCTTCAAATGTTTTAAATAATCCCAGAAAATAAAAGTGAAGCAAGTTCACGTCTGTCAGAGGTTTTCCTGGACCTGGACGAGCTGCCACTGGTAATGGACGACGGGTCTTTGAATCGAGTGAAAGGATATTTTCAAACTTTTTAAAGACAGAGCAAACCAATGACATGACCACATGAATTAAACCTGCATAATGAGCATGAGGGGAAACACCTGAATGAGTTGAAATACGGCCCTCAGACTCCTCGTCCAACAGGCGGTGGAACGGTTCCTCCTCAGCCTGCACCAACAATACAACAACAACAAGGCCAAACAATTCCTTAGGATCCAATAGGGTCTTTGCACCGTCGTGCTCGGACCCGAACCATGTGAACAGTTGTTGATGGACACGTCTGGTCTGCTCAGTCCACGCTGGAGGTTGATGTGCAGAAGAAGAAGGTGTTTCTACAGGACAGTCATGATGGGAAAACATCCACGGTGGTCTGATGATTAAACCTCGACCCAGTCTCACTCCAAACTCTGTCATACCTGTGTTTGTAAAAAAACTGAGTCATTTTACAAAACTGCACGAAACAGCTCTGAACTTATAACATGGGTTTGTTCTATCTGACTATTGTTTTCAGCAGAAAGACTTCAGGTCACATGACTGCCAAGTTAATCCTGACAGGAAGAAAAAAACATGGTGGACATCCTTTCTATCTTTGGTGGAAATTGTTATGTTTTAAGATAGATTGTGGCTTTATCGTCGTTTTGATAACTTTTCCAGCAACAAATTGTTTGTCGCTGTATGAACGCACACATCTGAATCAAATAATTTATTCATGAAAAGAAATAAAGTCATAAAACTACCAGTATAATATATAAAGATAAAGTCAGGAGAAATGAAGTTGTCGTGATGGGATCATAGTTTGTGTTCTAATCAAACATGTTTTAAAAGTTAATATTAGTTCATTAGGTTTATCTTATTAATAAACACATTTACATTAATCACGTATTGTACAAACAACATTGTGTAAATTAAGATACAAACATTGTTACGGTCTGTAGACTGGATTGTGACGAAAATGCTTTCATCTGTTTCATACGTTTTTAAAAGACTTTGTTTTGTTTTGAAAACCAAACAGAAGTCATTATTTAATACATAGAAGCGTAATTGTGGTCAAATGTACGACTGTAGTTTTCAGAGCCGTGACGCGACGTCAACGTCCCTCCAGTTCATTGTTGATGGCGTCCATAGCAACCAGAAAAAGCTCAGTTTGTTCAGAAAGTTGTGTTGGAATTTAAGTAATTCATACAGAATTTTAATTATTAATTGGAATAAATGATAATTTATTCATTATTAATTACAAGAAATCATAGATTAATTACTTAATCCTAATAAATCTGTGAATTTATTCATTTAAACTATTACTTTATATAAATGTATATAGATTTGACCAGTGGGCGACTTGAGGTTGAATTTGTGGCGGATTTTCACATTCAGGTGGGAAATTTCTGGATTATTTGCCAATAAGGGGCGCGACCTTTGTTGTTTCTTTGATTTATGGTCTTTGTTCTCAACATGGGCGACAGGTTTCGAAATCGGCCCCTATCATCTCTCTGATGTCACGCAGTTTCGGGTCCCAACACCTGAAAGAAAGTATGTCGAAAACATAAAAAATACTGTAAAAGAAAAGTGTAATTTGTCACTCGTGATCAAAACAAGCCGAATTAAAATAAACCAATTTCCACCTAAAACTGAAGGGATGTCTGCCATGTTTTTTCTTCGTGTTGGAAAGTAACTCAACAGCCATTTACCATGAAGTCTCCCCGCAGAACAAACCCATGTTACCATCTCAGAGCTCTTCTGTGTCATGACTATTTAAAGCTGTGGACAAACGTGAGTATTTAGAGTGAGACGTGGTCGTTAAAACTACATTTGAAAAAGATTCCTGTCGCTTTAAAATACCAAAGTCCTTGGCAGACCACCAAGCCCTGGACCCTCGCACTCAAAAAAAACAATGAATGCTTCTTTTTTTTCCCCCCAGGGGGAGCAGTGTACCTATCAGAGCAGCACCCGGGTGAAGGCGAGGCCCTGAGCGGCTCAACGGGCCCATGGAAAGCTGCAGGACCACCGACAGTCCCAGTCTGACGGCTCCAAGCATGACAGAGCTGCGCTGAACACAGAAGAGCAGATTATTGTGTGAAGCCAACGCTTTCCCCTCCTCCCGCCGCCTCCGTCGCTTTGTCAATTAAGTTCATAGAGCTGTAAACGAAAGTCGCCTGACACAACTCCCATAAAAAAAACAATACGTCAGCTGAACAGAGTAAGCGCCAGACTGGAGAGCGAAGAACGGTTATCTGCTGGACGCTGTCGTCCTGTGAGCCACCAGGCGTAACAAGCTGTCAATTCTTAGAAACTCGTCTTCTGGCTTTGAAACGTCCGGACTATTCCTCTCAGGGGGGTTTTTTTGATGGTGAAGGAAACTCACTGTCACTTTGACTTATCTATAGCTAGGACTCACATTTTGAAGTGTTAAGGCCCCTTCATCCTCCCTCTTTGAACCCATAAGAACAAGAAGAAAATTCGGCAGTGACGTCAGCCAGCAGCAGAAAAAAAAAGCTTTTTCGGCAGGACTGTTCATACTCCGATAAGAAGCTGCCGAACTCGCAGGCCACGCCCCCTCACGGCAGGCCACGCCCCCTCACAGCAGGCACAAGTCTGTGAAGCGGCGTTTAAACTTTTCAACTGCACAGTTTATTTCTGGCCTCCAGAGCTTTCAGAAACACATTTCTCTGAACTTTTTCAGTTATAAAAAAGTTTTTGTCCGAGCGCGATGTTAGTCCAGTTTTAACTCCAGGAGCTGACAGCTGTTCGTGATGCGTTCAGGTGCATCACGTCAGCCTACACTCCGACATTTTAACGAGCTGCGGCGCTCGTACAGTAGCGCTGTTACAAGCTAAATATGATTAAAATATTATCGATAGTCATGAGCGAACTAGAACATGCATGAGCAGCACACGGCAGTGCAGAAGTTTCAGCAGTGCGGCTCCTACATAGTTCGGCCAGGGCGGTTGGCACAGCCGAAACAAATTTGTTTTGGCCAGAGGGAGCTGGACGAAGGAAATGACGTCATTTTGTTCGACAGGACCTGCACTGCCGAACTTTCTTCTTGTTCTTATGGAGGATGAAGAGGCCTTTATGGTGGTCGTTCTCTCGAACATTGATAATTGTAGTTTTATAGCAACAAATGACTTTCTGCAGTACAATATTTTTCCACTGATGCTCACAAGGGTCTGGTACAATAGCGTTATCCAACACTGCTTTTATGCAGACAGAAAGGGTTGGTAGTGATCCAGAAATACTGGAACACCTGTATGAATTACTAATGCCAACATTCAAGGCCTGATCAAGAAAGAGTTTTAAGCTGTTAACTAGTTTCTTGGTCCCTGAAGAAAGCCTTTTTGTAAAATACCAGTTTGGAGTAACCTCCCATTTTCTAACCTCTGGCAGGTCACCACTCATTGTTGTACCATTTCAAGTTCTTCATTGGACTTGAATTAAAGGGGACATATCATGCTAAATCCACTTTTTTAGCCCTTAAATGCATGTTGTTGTATATTTAGAGTGTTTAGAAGTACAGAAAAGTTCAAAGTAGTCTCTTCAGGTGCTCCGTTGATATCTTTATATTCTGTTTTGATCATATTTTGCGATCGGTTTCGATTTTTCTATTCTCTATTACGTTTTTTGAACAATGACGTCACAGTATTCTCAGCGGAACTGCCAAATTAGGACATCGACATTTCGAGCAATCCGCCATTTTTGTTTCTCGCTGCGATTTTGTAGTCCAAGCTAAGGGTACCGAAGTTACGAGAGGATAAGTCGAAATGTTCGGTTGTTGGATGTAGTAACCCACAAGCTTCGTTACACCGTCTCCCAGCATCAGAACCTTTTCGAAGTGCCTGGTTGAGTTTTATTTTTCACAGAAATGTACCCACATCTGTGGGTAAGGTCATTTTTGTGTGCGCGAATCACTTTAAGGACGACTGCTTCAGCAACCTCCGCCAGTATAAAGAAGGATTTGCCGAAAGACTTGGTCTGATTGAGCGGTCAGTTCCTTCTATCTATGGAGACGACGAACAGAGCACTTCGGTAAGCTGTATATAACGCTAAAAAGTGTGATGATAAGACGTCCCTGTCATTGTTTTGTTAGCATTAGCAGTTGCACCGTCTTCATATGTTAGCGCTGTGTGCTCGTTTTAGATTAGAATGTAACTTCTGTGTTAAATAGTCGTTGTAATACAGGCAGTATTGTAGTAGTGGGCATGGATGGAGAAGTTAGTGTAAATATAGTAACACACCATTGCGTTACATCCATATGAAGACGTTGTTCTGCAGCTGCATCATCGTCATTTTCATCTCGCTCCGCCGGGTCCGACTCTGGCTCCAACATGTATGGCTGGATGGACAAATCTTCCGTTGTTGACATTTTGTAAATAATGTGTGAATATAAAGTTTCTGCGCCGCTAGATAATTGTATCTGTTCTATCAAACTACAAAGATGGCCGAACAGGGTGGCGTTGAACCGAGTGTGACCTCTGCAACCTGGAGAGGAGGAGGGGTATGAAGTGTCTCATTTGCATTTGAAGAGACCGCCCTAAAACGAGTTGCTCTCAGAAGCGCATCAGAAAAGGGGTTGAAAAGGGGCCTGTGGAGCTATAATAATGAGGAATTCAGACCCAAACATTGCAGTTTCGCGTTGTATAGACCACAACTGTATGATTTATATGTAAAAAGGAAGGATTTAAAAGCATGATATGTCTCCTTTAAAAGACATAACTGGAAAAAACTGTGTTGTAAGAAAACTTTGGACCAGGTGTGAATATAATGACAAACATACAGCATACGCACGAACAATATATAATAATCACATTAATTAAATGGTGAAAATTACGTTATATACATTCACATGTAAATTAAATATGACATAAAACAGGACATGGTGCTAAATACTTTAAATAGTTCATTTTTTAGTTCTGCTAAAAGAACCGGTTCTGTTCAGTGAGTCACCTCATAAGGAGCAGTTCTGCCAAAAGAACCGGTTCTGTTCAGGGAGTCGCCTCATAAGGAGCAGTTCTGCTAAACGAACCGAGTCTGTTCAGTGAGTCGCCTCATAAGGAGCAGTTCTGCTAAAAGAACCGAGTCTCTTCAGTGAGTCGCCTCATAAGGAGCAGTTCTGCCAAAAGAACCGGTTCTATTCAGGGAGTCGCCTCATAGGGAGCAGTTCTGCTAAAAGAACCGATTCTGTTCAGCGAGTCGCCTCATAAGGAGCAGTTCTGCTAAACGAACCGAGTCTCTTCAGTGAGTCGCCTCATAAGGAGCAGTTCTGCCAAAAGAACCGGTTCTATTCAGGGAGTCGCCTCATAGGGAGCAGTTCTGCTAAAAGAACCGATTCTGTTCAGCGAGTCGCCTCATAAGGAGCAGTTCTGCTAAACGAACCGAGTCTGTTCAGTGAGTCGCCTCATAAGGAGCAGTTCTGCTAAACGAACCGAGTCTCTTCAGTGAGTCGCCTCATAAGGAGCAGTTCTGCCAAAAGAACCGGTTCTATTCAGGGAGTCGCCTCATAGGGAGCAGTTCTGCTAAAAGAACCGATTCTGTTCAGCGAGTCGCCTCATAAGGAGCAGTTCTGCTAAACGAACCGAGTCTGTTCAGTGAGTCGCCTCATAAGGAGCAGTTCTGCTAAACGAACCGAGTCTGTTCAGTGAGTTGCCTCATAAGGAGCAGTTCTGCTAAAAGAACCGGTTCTGTTCAGTGA
>NC_137644.1:3388107-3623107 GCF_963383615.2 Lipophrys pholis | reverse complement strand
TTTGAGAGGTTCCGTACCCACTTCTCATTGGTTTTCCTCTGTATTTGTTTGTTCTGGTTTTTTTTTCCTGTCGATAAGTTTGTTTCATGTTTGGTTGTGGTGATTTTTTGTTTTGGCAAATTCTTCTTCAAAAGTGTGTTTCAGAGGCTTTTCTGTTCCAGTTGGAAATGTTCCTCGAGTTTGTTCACATCCTCCATTATTAAACTATCGATTCTTTCCTCCTGTTTGTTTGCCGTCGTCCTTATTCTCTCTCGGGGCTTTTTTGATTATGTTTTCTGCGTTTCTTGTTCGGATGTTGTTCCAGATGTTGAAGCTTTTCGGTGTTACATCGTCCTCTCTGCACCGGAGGTTGAATTTAAGGTGGTTCCTGAAGCGAGCTCGCTTTTCCTCTCTGTTCGAACTTACGAGGCGTAGCAGGCTGCTCATGTAATCCATTGATCTATTCTTCATAAACACAACTTGATCTATGTGAATAACACCTGGGAAAACATTCTCCAAGCGAGTTGCTAGAACTTTGGTTAATATTTCAGTCGACTGATTAAACTCACAGGCCAATATTTAGGAGGCTGGCGCCACCTTATCCTTTTTAATATGACCGTTATTAATGCCTCATCGAAGGTTGGTGGAAGAGAGTAAAACAAATGCTTCAGTGTGTACTTATAGTACAGGAGCTAATTATACTTCGACAGGGAATCCATCTAATCCGGCAGATTATCTGAATTCTGGGTGATTTGGGATTATACCCAAACTGAATGTGAGATTTAATAACTTGTGTGTGTTTTTAAAAATAACAGTGGAAAGAGAATGATGAAAAATAGAGACGTGTTTTTTTTGTAATATTTATTCTAAAAGGAGGATCGCACAATGTTCAAATGAGATTCTAGTCGGTTTTCCACCTCTTTTTTTTTTTTCCAAAGAACCCCGAACAAACGAATATTTATCCTGAATTAACAGGTTGAATTATTCTCCAACTTCTGAGTATCAAAATGTTCAGTTAACACAGACTGAAGTAGGCGCTCTGTAAAAGTTGGTAAGTTAAACACAAGAAGCGATAATAAAAACTCCTAATAAACCTTTAATTTGAGCAGTTTGTACAAGTGACACATTACATCAGAATGTCTGTCATATTGCCCTCCCCTCCCCATTCATACAATGCAATGGAAATAAAGCTGTATATAATGGTACATATTACAGTTATATCAATGTACAGCGTTTATATGAAATACATCAGAGGGGGAAATGTATTTCAAATGTGAAGCGTGAGCCTGGAGGTGTGCCGTCACAGCCAACATTTCAATTCAGCCCCCTGACAGCCAGAGAGAGCAGAGACATTCTGTTCCACGCGCACAAAAATAAGAGCGAACGACCTGCAAATCCTGCAGCTGCTTGACGCACACGCCATCCTCTGAGGAGAAAAGCCAGTCTGGACGCATGTGTAAAGGTAGTGACAAAACGAGAAACATGGCCTCGGTTCTTTCAAAAATAATAAATAGAAGTTTTTGGTTCGACACCAAAGGAAACTGCTACGAAATACCAAATATGAAGAGTATCCAACAGAACTACAGTGAAGCCTCGGTCACAATTCTATCAAGTCCTCAATCCAGAACCTTCTCCTGGAATGCAGAAAAGCTCAAATTTAAGGCACAGGCGGGTCATCGGGGCTGTGGACGTCTTTAAAATACACACTGCAAACCCTGAACACTGTCTTCTTTCTGTTTACTGCATTCAAAGAAAATACCTGGAAAAACCACTGCTGATATAGAGAGAGCGATAGAGCAGAGAGACAGACGGAGAGAGAGAGAGAGAGACTGATTGGTTTAAAAAGTAGCTCCACCATAACCGTGTGTGTGTGTGTGTGTGTGTGTGTGTGTGTGTGTGTGTGTGTGTGTGTGTGTGTGTGTGTGTGTGTGTGTGTGTGTGTGTGTGTGTGTGTGTGTGTGTGTGTGTGTGTGTGTGGACCACATGTCAGGAGATGGGCGCCACATTGAGGGAGACGTTTGTCTTGGACTCTCTGAAGAAGAACGCTGGCTGCAGGTGACTGAAGGTGTGGAATCTTCGCTGCACGTGGAAACTAAAATAATCCAGGGATGAAGCAGCTCTGAGGCTCAACTGTGGAGAGTGAGCAGAGAAAGAAAAGGTGTTTCAAGTTACTATAAAGACCTCAGACCGGGACACAGTCTTCCTTCTTACAGTGTCGGCGTATGAAAAGAACGAGGATCTTCTTAGAGGAAAGGGTGAAAATGATGAGAATAATCCTCGGCTGTGGTTGGAGGAGCAGCAGTCACCTCACGAGAAACCTGAAGAGCTGCTGGAGCTGAGCTGCTGAGGCTGGATGCTGCTGTTGGTGGAGTCCAGGTGGAGGCTGGAGGCCTTCAGGGGGCTACTGCAACCTTGTGCCTGAGGGAAGCGCTGGTGATACCTGTCCAGGTGGAGGTACTTCACCGTCACCAGTTTACCTGTGGAGCCACGATCAGAGCGTCATGAAGACCCACACAGTAAATCTGCTTTGTTCATCTACTCAGCCTCATCTTAAGCAATGAGAAACCATTAGGTTTGTAATTATAAACTAAATCAGAAAATGATTTTCTGGAAGTAATCACACGATTACAAACAATATTCAACATTTATTCAAAAATACTGCACTAATACAACTGCAGTATGTGATTATAAGCTCCAGTGTTGGGTGTCACACTGTGTGGGCGTGAGTCTTGTTTCTTGGGAACAGGTGAGAGACGGCTCCTCTACCAGGGGTCTGATGAGAAGCTGCTGGCCAGAAGAGGGAGGGAGGGAAACTCACCATCAAACCAGGAGCCGTGAAGCGCCTTGAACGCTTTCCCTGAGTGCTCTGCTGACAAACACTTCACGTACACGCAGCCCTGAGACACAAAGCACACATGACACACGAGCCTCCAGGAATCACACTGCTGCTCTGCACTCCGGCGGCTCGGCGCACCTCTCTCGAGTTCTTGTCCACGGCGATGTGAACGATGCCGGCATTGTCGCTGCACTTCTCCAGGATGGCCTCGTGAATAGCGAGGTCCCAGTTGTCCCCAACCTCCCTGAAGACAGACAAGAGTCAGAGGCCTGAGGCTGCTTCTAGCTCACACACAGACACAGACACAGACACACACCCACACACCCACACCCACACACAGACACACAGACACACACAGACACAGACACACACCCACACACCCACACCCACACACAGACACACAGACACACACACACACAGACACACACACACAGACACACACACACAGACACACAGACACACAGACACACACACACACACACACACACAGGAGGCAGAAACTCACATGACCGGGTCAAACATGTTCCTGATCTTCAGACATGGCGTCAGGCTGTTGGGCGGCGAGTTCCTTCGGTCCAAAGGGAAAGCTGAAGAGGAGCAGAACAAACCTGCTTTGAGTACGTCTGAAGGTTTCCTGTCTAAATAGATAAAACCCCAAAACCTCCACATTGCATCCTGGGATTTATGTCAAGGTGAGACATCGAAGAATCAATGGTGCTGTTACTTAATATTACAACACCCGAGGAAATTGAGTTAAAACAACCGAAAAACAAAAAAAGGAAATGTCTTCCCGCCTAAACTAAATTCTGATTTTGACCATGATAACAACGTTATCAACTATAAAAGGAAACACCACTAAAGTTATTCTCAACTCCAGCTGTGCCAGAGGGAGGAGAGCGATCATTTTACTGTCCTCTGGAATTATCTCGACGTATAGATTTTATACCAGGAGCGCTGCCATCTTTATGAAGGTCATTAGAAATAGCTTAAGCTAACAGATTTTACAAATCGAGCAGAGCATTGCGTACAGCGCCCCCGTCAGGCTCACTGCTTTGAGTTCAGTCAGATTCCTCAGCAGGGCACCAGCGTGGGTCTGCAGCTCACTGCAGTCTGTCAGACCCGACAGGTCAAAGTTCAGAGGGTCGCCATTGGACACGCCTTTTAACGACAGAGTCATAATTCCACAGTGAGTCATCATCACCATGTTTTACACTCACAGCACCACATTTAAGGTTATTACGGTCAAGCAGTTAAAAGTTACTCTGCCAGAAAAAAACAAACATCTAAAATCTACTTCCCATAAAAGGTCTCGCTTCTGTACAGAGAACAAACCAACACACTGAAAACAAGACCATCACCACTCAGTTCCACTAATTGTCAGCCCGCAGCAGCCTGAATCCATCACGCCAAAGTCAGTATGTTGATGTTTTACTGACCGATGTCATCTTGGGAAACCGGGCACAAGGGTTTCTGGGATATCAAAGATGGCGCCACAGCAGCTCAAGCACTAATATCAACATTTCACCGATTTAGCCCCAAAAAATCCAGACTTTCTCAACGAAAGTCTTCAAGCCATGAGAACAGTCCTAAATGTTGTGAAAATGGTCGTTAATCCTTTTTCCAGTTGCAAATTGAGATCGTGCAAGATGGAGCGTACCAACCACCATCTTGTGTTCACGATGCCTCACAATCTTCAGGAGAAACCGTCTTTCCCCGACACCCCCTGAGTAGAACTCTGGTCCAAATCACACGGGGAAATGTGAAAGCGTCCTACAAAGGCCTTTTGTTTTTAACTGTACTTCCTCCAAACGTCCAGTGAGTGGAGACAAAGGATTGTGTGTGTGGAAACGGCACTTGAAGCTCGAAAGTTAGTCTGATAACTTGACGTTCTAATTCAATCTTTGACTTGACTGTCGTTGCTTTGCACTGCAGATTTGGTGGAATTATTTTAAAAGCCGTTTGTAGAGTTTCTGTGTGAGTTTCCTGCCGGCTGGGATCAGCTTACGAGCTGCAGACGAGCGGTGCTCGGTGTTTCTGGAAAGAGGAGTTTGTGTAGTTTCATGTGATATCAACTGCACGCGTGTGCAGTAGCGTTTCTTTCCATGACCAACCAAATTTATAGTTTGGTGATACTTCAACACAAATGTCCCGCCGGTCGTGTCAAACATTGTATTTGTTGAAGACCCATTTGGAGAGTTGTTTTGGAAGCATTAAGGTCTTCAGATCAAAGAAGAAAAACAGATTAGTAACGAACGTAACCAGCACCTTAAAGCACTGCAGCATCTGAAAACAGCTGGAAAGCTCAGCAGTCACATTCTGAAACATCTCAGTCACTGCATGATAGACCTGGGCGATAAATCGAAAATTTGCCGATACCCAAATTTATGGAAAATTACCGACGTCATTTAGCCCATTTCGGTATATTCGGTGTTTAAAGGGGCCGTCCACACGAGCAAGTCATGAACACGGGTCCAAGAGTGGGGAAATTCTAAAACCCCGGCTCGTGGAGTCCAACACCCCTGGGTGTGGACGGCAAAGACGATGATCTGTTGAAAAAAGATAAAGTAATCATCCCCCCCCCCCCCCAATGTCACCTAAAAACCACAACAATCAGGGACTACAAGCTCTGGAGCTGCAGAAGCTGCTGACGACGGGAGCTGCAGGAGGAGCGGCGCCATAGACCTGTAGAACCAGAGCTATATAATGGTTTATGAGCAGGACCCTACTTCTAAATTTCTATGTGGTCTGTCTTCGTCTGCATTTTTGGTGGGCTTGGTGTGCCACAGCGCCCCCAAAGGCCTAGCATGTGTACTACATGCCCTGATGTTTACATGGTATGCAACTTCTTTCACTCGTTATAGAGAACCTGATTACTTCACAACTTGACTGTGGCCATTTTCCAGTAAGCGCTTTGTAATATCCATATTTAGAATTGGTCCATAAGAGATTGTATTTTTAATACTTTGTGTTTGCTGGAAATCCAAGTTATTTTATACTTTTAAATGTACTCAGTCATTCTCATTTCAAGCAATCTGTGCTTATCAGATCTTCAATAAATCTTAACTAAAAGTACTTAATTTGTATTTTTTTCATTTATTTTCAGAGTGTAGTTTTACAATCCTTTAAAGGGCCATAAATAGGTACAGGGGAGTATACTATCAATATAACTGCCACATCTAGTGGCCAAACATTTTATTGCACAGTGGAGTAGTTATCGTCCATTAATCGTTATCGAGGCGAACTGCTCAATATATCGTGATATTGATTTGAGGCCATATCGCCCAGCCCTACTGCATGATAGTCATTTCTACAACATTCAGAGGGTGTGACCTCTGAGCATCATCATCATTTCAGTTTCAGGGTTTCTTTGAGTCACCTTTTCCCTGCCAGACTTTGGAGGGCATCAGCGAGGTCTTCTCAGAAGTGAGAGACGGCTGGATCCACCTCCAGACCATGAAGTCCGCTCCACCGATCCTCTGGGACTCTGTTCGAACCCTGGACTCGTTGGCTGAGAGGAAGCTGACCGCCCGATCCCAAATCTTCTTCATCTTCCTCCTGTAAAAGATCAGAACTGCTCAGCTGTACTTCCAGGGACATGTGTGACAGGACTTGACATTAGACTCAATTAGCTGATGTGAATACACAACCTCTTCAACCAATTTTGAATGTAAAACTCTAAATTCATTGGTTGAGATATAAATATTCCCACTGTCCACCAAATGTGCAGGACCTTAAATATCATCTAAAAGATTTTTGGATAGCAGAGACAAGAAAATTGCAGCACTGGTGACTTTTTCAGCAACAAGAACATATTTGACAGCCCTCATAACTCAAAGCTGATGGTGTTATTCCAACCATAATGAACTCCATCACACAGAGCTTTTCACACAGTATTCCAATAACCTTTGTTTCCACACTGACTACATGCAGTGAATCCTGGAAGTGAACCCGAGAGCCACTCACCGGTCCTGCGGAGGAACCAGCGAGTCTCGGACATGAGGGATAGGCAGGTAGGGCAGCAGGTCCACGTTGTCCTGGCAAGCGTCACTGTGAGTCCTCAAAACATCTGAAGAATGGCAGTTTGCAATGAGTCGGCAGCTCGTAACACCACAGCATCCTGCAGAGGAAAGCTCACCGATGATCCTCTCCACCATGTCGTACATGTTCCTGGTCTCCTCCTCTTCTCTTCTCCAGCGATACTTCATGTAGCGAACCACGCCCCACACAGAGCCCACCACTGCACAGAGGAGAGAGACACACACACTTTTAGAAACTGGACAGCAGGTCAACAGTCAGTCAGTGGGCCAGCAAATAGCGGCCAACGCAGCAAGGCAGACAGCCGATCGTTTCACCTGAGATTCAAACAAACGACTCCTGCCTGTTGTTCAGCTCTGCATTCAGGTCACTATCTTTACATCACTTTGTTAAAACAGCTTCACATTGAACTGAAAGATAAGTGTGAACTAGATTTGAATGGGCTGATAGCTCTGGCAGTGAGAAAGTGAGAAGCACAAAAATCTCCATCAAATGACTAAGAACAACAAAGTGTTCTGCTTGTGGAGTGCTGGCTGAGGCCACCCCGCATGTCTCCAAGTTCTCCATTTGCCCAGAGCCACATATGGGTCGCCCCCACTGACTTACAAAGCTCCTGATCCTGTGGAGGACTCACAACTTACAGCTCTCACAGCAGAAACACATCAGATCTGGACCGAGCCGTGCGAGGGATTTTATATACTTGAGCTAAAAAAAATTAATCATACATGTCACAAGAAATTTCTACAGCTTTAACCGGGTGAAAACAAAACAAATCACACTGTCCATAACTATTCAGAAACTGTCTCAATAAATGGCAAAACCCTTTTTTTCATCACATCCTTAAGCAAATTTGTAATTGCTCACAAGTTTCTGTCTGCAGGAATTTTGACCATTCCTCCTTTGAGATCCTTGAGGTTGGAGGTTTTCTCTGCTGTCACCTGTATCCTGAGCTCTATTGGTTCTCCATGGGGTTTAAATCAGGACTTTGACTTGGCCACTTTATAAAATTAATATTGCGCTAGAACCATTTCTTCACCATCTTGGCTGTATAGAGTATAGTATCGTTTTAAAAGGCGTCAGTACCGCGATACCAATACAGTACCGGTATACCGAACAACCCTACTTCAGAGCTTCACTTACTGGCTGCGATCAGGACCACTCTGCTGATGACAGTCAGGAAGGCGCGGCGGAAACGACATGGGAAGGACATCTTGGGGTGTGTGGACTCCAGACGAGAAATCTCAGACACATCAGTGACTGGATGTTCAGCCTGCTGTCCATAGAGCCTGAGCGCATGACAGACAGACAGAAACACAGACAGACGGACAAACACACATTATTAGGTCCTACTGGCAAAAAACTCTCGAGGAGCCTAAAGATGGAGTCAGCCAGGAGTTACCTGATACCAACGTCCTGGCCCGTCCGGATGATCCACTCCAGTGAAGTCAAAGTGAGATTTTCAAACTTCTCGTTCTGAGCCTGAAAACAAAACGTCATCAGATCTCCTACTCACACAAAAACAATCAAACTGTATTCATACCACATTTTCCAAACAGGAAATATAATTGGACTTATTGGGATGTGCAGCAGAGGAGAGTTTGAAGTAAACTAAGACACCATGATAGGACTCGTTGAGTCATTTTGGACCAGGGAAAGATGCCATTACTTGTTCAAGTTAATCTCCATATTAAGGAGTTATATAAAAGCTGTTTGATTCCCCAGTTACAGTACAGCGTTACAGTACTTTATTGTTCACAGGACATTTACAACATCAGCTCAATCAACACTGTTTGGAAAAATACAGCTTGAAAAAAGACTTGTGCAAGTTGTCCAAAGTACTGAAACAATTCCTGTCCCCGCTATCTGACAGATAAAGCCTGCAGAATACAAACCCGTAAATAAGAAGACGTCTCCTCGATGGACAGACTCCTGTTTGGATGCTGCTTGTCTCCACAGTCATGCTGACCTGTCAAGACAACAGATTCCTGTTAGTGCACACTGCATTCACCTGCTGATGTGCGCCCGCACATTTAAAGTCTGTGCAGAAAGATCAGGAGGATGAAAACCAGCCCGGTCCTTTTCTCTTTCTACTCAATATCTGAATGGAAGGATTGTCTCCACATATGCAAATGATGATGAAGTAAATTGTAGGAGATGTTCACTTTGTTGGTCACTGAATATTCAGATAAACTGAGACATCAGAATTGTTGGGGCAGTTCACAGAATGCTGATGTGGAGCTGAGGATCAGAATCTACTGCTAGAAGAAGTAGAATTCGGTAAGTGAGTGAAGTTTATTCATAAAGCGCTTTTCTCCGATAAAAAAGAAATCACAAAGTGCTGCACATAAAATGGGAGAAATAAAACAGAACATACAAATTTCAGAAAATACAGTAAAAGTGAGAAAAGTATTTAGCCAAAAGCTTTCTTAAATAAAAACGTCTCTGAATCGAGCGTGCAGAGAAAGAGGGGCAAGTCGTTCCATAGCCTGGGGGCTACAGTCTGAAAGGACAAGTCCTTCCCGGGCTTTAAAGCAGGTCTTTGGGACCTTCAGGAGACTCTGGCCTGAAGATCGGAGGTTGCCTCCTGAGGTGTCGGGCCACAGCATGTCGGCAATGTACCGAGGGGCCTGACCATGCAACGCCCAGAAAGTAAGAGTTAATATTTTAAAGTCAATTCGACAGCACATGAAGATTAGATAAAATGGGGGTGATGTGGGCTGTTTTGGGCGAACCTGTCAAAAGTCTTGCAGCTGGGTTTTGTACGACCTGAAGTCTGCCGAGGACGGTCTTACTGAACAAAGTGAAAATGGAATTGCAGTAGTCAAGGCGAGACTAAATGAAAGTTCACGGTCTGGTTTTGACAGCATCCTCCTACTTTAGAGATATTTCTCAGGTGGTATAAAGTAGTTTTTGGTCAGCTGTCGGGAGTGGTCCTCCAAAGACATGGCCTGATCAAACCTAACCCCGAGGTTTCTGAGGCTGGTTCTAACAGTCGAGCCCAGAGCACCAAGGTGGTTTGTGATTAGGGGAATCTTTTTATCAGAGGCAATGATCTGAAATACAGCAAAATGCAGAAGTGGAGGCGACAGTTTACAGACCCTGGCAGAATTTAGGATTTCTTGGCAATTTTTTAGAGAATATGATGGATCACAAAAACCTTTCATTCATGATTAGTCTTTGGATGAAACCATTTATCATCAAATAACCTAGTTTACTCTTTTTTAATCAGAATGACACCAGAAACTACCCCGATCAAAAGTTTACGTAATCTAGTTCCTAATCTAGTATTGGTTTCTTTAACATCGGCTCAAACAGCTTAAAGTGTTTTGTGGATTTTGTTGACGAAACCTTTAATATTCGCAGATCTTAAAGCTGATTGTTCTTATTGGCAAAAAGCCTCCAGTTCCTGTAATTTCTTGGGCTGTCTTGGATTAACAGCATGTTTGAGATCTCAATCATATTGAGGTCAGAAGACTGATGGCCACTCCAGAACCTTCACTGAACTCTGCTGTAGCCAATGATAGTTTGAGTTAACTTTGTGCCGTTATTTACGACTGGTTATTAGCAGTAAACTACTGCAAATAATGGATCAATAATTACAGGTAATAGATTAACTACTTAAGGCTGAAAATCATTACAAATATTTTATTGATTCAAATACATTTTTTATGTATGACTTGATAATGGGGCACCACCCTGGCATCAGAACAAATGACCAAACTATTGGTCTCAGTGGAAAACATTTACTCAAGTTTGTTAACATTTCTTTACATAACATAAGCTCACACTTAAGTAAAAGTGTGAGAAGATGTGAGATCCGAGCACTGACTGTTACAACCAGCAAATGTCACAATAAATACACAATAATCACCAGGAATGCATTCATTCATGGATTCATCTGCAAATCCACACATCTAACAAGCAAACATTGATCTAACACAAAGATCTAATTAAATAAACAACACAAACGATAAACAGAAGCCAGCGTGAGTGGGTGCAAACAAGGGGGCGTGTTTACGGAGAGGCAGACCTTGGATGTGGCGTCTGTCTAAAATGGCTTCCGGTTGTGGGTACTACCGGGATGAAGGCGGACCTTGACTCGTCCAAGAGGACGGCTATGCGGTGAGGGCATGGCAGTGTTGGTTTCTACGCAACACAGGACGCGACTGTCGGCAGTGTGTTTTCACTTTCAGCTCAGTGCCCGTTTGTAATGGCAGGGTGGGTAAAGAGAGTATAAACGAGTTTATACCGTAGTACAACGCAGGCATGTGCGCATGCATGTGCAAGCACGTTTGTGGCTGTGCACCGGTGTCCGTACCGGTGTGCCACGCACAGTGCATGGGTTTTGTGGACATGAGATTAGCTGGCACTGGTATGGCAACTCTCTCATTCAAACATTCCAGGCACGCCAGACCCTGCTGGGTTCACCCTATAGCTGAGAGCTCTACAACACCCACATTACTTGCTATGCAGGGCTGCCATACCAGACATGGGTTAATGTCTGCGTGATTGGGATCAGTATTAAAGTTTCATTTCAACATGGCAGGTGCAGCACAAGAAAATACTCAAGTCACTCACTCAAATGAATATTTGTCTTCTTCCAGTTTATTTATGACAGTTTCATTTCAATTCAATTTTAATGTAATTTAATTTAAACATATGTCTCATGACTGGTAATACACAGAACAGAGACATACATGTACTAAATCAGCGCATGCATGCATAGTGCTAAGCTTGAACTATGACGAGTCTGGACTCAGTCCTGTAGATACTATACGATACCAAAATGCATGCAATACAGGATGAAGTCACTAGTAGGAGTCTTTTTAGACAAAGCAAGTGATCCACCACCATGTTTTAATGTAATCTACAATGATGCATGAATATGAGCTAATAAATCAAGCAGCAGTCTGTTGTATACAGTACATTTACACAGCATCTTGCAGTATTTTGAATCAGGTCATTATACAAATTATAACAACTGGAGAACTATGTGCATAAGCCATTGCCTAAACAAAAGTGCAAAATTTAATTTAACCACACAGCAGAAGGCAGGTGATGGGGGGGGGTGACTCAATTCTGAGCCATTTTTCTAGTTTTTTGCCACCAAAAGGGAAGAAAACTCTAAGATGATGTACCTGCAACACAGGTTGCAGCATTTAAGCATTAAAAAAAAAAAACAATTGTTATTTCTATGATCATGATTTTAATATAACACGAAACAGTTTTTTTTACTTTTAACAAAATGTATTTCACTGGTTGCAGGACTAGTGCAAAGTCTGCAGGACTAGTGAAACCCATGGCTCACTAGTCCGCTCGACAAGTGGCAAAAAACATTAAGATCTATCCCTGCTATTGGTTTCAACATGCGCCGCAGGCTTGGAAAAGGAGACGCAGGGCGCAACTTATTTGTTCTCAGAGAAACGTGCTCCGAGCTCGTCTGAAGCCACCTGCTTCCCAACATTGTTATGTTGGAACATCCAAGTACGTCCCATGCGAGCTTCAGGGCTGAAGAAAGTTTTCCGCCTGAATTTTCTGATAACGTGCGGCATTAATCTTGCTATCAATTTTGACCACGTTTCCTGTTCCTCTGTTGCCGACACATCCCCAACACTGCAGCAATCCACATCAGTTTTTGACAGTAGGAATGGTGTACCTTTCATCGTAGGCTCTGTGACTGCTCTGCCAATGAAACGTCTGTGGTTGTGGCTAAAAAGTGAAATTTTTGGTCTCACCACTTCGAATGCCTTTGTTCCAGAAGTTCTGAGGCTTGTCTTTGTGCTTTGCAAATTGTAAGCAGGATGCTTTGTGGTATTTGTGTAGCAGTGCCTTTTTTCTGGTGACGCCACCATGCAGCCCATTTTTCTTCAAGTGACTCTTTATAGTGGATCTTGAAAAAGCCTCATCACTATTTTTCAGAGTCATGTATTTCAGCTGAAAATATTTGTGTGTTTTTTTTTAATGTCGGTTGATCAACGTCAAACTTCACGTCCGGCCGTCATCACAACCATACAATTACTTTTACTCGTGCTGCCATTTGGAGTTGTGGCAAATACCAATCACGCTATGAAACAGGAAGTGCAAAGTAAATAGCCTGAACGTGGTCTGATCAGCATCAAAGTTCACATATTGCATCAGAGACTGGCCCTCATCACAGATACGCCACAATGACGACCATCAGCCATAGCGCCACCTGCTGGAAACAGGAAGTGGGATGTACATGCTCACATCTGGCTCAAATGTCACACGTTGCATGAGACTCCACATGTGATCACAGTCAAAAGGCAGTTACAGCCACCGGGCATAGCACCAGAGTTGTTGCTATGTGCTAGCTTTAGCTATCTTTATCAGCATATCCAGCAAGTTCTTAATGACATTTTGTGTATTATTGTGATGTTTACCTGTGTACCAGAGTTTTGTATGTGTGTAACAGAGATTTGGTGTCTTCTCTTGGTTTTAGTTTCACTCTTTGACCGTCAGTGACTTATGGCGCGTTTCCACTAATTCCTCCAGAGCCTTAGTTGACTTGACTCTACTCACTATTAAAGTCTTTCCACTACATGTTAGTCCCCACTACCAGGTACTTTTGTGGTACCTGCACAGCCGAGGTTCCAAGCGAGCTAAGGAGAGTAGAAAATGTGACGTTGGCCGACAAAAACCCCGACCAAAATCCGTAGCTGTCCTGACGAATCTCGTTTAACCGAATTTCCATTAAAGTATTGTACGGTTTGTTTGTCTTATTTTAACATCAGCTGCTACTAACAGCTGGTGGTAGAATTCACCAGTTAACAGGGGCACCAGTGAAACCGAAACAGCACGATCGTAACGATCCACATTTTGGAATATTAATAAACGTATAAAAATATATACCATTTAATTTATTATTTGAGCTGATATCCAATACACGTTTGCTCCGCATTATTATCGGGGTCATTACTTGTACACGACAGGGAAAAACTCAGTTGACTCCGCCCGCGCTGTGAAAACAGGAGAAAGGACTGTGGTAACTTCTGATGTGATCTGAGGTGTACCTGTATCTACATAGTGGAAAGGTGGCCCGTGTGCCGTCATCCAGAGACGGAGAATTCACCTTTTGAAGGCAGACGCGAGTCCCAGCCGGTCAGCTCGCGTTAGCCACCAGCTGTTCCTGCAGCTTCAATATTGTGGAAGGTTCAAATCTCATTATAGGAAATAAACCATGATGAGATCCTTCCAATCTTGTTATTCTTTATTACAACCATGAGCTTACAGAGTGAGACGTGGGCAACTCCGCACCCAGATTACAGTCCGGGTGCATTTGTTCTACCGTACCCTCCTTCCCCGACATGTACTGCGGTGGACCGCGGCTATAGAGAGAGCAGTACACATATGTTGACTGATCGGTAGAAAGGACCCGTTCAAGGCTGCTTTGCAGCTTTAATTTAAAAAATTTTAATAGACATGATCGATAGATTAAATTGCTTAATTAAAAAAAAAAAAAAAAAACCTAGATTAATCATTTGAAAAATAATTGATATGTGCAGCCCTATGAAGATTAGCCAAATCTACCATACAAGTAGTAAGAATTAGTTTTGAAGAGCTCTTCAATAGAAAAATGGAAATTTGTCCGTATCAAGAGCTTATTGTGGTATCTCCGGCTCAGCTGAGGACGCGCGTGCCTCCCTGGAGTCGAGGCTCAGTATGTCAGCTTACATAACATGCTGGGATAAATGTTGGCACGGCAAACACCACCGATGAAGCACACTGAATGAAAACTGGAGCCGGGGCAGATTCGGAGCACTTACCAGCGATGAAGGCCAAGTGGTCGTGGAGGTTGAGCAGCAGGGTCAAGATCAAGTCCTTTTCTGTTTTATCCTGGAAACAAACAAGCAGTGAGCACACCACCAACACAACTCTCATTACACCCGAGCGGTTAGTTCATGAGCCTTCAATATGCAGGTAAAGATGACGTTTAACAATAGAATAGAATATCAGGCTACACTGATGTGTTTCTGCCGACCAAAGACCGGTCACACTAGAACTCACCACAGAAACATTGTGCGCTCACACCAGGACATAAAAAAGACAAAATCCCTATTTATGACTGAGTGAAATGTATATAGAGGGGCTCTAGAGTCACTGCAGAGGGAATGTAGAGACATAGGCTGTAGAGCCCTGGGTTAGAGTCAGAGTTCAGTATCTACTTACATAAGAAGCATCAAAGTTTTCACCGAAGGGGTGGCTCTTAACTACAAGAGAAGAGATACAGCGTTAGAAACACAGTCTATTCACAGAGCAAACCAAAGACATCTCAAAACCAGGACAGTGTTATAGTGAGCAGCAGCACTCATGGCACCAACCGACAAAACTCGGTAAACAACGTGTCAAGGAAGAGAGGAAAGTCACATAGCAAATGTGGCTCCACACCGGGGGAAGTTTTCAGCTTCATGAGGACGAGGACAACAAATAAATAACAATCCTGGGATATGAACAAGAACTTTGAGCATTTGTGTGTAATTTTACGACAAACAAATGAAAACAATCATTCTCGCTCATAAGTACGTATTTACTTTTTGTTCCCGATTTTTTATTTTTTTTTTTTTGTTTGGTTTCCGTGATTCAGTTGGATTTTGGCTGTAGGAGAACCGAGGTACGATCCCTGGCCAAACATCTTGTCATGTCTACCGATAGTGACCACTGTAAAAGATAGGAGGCAGACGATTCCATCATTACAAAAGACTTATATGAACAAAAATATAAGGACAAAACCAGGCTTTTAATAATATTTGATCAATCATTGAACAAATCCTTGTGTTCTTTGTTTCTCCTTCAGGTGTGATGCACCTTAACATGTTAGTAGTAAAAGTGTCATTTGGCCCATAATTTTATCCACCGGAGTGACTCTGCTCAGTGGAAACAGACTAATTCATCTCGAGACACATTCAACATTTATTCTGACAAATGGAAATGTTTTCCATTTTTTGGGGGGGAAAGATGTCGGAGTAAACATTAGAAATGTGTATACGTTGAATCAAATATCTCTTTTCAAAACCTGAAAGTTGAACTTTCAATTGACAGTGAAATGTCCATCATCAGCTTGTATTTTTACTTTCTATTTTGTTTGATGCGGAACTAAAACAAATTCAGATTCTACTTTCATTTGTAACGTTGCTGATTCTCAGGACAACATTTCTGCAGCAATCGGTATGTTTTAAACTCACATTCACAGTTTGGATTTGATACTAATGCTACTTTGGGTAGCTTTGATTGAAGCGTCACTGGTCCCTGATCTTGTCTATAAGAGTCTATTCTCATTGTGAATGAATTAGAAAGAGCAGCTAAGTTTATGGAAAGATTAAACATGATGGAAATTTTCCTGGCCAAGCCACAGGCCAGAATGGACCCTCAGACAAGCCGGTTTTGGCCAGCGGGTCACATGTTTAATCAAAGTGAGCATGTGAAATGAAGTTCATGTTAAAGGACACAATCAGGAAAATATAGTGGGAAAGAGCAAGTGTACCTCCTGTGCCCGTATTCACAAAGCATCTTCTGCCACGTTTCCACCGCACAAAAAGTTCAAGGAAGGAAACGGAGCGGTTCGGCAAAGCGGACCTCGACTGAAATGTGGGTGGCGTTCCCACCGCAGAGGGTACGGTTAAAATGTCGGCGGGGTTTAGAGCTCCGCAGATATGTGACGTTGCAACAGTAATCTCAGCCGGGGCGACCGATCTGGACCTTATGAATCCTCTGTTGTTGTTTACATCCTCCACTTTGCACTAGTTTAGTTATTTTATTTAAATTTTTTGGAGCCAGAGCTGCAGCTGCAACTTCCGTGTTGGTTCTGGGAGAGCAAACGCCGCCCCGGCTTTGTGACACCTGAGTGCGCTCCAGTGTCACAAAGCCGGTCGGTGCCTGTGTCGCGCCGCTGGTTGTGATGGCTGCAACTTCCGCATGGAGGCAGAGATCGCGGACGCGATGCCAGGACAGACTCGCGGCTTGGACCAGCGGTATTTTCCGGGAAAATCCAAAATTCTTGCGGTGGAAACCCGAACTGTACTGGACCATACGAGTCCATTCCTGCACTTTTTGTGCGGTGGAAAGGGGTCTTTAGAATCTCTCAGGGAGCTCCTAACTTAGCCTAAAAGTTCCTAGCAAGGAATCTTAGCTTAAAAGTGATTCAGGAAGTTTCTATGGGCAACTCTTAGCAAAGATTCGACAACTTTTATCTTAGTGAGGAGGAGAGGTTGACCCCTTGCTATGTACGATGCAGTCTGCTGAAAGCTGTGATTAGTTGTTAGAGAAAGGAAGACAGAAAAAAACACCTGTGCTCTTTGTAATGAATGGAGAGCAAAATTAATCGATCAAATACTATGGGCTGTAATAAAAATGTGTAATCATGAACATTATTTTATGTCATGATGATGAGACGCAAATCAATTTGATTTGTACACAGCTTAAAAAAGATTGAACTTACCTCGTTCATGTGCAAATTATTATATTGATTTGATTATTATCTTTTCTGTCCATGCTGGGTATTTTTACCACTTCATGTAATTCCTGTGATGTGGGGCTGTGAAAGCCCCGTAGCAGTCAGACTGATCACTCTGCTGACGGAGGGTTGGGACAGACCCCCAGTCATCACCGCTACACTGCTGCATCTTCCCTGTAACCAGGTGTCGAAATGTTGTGATCACCTTCATCTCGGGCGTTATCACGTTGCCTCGCCGTGTGGGAGAAATCAGCTCATCCCTGATGAGGCCGACTACAAACAATATTCTTGCCAGATGGAGCCGGTAGCGTGTCATTAATCGCTGCCGTTAAACATACAGAGAACATCTTACCTTCCGCCGCTGGCCGCTTGTGTGTTCTTCACTTGACGCGTCCCCGAGTCGTTCACAACCGCGCCTACATTTTAACCGTACTTTCTGTGGTGGGACCGCGCCACAGAGTTGGGCCTAGGTGCGTTTTGCTGTACCGTAGCCTCCCGCTCTGGCACGTACTGTGCGGTGGAACCGCGGTTCAGGAGCTACTTTTAGCCTTAGGATGCTTTGTGAATACGGGCACTGGTCCTCAGAAATAGAGAGAAATATTCTAGAGTTTCAAACACACAGCCCGCGCACCAGAACCAGCTTGTCAGAGGGTCCAGTCCGGCAATAAGATCACTTTGCAAGTTGTGAACAACAAAATATATATTTTCACTGAAAGAAAACTTAGTTAGATTTCTCTGTTTAACACCACACAGACTTGGCTGAAGTCGCCGTGGATAAAGTGGGATGAACCTTGAAGAAACACTGTGATGAACAGGCACAAACACAAAGCAAATAAATAACATTTCACTGTATCTGGGGAGAGGGGCGATTAAAGATGTTGAAAATGCACCTATTTTACTTTTAAAATGTCCCCCTATTCAGCTCTTTGTTAAAAAAAAAGGTTATTTTACTGTCATGTTACTGGGTCAGAACTGCTCGCCACATGTGGCCCCTGAAGCAACATGTTATAAAGCTCAGTAACTTTCATATCCCACCAAATCAAAAGGGAAAATTAAGATTCAGGACCTCCCACCATGACAAACCTTGAGTCGGGTACTTACCGACGCCCACCACCTCTGAGGATGCAGAGCCCCTCATCCTCAGGTAGACCAGACCCAGCAGCAGGAAGAAGAGACAGGCAGCAGACAGCAGGACCATGGACAGGTAGTGTGCACTGAAGCTCCCGGAAGAGGCCATCTCTTCCCTCTTGAACTGCTGCAGCAGTTCGTCCTCCGGGGCAGACAGCTTCCTCTTCTGGGGGCCCTGGCTGTGTGAGTGGTTGGGGGTGTGATTGGAGTGGTTGGCCCGGTACGTTTGAGACAGGCTGCTATGATTACAGAAGCGTGGTCTGAGCCCAGAGCTGAACCTGCCGGAGCTCCTCGATGTTCCGTCCTCATGGCCGTCGACATGGTTGTTTTTAGCGGCCTTGCCTCCGTGGTTGTCGGCCAGGGACAAGTAGATGGATTTTCTAGAGAACCTACGGCACCGCGAGCCCCCGTCTTTCTTTCCCTCCTCTTCCTCCTCGTTCTCACCTCGGTTTACCAACATATTCAGTTCTCCTGACGGCGGCACCTCGCCGCTCTTCTCTCGACCTCTTCCGTACAGAGAAGCTCCGCGACGCTCCGACCTGGGCCCCTCTTCAGAGCCGAGGCCCCCGACGTTTTCCTCGTCCGAGTCGGAGTAATCCCCCGCTAGTTTGCTGCTCTTGAGGCGGGATGTCGCTCGGCCGTTTAACGAGCGAGAGTTCTTCCCCGGTTCTCGCTCGCAATCGTCCTCATCGGCGGATTCATCGTAATACCGTCCCCCGGCGTCAGAACCGGACGTGGCACTCACTCCCCAGCCCAGGGAGACGCGTCTCTGTCCGGCCGAAGCCAGAGAAGAACTGCGGCTTAATGAAGTCCCGACGCCTCCCGGACTCTTTACAGGCGCGCTATGCGAAGCAGCGGGGCTTATCTTGGCTTGTTGTTGAGCCACGGAACTCCGGTACGCCCTGACGCTGTGATCCAGGTCTTTTCTTCTCAGTGGAGTTTCAGCGTCAGATTCGTCAGAGCTGAAGCCGAGGACGGTGGACTTCTGCCCGGGTCTCCTGCCCGTGCCCAGGTGCGTGACGTCAGGACTCCCGGGCCTAAATGCCGCCGTGCCGCCGCCAGCAGCGCCGCCAGAGGAGGCCCCGCTACTGCGGGTCTTACCGGCTCTGGAGCCTCGCTGTTGTTGCTCTTCGCGGAGCTTCTTGAGTTTTTTCAGATATACCGGCCGTGTGTTCTCGGTTACCGGTCCAGGAGTGAAGCCGAGCCGTTTCAACTCAGAGAAAATCTCCTCATCCGTTAACTGCGTCGACGCCATCTTGAAAAAACGTCGAGAGAAAGCCGTGAGACGGAAGTGACGTCGGTGTAAAGTGGCAGCGATGTTCAAGAGCAAAACGTTGATGTTTACTAACGTTAAACACTATTAAACAACAGTGTCAAACAGCAGTTTTAAACGAAAGTGTGAAACAACAGTGTGACACAACAGTGCTTTTATTTTAAATTTATCCTGAATTCTGAGGGGAAAAATACATAGTTTAGAGAACAGTTGTTCCACTTTTAATCAAGTAATAGTTTTCCCCAATGTTACAGAAGTTCAATGTATTAATTTATAAACACGGCATGTAGATGTAAACAAACATGTTGCCACATATCAACCCCGGGCCTCAGATGCACTTCTTACCGGGATAAATCACCCAGGTACTCTGGTGTTTAAACACCGGAGCAGAGAAGGAAGGCGCCGTCCACTGACCATAATGTATTGATGTTTGTGCCTCACGGACATCCGTAGTTGGAGTACGCAAAATGCGTAAGTGTTACGTTGGTTAGTTCAAGAATACACTGAGTGAACGCAGTCTGATGTTAACGTTACGAGCCGAGTGAAGTGGATGTTTTGTCAAGATACAAGCCTCCAGAGTCGTCAGTGCAACGCAGAACTTTTGTAAAAAGACCTTTTTATTTTTGCAATATCCTGATTGGTGCACGGATTGTCTCGTCCACTTCGAATACGAGAGCGGAGTGGAGACGGAGTAGAATAATAATGTTTTTCTTTTTTCTCTAACAATCACCAACAATTTCAAATTCACACAAAACATGGCAACAACCTTGAATTCTTTTGACGAGAATTTGTCTGTTTGTTTGTTCAAAGTTTGAAGGATGTTTTTGTCCTTGTTCTTGACTTGTTCCGAGTCTGTTTCGCTCCATGAGGGTTTTATCTGTAATGAGGTTAATAACAATGGTCATGTCTGACAGAACTGCAGAAACATGAATTTATGGAACGCAAGTCTACTCTGGCTTCACAGTGATGAATTAATATTCCAACACAAAATACATTCACATGGTGGAAACAGCCTTTAAAACAACTTGATGGAAAAGAAGTGCATTGAGAAATAATAAAGGGAAACTGAGTGATCACAGTGCCGTGCAGGTCCGCTTATATTGCCCAATGAATTAATATCGCATACTCTTATGAAGTCACGCATTAACAAGTCGGGAACTTTCTGGCTTCAGCTGCAGCAGCAGTGTTGCCTGGTTGGCGTTCATACTGGTACACGTGACGTCACACCCCCTGCAAGCGCTACAGGATTTATCCTCCCGAATATTGAACAGGTTCATTATCGCCGAGCTCCCCTTCCGAGCGGATCGCATCCCGACAAATCGTTCTTAACACTCCCCACACCACAGGAAAATCACACACATCCGACAATCGGGCCTTTGCTCCCGATTATCGGGACGAAAATCGGGACGAAAATCAACCCGACTATCTTGTAGTGTGTGCCCGCCTTTAGGGTTCTGAGACCGTCATTAAAAGATGTTCTCGACATGCATTTATTTGGTAGTTTTGGGAAAATGAAGAACAAAACAAAAGGAACACAGTAGATACACAAAGTGTAATATTAAGCAGTACATGCAATACTGTCAAAATCATGTTTTAGAGTAAGAGTTTCAATGAGCACCAAGAGCTGGAATCAGAAGATGTTCTGTCACTATTATATGAATTTAAATTGGGATTACCTTTACATCATGTTTTAGCCTAATGCCCGATTCACACGACAGGATTTTAAAATTCCTGAACCTTAAAAGTCTTGTTCTTCCTGGTAATAAGGAATTAACTTTTGACACGTTTTCTTTAAAGCGTTTTGGAAACAATCTATTACATATTTCTTTATTTTGCATTCAGAAATTACACGTTATAAATTGCAGGAATTTGATGGAATCAAGGAAACACTAAGTTTTTTCCTTGATGATGTAACGAGTTGAGAAGCACTGAAAACACTGGGTTTTATTCTTTTCACAACTGATTATGTCTAAACAGGATCAAATGAGATTAATAGGTGTACTTGCAGAGTTTCTCAACACCAGTTTGACTTTGTGTTTGTGATGAGCAGCTCTTCAAACCCTCTCGATGTTTCCAGCAGGGACAGTTTTTGTTCTTGTGCAAAATATGATCATCTTTATTTCACAGCAGTTACAGACCATTTCGAACCAATCATGACGAGCACTAAAAGCAAAGGCAACATGTCAGAACCTGATTCCCTCCGCACCCAACCCGGTGAAACACAGTGAAAGCTGCATGCTGATGTCTTTTCACTCAATCATCTTGAAACAGGAGATAAATCTTTCCATCGTATAGATATACAGTTACATGTACACCATCAACATACTATATACAAGCACACATATTGCAGTAAACATTTGAACACCGAGAGTACTGCCGAGTATCAAAAAGTTTTCTGTGCTCATCAATTCATCAAAAAAACACGTTTAACTCTCAAAATAACCTTTTATAGTGGATAAAGTTGTTAGAGTTCTGAATTTCAAAAACTAAATAGAAAGACTGATAACATTTATCACGTTTTTCTCTCTCATATCGGCGCTTTGTGACGCCGTACTACTACGATTTATTTGACCTCTTTAATCTAGCTTGAATTAAATTACACCTAATTAAGGACTTTGACCATTAGTTTAAGACCATTCTCACCTATTTTAGCCAGTTTTGCTCTTCCACCAGGACATTTACCTGTTCGCATGTGAAACATACTTTAGTGGATGAACTTTAATTTAGATTTTAAAATATTTATTCAGAAATAATTCATACTGCTCCAGCATAATAAAACCAAGCTGAACAGATCAGGGCTATGGAAGTATTACATTCAAAACATCTTCAAACTGAGCAGCAGTTCACTGAGGTGTAGCGACAGCGTCTGAGCCAAAGGTGTTATTTCAGTTTGATCTTAATCCTACAGACAGCTCCTGACTTTCCTCTTGTTTCAGTTCAAAATGAGTACGAGTATAATCTGAAAATATTCACATTTTATTTACTTAGATGAGCTTTCGATGAGTTTTTGTTTCAGAAGAATTAAAACTTCACTTATATTCATGTAAACTTGTCATAAAAGCAAAAATTAGTTAAATCATATGTGTTCTTAATTGACAGCAGCACAACAGAAGCCATTAGAGGAATGTGGAAAAGGATCACGAAGTACTGTATTTTCTCTTGATTGAACCCTTTTTAAAATTTAATTTGCGGAAGATTCTGGGGACCAACACCCACAGGAGCAGAATCGTCCTCACAATGTGCTGCGACTCTGCAGCTTTCAGTGCTTTTTCATGGAGTTGAGGATACGCAGCACGTACAGGAAGAGGTTGACGATGTCCAGGTAGAGGTTGATGGAAGCCAGGATGTGTTCCTCGGGGGAGAGCTGCTTCATCAGCAGGTGGGTGTCATAGATGATGAATCCACAGAAGACCAAAGCGCCGGCTCCGGCGACCAGCAGATCGGCACTGTCTGAGTGGAAGAAGAACTGGGGACAGAACGGGAGGCGGGACACTGAGCTTTTTGGGGCCGTTTTCACGTCTCAATATTAGAAAACATTCATCTTGTAAATCTGTCACACACAGTCCAGCTTGATCTCCAGTTATAATAGGACAGCACACCGATCGGAAAAAAAAACAACAATATAATAACGGATTAAAAATTATGTTATTTTAATGATGCAACCAAATCCCCCCAAAAAATGGCCAAGAGAAATAAACATTTGATGTTTTTTTTATCACCTCTACACTTACCCCCATGAAGCTTGTAACGATGAGGATCCAGAGGAGGGCAAACAATCTGAGGGATAGAGCAGGTCAGAGCTTAGATTTCTCCCCCCGAGGAAACGCGAGCGACAACAGTGATCTGTCTGACCTATCCGGGTTTAACACTCACAACTCGATTCTTACTGCAGGGCCAAAGTTTAATCTCTTAACATGAGATTAAAATGTTTTCTTAAGGCTTCACACGCCTTCACTTTGTGAAAAAAAGCTAAGTTAAGAGAGCTGGATGCTACCGGCTACCATGGATGCTCATGTTTAAACTGTTTATAGCAGCATTAAAACATGATCACACATTTTTGCACATGTGTATTTCTATTGATCATATTTAAGTATCTCTTCTTTTAAACGACCACTTTTAAATGGAGATTAAATAGTACTGAACAGATCAAACTAAGTTTTTAAATTGTGGTTAATTAAAGCTGAGATAGTGAGAACACATCTGTCAGCAGATCCTGATCTGACAGGGTCAAACCCAAAAGAAACATCTGTGGGCCAATACTACGACTCAGGATATTCTCTTATCGAGGTAATTTAGGGATTAACCCAGGGTTTCTCCATACTCTGACGCTGGTTCACTTCTTACCGGGATAAATCACCCCGGCAAATATACTGAACCTCTGTCCTGCTCTGGAGCAGGTTATGTTCTGGAGCAGAGATCAAAGAACATAAAAGCTCCGCATCCTAACCAATCAGATCTCCTGCAAAATGACCCGCCCATCCTTAGAGGATCCTGACTGGTGCTCTGTGAGTGGAGAACACCTTAGGAGAGGAAGAGTTTTTACGGAGAGATGCAATCCTCTCACCATATTAAAATAAAGGCTCGTCACTCAGGCTTTAAAGCATGTTTTTGTTCATGACTTGTTCCCAGGTCTATTCAGCTCCACGAGGGTGGATCTGAAATAATGAGCTTAATGGTCTCGCCTGACAAAACTGCTGAAACATGAATTTAGGGAATGTACAACTACTCGACAAGGTAAGGAATTAGAATTCCAACACAAAACTCCCTCAAAACGAGGGGCTGAGTCTCAAAGTAACTAAATTGAAAATATAAACTAAAGGAAGAGTACCGGGGAAGCTGCGCCCAAAATGTATGTGTCGTTATAAAGTGAAATTAAGTGATCAGAGTGCCGTCCCTGTTTGTTTGACGAATTAATATTGTTTAATCTGAAGAAGTCACACATGAACTACTGCTTTTACCCTGGTGGATGTGTTTGAATTCTTTGTGTTTTCTGAGAATAATTGCTCCTCCGTTACACGAGCTGCTCTGCAGGGCTTGTGATTGGTCAGACGCCGCCCCTTTCATATTTTCACTGATCCTGAAGTTGGAAACCCTGGGTTGAACTACTGAGTTCATAATCCGCTTTGCAGTAACGCTTATCGGGATCTCGAATGTCTGGGTAAGTTAACCAGGTAACGGACAGATATCCTGGGTATGTTACACCTGGTTCGGAGTATAGGCCTCTGATCTCTGACACTCACCCTGCTCCCATTTTACTGAAGTCTCTCTTGGACTGGAAGGTGTAGGCGGTTAGTCCAGCAAACACAGTAAAGGTGAGGAACAAGGCCTGCAGGATTGTGGAGTACTCATAGAAGGTCACTGTGGAGAGAGACGGTTAGAATAGTCTGCCAACAGCCCCAGAACACAAACTCTGAGTGAAGTACTTACAGGTTGTAGCCACAGAAACAGATTCCAGCAGAGTCTGGAAGGACACACCAAAAACATGAAGTCAAGATACTAATGTAGTAACGCCTTACAAGTATTACTTCAACCTGGAAAGAGAAGCAACTTACAAATGTGAGCAGTAGGTACAGGTTGACTGGATGTTGGTGTCTGTACACCGCCAGGGCCAGCAGAACTGCCAGAGAGAGCAGGGCCAGGACCAGAACCACCGCAGGACTGAGGAGGAAACCACAGAACAGTCAGGAAACATTTTGCTGCTGAGGGATCAATGGAAGCAGACCCCAGCGAGCTCAGCTGGTAGAGCATGAGACTCGCAATCTCAAGGTGGATGGATCACCGAAAGCTCAGAGAGGTGCCTTTGATCTATATGATCAAAGTTCTGATCTATATATCTGAATGAGGAGAAGTTCGGGTGGAACCGTTGTCTGGTGGTGGTTCTGGTCCAGTCCTTCAGCGGTGATGGTGGTGGGTTTAGTCCTCCTGTGGCAGAGCGGTTCCGGGGATGGATATCATGGCTTCTTTGATTATGTGCGACAGCTTTCGAACGGAGCAAAGTCCATTCATGGAATATTTAGTTTAGCTCACGATGACCAGGAAATAATGAAAGAATGAACTGTACAAAAAAAATAAAGTAGTTAGAGTAGCAGCAGGAAGTCCTCTAGTGCACCCGCCAGCAGGGAGGATCAGTTGCCAGGACTGTTTCAAAACATCAAAGCTCAAATGAAAGAGACTCGTCCATCCATTTGCTGTGCACCAGGTTTCTGATTGCAGTTTTAGTACTTTAATAGCACAGTACACTGGATCAGCTTACATGTTTTGGAAAAGTTTATTTTATTTAACTGCACAGCCGAAACCGACATTTTACCAAGTTGATTGAAATTTATAGTGACACAAATATAGCCTGTAATAACATTATCATACTGATTTTTATGTTATTATCTTCATATACCTGCTGCTTTAAAACATTTTACTTGCTGAGTGTTCATCTTTTCTATTGAATTTTTTTGCTTCTTTTATCTCTCTGCTTCTGTATCAATGTGAATTTCCCTGTTGTGGGATGAATAAAGTACAATCCCAACAATCAACTCTAATTCTAAGTAAATAAAAGTTTATTGTAGTCAAGACTAAACCCTTTGACCGGCAATACTGGTTGAGAAAGAAAAGTATTCAGTGTAAGGTTGTTCTTAAAGCTGGGATCATCTCATTTCATGACTGTCTGAATGTTGTTCCATCCTCACCTGTTGTGGACAAATTCCTTGATGGTTTGAGAGAACATGAAGAGAGCAGAGGTGGCGGTGGTTAGGATGATCTGCAGGCTGAGCAGGGTGTACACCTTCCTCAGGAAATCTGATCAGCAAGAGACGCAGCAGTGAGAAACTCTCCGAGACGTGTCCACATGTGGTGAACAAACATAAAAACATCACACCACCACAACCATCAGCATCATATGAAGAGCATGTGCAAGACGCCACAGACCAACAATCAGCCAGAGAGGGTTCATTCTCGCAAAACCTTGTGAAATGCAAAAAAAAAACACCAAAAAAACCAACTTATTGGCTGGTCCTTCTTAGGGCACATTCACACTGCAGGGAAATGCGACCCAGTTCAGTGCAGTACACACTTTGTTTGTGTGTGTTAATGTGCAGTATACACTTTGTTTGTTAAGTGTGTGTTAATGTGCAGTATACACTTTGTTTGTTAAGTGTGTGTTAATGTGCAGTATACACTTTGTTTGTTAAGTGTGTGTTAATGTGCAGTATACACTTTGTTTAGGTGTGTTAATGTGCAGTATACACTTTGTTTGTTAAGTGTGTGTTAATGTGCAGTATACACTTTGTTTAGGTGTGTTAATGTGCAGTATACACTTTGTTTGTTAAGTGTGTGTTAATGTGCAGTATACACTTTGTTTGTTAAGTGTGTGTTAATGTGCAGTATACACTTTGTTTGTTAAGTGTGTGTTAATGTGCAGTATACACTTTGTTTGTTAAGTGTGTGTTAACGTGCAGTATACACACTGTTTAGGTGTGTTAATGTGCAGTATACACTTTGTTTGTTAAGTGTGTGTTAATGTGCAGTATACACACTGTTTAGGTGTGTTAATGTGCAGTATACACACTGTTTAGGTGTGTTAATGTGCAGTACACACTTTGTTTGTTAAGTGTGTGTTAATGTGCAGTATACACACTGTTTAGTGTGTGTTAATGTGCAGTACACACTTTGTGTGCATTTATGTGCAGTATACACTTTGTTTAGGTGTGTTAATGTGCAGTATACACTTTGTTTAGGTGTGTTAATGTGCAGTATACACTTTGTTTAGGTGTGTTAATGTGCAGTATACACTTTGTTTAGATGTGTTCATGTGTTTTACTGGGCTATCTTTCATGTGAAATTGATTGACAGTGTTTTATAATTCCTGTGAAATGGGTGCAGTCAGTAAATTCTGAATTTCTTCAGCGAGACAGATATTGTAATGTCTCGTGGATGTAATTTCCAGCGATATACGAGCAGAATCGCTGTATTGTGATAATACTGTTACTGTGGGCAAATATGTTACTGGCTATACTCAGCCATAGTAATGGTTATAATAATAATATAAGAATCCAGTAAATATAATACAATAATAAAAACTATAATAATAATAAACAGCATCAGATAATTATAATAAGGTAATATAATCTAATAATATAGCAATAATAATAGTACAATGAGAATACCAGTAAATATAAAATAATAATATGACAATATAATAATTGTAAGAATAGCAATAACAATAATACTGTAGTAGTACAATCATACAATAATAATTGTCAAATGCAATGTATAGCCATAAGCAATAATGTCAATAAAAACCTGATCTCACATATATATATATATATATATATATATCATGTCTGACTCTTGTTATAAACAAACTCCGTGAAAATTTTCACGATGACCGATTTATTTTGAAAATACTGGGTATCAACGATAACATGAAAGCACTGTAAGCTACGTTTTGCAATCGTCTCATCTCCACACACAGCAGAACAAACTACCGAAACACTGACTAAGGAGAAAATCCTTCACTTCGTGCGACGCTTATATTGAGCATTGACAGTGTGGATGCCATAAAAACAGAAGGATGACGTGATCAACAACGCAGGCCGTGCGGATTCTGGCAGCCGGGCTGTTTTTGGCACGACACCGTCTCGTCTGGTTCTGGAACTCACCCATCCGGATCTGGATGCTGGCTGTCGCCACGTTGGTTCCATAGTTAAAGTCGTCTTCAATCGAGGACCTGGGGTACTTCTCGGTGCTCATGGTGCCGATCGGATGTTTTGGTGTTTATTTTTCTGAAAAGGAGCAGCGCCGGTGTAAATACCAGATCTGTCAGGGCTACACAATCTGTCCGGGGCGGGGCGTGCGCATGCGCCTGTGAGGTACCAGTTCTGTCCGGGGCGGGACTTGTACTCGCGCCTTCTGATGACGTTTGACATTATGATTGGCTGTGATGACGTGTTAGCTATCGTTAGCTTTTACAGTTAGCGTCTTAGCTTCGTTGGAAGCTAATGTGTGACGCAACGAGTAGTTTTATGCCCCGAAGCGGCAGGGCCCTGTCTGGTTTAACTTCAGGAGGGACTGAAGGTGTCTGGTTTAACTTCAGGAGGGACTGAAGGTGTCTGGTTTAACTTCAGGAGAGTGTAGAAACTGAAGGTGTCTGGTTTAACTTCAGGAGGGACTGAAGGTGTCTGGTTTAACTTCAGGAGAGTGTAGAAACTGAAGGTGTCTGGTTTAACTTCAGGAGACACTGAAGGTGTTTGGTTTAACTTCAGGAGGGACTGAAGGTGTCTGGTTTAACTTCAGGGGGGACTGAAGGTGTCTGGTTTAACTTCAGGGGGGACTGAAAGTGTCTGGTTTAACTTCAGGAGGGACTGAAGGTGTCTGGTTTAACTTCAGGGGGGACTGAAGGTGTTTGGTTTAACTTCAGGAGGGACTGAAGGTGTCTGGTTTAACTTCAGGGGGGACTGAATGTGTCTGGTTTAACTTCAGGAGAGTGTAGAAACTGAAGGTGTCTGGTTTAACTTCAGGAGGGACTGAAGGTGTCTGGTTTAACTTCAGGGGGGACTGAAGGTGTCTGGTTTAACTTCAGGGGGGACTGAAAGTGTCTGGTTTAACTTCAGGAGGGACTGAAGGTGTCTGGTTTAACTTCAGGGGGGACTGAAGGTGTCTGGTTTAACTTCAGGAGAGTGTAGAAACTGAAGGTGTCTGGTTTAACTTCAGGAGGGACTGAAGGTGTCTGGTTTAACTTCAGGGGGGACTGAAGGTGTCTGGTTTAACTTCAGGGGGGACTGAAAGTGTCTGGTTTAACTTCAGGAGGGACTGAAGGTGTCTGGTTTAACTTCAGGAGGGACTGAAGGTGTCTGGTTTAACTTCAGGAGGGACTGAAGGTGTCTGGTTTAACTTCAGGAGAGTGTAGAAACTGAAGGTGTCTGGTTTAACTTCAGGAGGGACTGAAGGTGTCTGGTTTAACTTCAGGGGGGACTGAAAGTGTCTGGTTTAACTTCAGGAGGGACTGAAGGTGTCTGGTTTAACTTCAGGGGGGACTGAAGGTGTTTGGTTTAACTTCAGGAGAGTGTAGAAACTGAAGGTGTCTGGTTTAACTTCAGGAGGGACTGAAGGTGTCTGGTTTAACTTCAGGAGAGTGTAGAAACTGAAGGTGTCTGGTTTAACTTCAGGAGGGACTGAAGGTGTCTGGTTTAACTTCAGGGGGGACTGAAGGTGTTTGGTTTAACTTCAGGAGGGACTGAAGGTGTCTGGTTTAACTTCAGGAGAGTGTAGAAACTGAAGGTGTCTGGTTTAACTTCAGGAGGGACTGAAGGTGTCTGGTTTAACTTCAGGAGAGTGTAGAAACTGAAGGTGTCTGGTTTAACTTCAGGAGACACTGAAGGTGTTTGGTTTAACTTCAGGAGGGACTGAAGGTGTCTGGTTTAACTTCAGGGGGGACTGAAGGTGTCTGGTTTAACTTCAGGGGGGACTGAAAGTGTCTGGTTTAACTTCAGGGGGGACTGAAAGTGTCTGGTTTAACTTCAGGGGGGACTGAAGGTGTCTGGTTTAACTTCAGGGGGGACTGAAAGTGTCTGGTTTAACTTCAGGAGGGACTGAAGGTGTCTGGTTTAACTTCAGGGGGGACTGAAGGTGTCTGGTTTAACTTCAGGAGAGTGTAGAAACTGAAGGTGTCTGGTTTAACTTCAGGAGGGACTGAAGGTGTCTGGTTTAACTTCAGGGGGGACTGAAGGTGTCTGGTTTAACTTCAGGGGGGACTGAAAGTGTCTGGTTTAACTTCAGGAGGGACTGAAGGTGTCTGGTTTAACTTCAGGGGGGACTGAAGGTGTCTGGTTTAACTTCAGGGGGGACTGAAGGTGTCTGGTTTAACTTCAGGGGGGACTGAAAGTGTCTGGTTTAACTTCAGGAGGGACTGAAGGTGTCTGGTTTAACTTCAGGGGGGACTGAAGGTGTCTGGTTTAACTTCAGGGGGGACTGAAAGTGTCTGGTTTAACTTCAGGAGGGACTGAAGGTGTCTGGTTTAACTTCAGGGGGGACTGAAGGTGTCTGGTTTAACTTCAGGAGAGTGTAGAAACTGAAGGTGTCTGGTTTAACTTCAGGGGGGACTGAAGGTGTCTGGTTTAACTTCAGGGGGGACTGAAAGTGTCTGGTTTAACTTCAGGGGGGACTGAAGGTGTCTGGTTTAACTTCAGGAGAGACTGAAGGTGTCTGGTTTAACTTCAGGAGAGACTGAAGGTGTCTGGTTTAACTTCAGGGGGGACTGAAGGTGTCTGGTTTAACTTCAGGGGGGACTGAAGGTGTCTGGTTTAACTTCAGGAGAGTGTAGAAACCGAAGGTGTCTGGTGGAGCTTCGTCTGATTTTCATGACGTGCCTTTTTTTTTTTTTTTTTTTTTTGCCCCTCTTCCTTTTACATTTCCCTTCCAAGTACTTTCCAAGTGTTTTTTGAGCATCAACCACATTTCCTCAACATAACCTATATGATTATGTAATTGATTATATAATATTGGATTTTGGGGGGGGTTCTGTGTAAAGGGCTTTCAATTGGGGCGATCGTGGGTCAGTGGTGAATGAATAATGGTCTCTGTATGCGCTTTGAGTCAGCTCGAAAAAAGCACTATATACATCCAAGTCATTATTAATTGCCCTGTGTATGAAATCTCTGAAATCTAAATGGCCGCACTACTTGTACACAACAAGCAATAATTAGCAGCTACCAGTATTCACTTAATGCTGTAAAGACATGTGATGGTTGAAAGTGACATTCAGTCTATTTCTCATACCTCAAGCAGGTGAAACCTGATAACCTGAGTGGTTTCCAAGACTGAAGATAAATATTGTGGCCTTACTGATGAAGCTTTATGATGTCATATTATGACAATTATGGTGTCAAATGGCCACGAATCCCGGTTTGTTTGTAATATATCAGGATAACTTGTGGCTGATATGTTTGAAATATATTTTGACAAGTAAGAGAGTGAAAATAACAATCTATTTAGAAAAAGTAACATGTTAAAAAGAAATGTACAGATATAATGTCGAGATGTGTCACTGTTTTCATTACATTACCAAACACACACACAATATTATAATACTGGAGATAGCTACAAATAATATCATAATAATGCGACGGCGGCGCAAGTTAGTGACGTCAGCCATGGTGGGGAAAGAACTACAAGTTTCTGAAAATGGACTACAAAAGGCGCATTTGTGTTTTATACGATTTAAAGTTGTTCAAGGCAGATTATTGCTTTGGTAACTTACATGATCTGCTCCCTTTTTCTGACATCGTGAGTTTCCCCGAACGCTCCGATGTGTGGGTTCCTTTAAATGTTGTCGCTGCAAGGAATTGTGGGGGAACATGAGCTGGTCTCCTTTGCGAAAGGATGCATCAGTGGTTCCTAGGCTAAAAGAGGCTCTAAAGGAAGTAACGAGCCTCCTTTCCTTTGCTTATTCGGAATAAAGACCGTCCTTATCATGGCCGCTATAAATAAATAAACTGGCCAGATAAGCAGTTCTTATGTTCAGCCACTAGATGGAGCTCGAGTCAATGTAATGAGGAGATCAAGCTCCAGGTAATGAGGTCAGGTGAGGACAGAGAGCAGACAGAGCTGTGATCTTGTCAGTGTGACAGAGGGTCCGATGTAAAGTTTATTCATTGTTTTGAATTATTGAAATTTAACATTAAATAAAATGACTCCATGATGCATTCAGGGTCAGCACATTAAACTACTATTAGCGTAAATAAAATGACTCCATGATGCATTCAGGGTCAGCACATTAAACTACTATTAGCGTAAATAAAATGACTTCATGATGCATTTAAATGTACCATTAAACATTTGAAATGTCACTCTAGCCCAAATAAAGTACATAAACAACAAACAAAGCCAGTATCTGAGAGGAACATAGCAACCCAGACCCAGAACATTCTTCCACCTCTGGTTGAACCTCTCAGCTCTCTTTATTCTGATATGATCTACCAAAACACCTGGTTCTCAGTACTGCCCCCTGGAGGTTCCTTGGTTTTCTACAGAGCACCTGGTTCTCAGTGCCGCCCCCTGGAGGTTCCTAGGTTTTCTCCGTAACAGGAGAGGAGGTAGTACATTGATAAGTTAGTACGAGTTAGTGCGTCTCAGAGGGGAGACGCGAGCCAAAAAGGAGAGAGTGCCCTTTAAAAGATATAAGAGACCCCCCCCCCAAAAAAAAAAAGTCATAATAATCCAGCCTGTTAAAGCCTTGATGCCTTTCTATGTAAGCAATCATTTCTGTTTCTTGTTTTTGCAGGAGAGTTCCTCAGCGCATTACGAAAGGAGAAATATGCTCTGGGAATTATCACCTTGTTCCCAACAGCTCTCGTTAACAGTGACGTTGTGGATGATATGCCAGTGTTCAATAAGATTAAACATTTGTCTCAGAAGGGAAATTTATTTTCTTGTCTCAGAAACAAGACCACATTTGTAGAGCATGCTTGCTTTTTGTGGAGTTGAAAATGCTGGTGATGTTTCAGTCATATCACCTAATGACTTAAGATACTTGAAGAGCTGCTTTGTGTGAGGTAAGGAGTTTAAACTACCTCGGGTTACGCAAACTGTTGTACAGGGTGAGAGGCCCTCGCTTCAATGGAAAAATAAAGGCTGTTTTCCACTGCGGTTATTTTTGGAGTCGTCATTGCATGTGGGTCCAGTCTGTTAAATGTGTTTTATTCCATAAGGCATTGCACACTGTATTAGTATTATAATATACACTCCTCAAGTGTAGAATGTACACCATTAAGTGTGACTTAAACAACTGGGCAGTGTTGATTAGTTACTCCATCAGTATCTAGTGAGTGATTTAGTGTATTTTCATCAATACTGATCAAACTTAACACGGGGACAGTTTGTTTGGGAACACTAAAATGGTGTCGGTTATTGTTGGTATTTTAACACCATAAATGTCTGTTGAAAACACTTTAAAAATCACTATAAGTGTTTGTTTTTAACAATGTTAAAGTGTTAAATAAATGTATGGATCGTTTGCAACTGGCGTCAGATTTCCCATGATCCTCTGCGATTCGCTTCGGTCGGCCATAAGAACAAATCTTCAATATCGGATTCATGTGATTTTTCCCAAATTTCAAGGATTGAATATTCCAGATAAAGCTCAGTGTCGCGGTACCATAGGAGTGTGGAGAAGTTGACCCCTACAGCAGTTTGTTAAACTGTAGGCATGATGTCCAGAGCCTGTCCCTCACAGCCAGAAGGTCCCAGTTTAAAAGAAAATAAAGAAAAGGGGGTCCAAGTGCAAATCCCAGCAGGAGCCTTTCTGTGTGGTTTTCATGTTCTCTCCATGTGGCCGGTTTTCCTCCGGTACTGCGATAGTAAATACAATCTGCACCTCGACTCCCTGAGCTACACCCCCGGCCTCCATCACCTCCCCAGAGTGCTGCGCTGTGTGGCTGCTGGAGACGGTCCATTTGGTGAAGAAATGTCCCGTCGGAGGACGAATGAGGGACTGTTGATAAATTAAGGCCTCGTTTACACGACAACGAATTCGAGTGTATCCGCAAAACTTTCTTCACTTTTGGGGGGTCCGTTTACACGACACCAGTTTGGGGATCCACTGTATCCTAAAAGTTTTTAATCCGGCTCCCAAAGTGGAAAGATTCTTTCATGGGGCAAATCCCTCCTGCAGAGACTGATGGAGGCTACAGAGCCTGTTACTGCTCATCTCTCCCCCTCCCTCCTGCTCTCCAGTTGTAACCAAACATGGCAGCGTCGTGGTGGCACGACCCGTCGTGGTGGCACGACCCGTCGTGGTGGCACGACCCGTCGTGGTGGCACGACCCGTCGTGGTGGCACGACCCGTCGTGGTGGCACGACCCGTCGTGGTGGCACGACCCGTCGTGGTGGCACGACCCGTCGTGGTGGCACGACCCGTCGTGGTGGCACGACCCGTCGTGGTGGCACGACCCGCGGTCCATATTCTAGTTTTATGGTCCAGATCAGTAGTTTAATAGTTGAGACTCTCCCTGATATCATCCGATGTGTCATCAGTCCATACGGATGTCAGGTTCTCTCCATTTTCTTCAAATTTATAGTGTTTTGTTCTCTGCACACGTCTGTGTTGTTTCATTACAAAATCAAGCAACAGCGCCCTCCAGTGGCCCGGCAGACTAACTACATCGTTGTCTCTGTGTCCGCTGCTGCTGTGGAAACCAACTCCTTTTTTTTTTAATGGATAAGGCGTCACGTGAAATGTTGTGTAAACGGGGCTCAACTCTGACGTCAATCTGTCCCATGCAGTGAACCTCAGCCCCAACGAGCCGACAGCGTAGACATATGCTAGTAGATCGTTCTATAGGTGTCGAGAGCCTCCAGTCTACACCATATAGCAAACTATCTACTGTGTAGACATACACAATCTAGTAGAGGTCTACTACTGTATGTCTATGTATTAGATCATTCTGTGTTGAAAATCCCCTCAAAAAAAGCAACGCGATATGAAACGAAACATTTATGCGAGCAGAATTGTTAGAACACCCGACAACTGCACACATAACTCCCATTTTGCGCCTTCCTCAACAGTTACCGGCGTGTTGTAAATAAACGTGGTCATAAAAGATGGCGGATCCTAGCGAGTCAGAGAGGTTCATGGGAAATTTGTGACGTCAGTGCAAACGATCTATTGGTGTTTGTTATCGACGCCGCAAAACCGTTAATAACTTGAACACTTTATAAAGTGGGTGGTTCCCATATAAACCCTGAAAAAGTGTTAACTTCAACTCTGACCGTGTTAAACTTACAATTTCAAATTTGCTGTGCAGTTGACGATTTTGGACCCTGATTATTGTTTCCCCAGTACACGTGTCGACACCAGTTACCCCGCCTCACCAGAGAAGCACTTTAAACAGTTTAGTGCGCCGCCACATCAAACATTTCAATCCATTTGTTATTAAGTGGAGGCAACAAGAAGTTTTCTTCTGACGTTTCAAGATACATTTTCTTAAACAAGGAAATGAAAACAAATAAAATCTTTAATCAAAGCTTTATTGACCAACTACAAAAGGGAATCAACAGGTCAGTTGTATAGTTCACGCACAGCGGCATGAAGTAATGTTCAGGCTCAGACGGTTAACGATTTTCCATCCATCCAGCCATTTTCTCCCGCTTCTCCATTTCCGGGTCGCAGGGGGGTGTCAGCCTGAGCTCCGTCACCCAGAACACATCACACCCATTAAGAACCTTGCTGCAGGTGGAGCCCACAGGAAGGTGGCACCCGGCGTGGATAGTGAACCCACCACGCTGAGATTGAGAGTCTCATGCTCTACCTACTGAGCTCGCCGGGGGCAAATTGTTTTTAATGGTATTCAATGACAAAGCACATTTTTATTGAGAACCAAAGGTGACCAAATCAAATACTTATATAATTACTTAAATGTGTCAGCGATGACTTAAAATTGTAATTACACATATAAATGTGACAATTCATTTCATGCAAAAAAAATTATTATTTAACTGTTTATTTATGTCATGGTCCAGTGTTGCAGCGCTTCATACATTTACTTACTAATCTGTCGGTTGCTGAGAGATGTTTTAATCTGAATAATCTCTCACCACTGAGACGCATAACGAGCAGGACCCAGCTTGGTTTTTGTCGGTTGCAAATAAAGATTTCTTCAATAAAATATCCAAACCAATGCCGAGGTGCACAGTATAATAGGATCTATTGTTTAGTTATGTGTTGCTACTGGGACGTGTTATCATGCGACGCCTTGTCAAGACGAGTCTGGAGTTTTACTCTCGAGTAATGAGCACAATTTAACATATAGCGCCACCCAGTGTAGAGGAATATGTTCACTCGCGCTGCATTAATCCATTATCTGGGATCGATCTGCATTGACTTGATGTGCAGGGGAGCCAATCAGGTGTGAGGACCCGCCCACTGACTTTGATGGACCAGTTTGACAGATAAAATAGACCCATGAAGTTCTGCAACACCAGACCATGAAATACATTATTAATTAAATAGTGAAATCTTACTTTTTATTTTTACATAAAATGAATTGGTAACTTCAATAATGAATTAATAACATTTAATGAGTATTTTGAGGCCCCCGGCGAGTTCAGCTGGTAGAGCATGAGACTCACAATCTCAAGGTTGTGGGTTCATGTCCCACGCCGGCGCCACCGTCCCGTGGGCTCTCCACCTGCAGGAAAGGTTCTTAACTGGTGTAATGTGATCTGGGTGACGGTGCTCAGAATGACACCCCCACCACCCGGAAACATATAAGCCGGAGAAAATGGATGGATGGATGGATGGATGGAGACATTTTTGTATTTTTATTTAATTTTAGCACTTTTGCCTTTCATAGGTTGTAAAATTTTGTTTAAAATCAAACCTGCTTCATTCTTATGAAATGATGGCTTTTTGTGGCATAATCATGTAGTTTAAAACAAGATTCAACTGTCATTAAAATGCATATTTTTAAAACTGGACACTTCAATCCCAAACATTGACATTTCTATAAAATGGAATCTGTTCAAAAGGATTAAAGTGACCAAAATGAAAGGCAGATCATCTCATTTAGAGTATAAATATGACTCTGTGGAAATAAGTCACATGCTCCTTAAAGGCGCGAATGAAGGAATATTTTCCATAAGGCCATTAAACTGACAGATTTCTCATGGTGGTCACAATAGGACATTAAATGCGCTGTTAAAAACTCCTCTTGACCAAAGCCTCCGAGCACAGAGGATACCTGGAAGGATCCAATACAGGTTAGAAACTGTCACTCAGATCATTGCAAACAAATAAAAGCATTGATTTAAGTATCAATAGCATTGGAAATAATCTTCGATGTGTAATAAGAAATGTACCGACCTGGAAAAAGACTGCGTCGCACCTACATGTCTGGATCTGAAAGGGAATATAAATGAAACAGCTGGATTATTACTGGTTCATTTTCAGGACATACTTTGGACAAAAAGTCCACAGGCGTGCTGCGGTAAACACTTCTGTTGTCGTTAGAAGGAAGCAAAAAGGTTTGGGAATGGATCTGCCTGCCATATTTATTTGTTGAGTCATCTGGACGAGTACGTCATAGCTCTCTCCTTACTTTAACAACGATACAGGAACAACAAATGCCGAGAGGTGCGACTGAAATAACTAAACCTGTTCTGTACTGGTACCATCTCTGCTCTTGGGGTTGGATTTTCAACATAAGAGTCGGCCTGACGTCAACGTTGCGGAGCAGCCAATGAAAAGAAATAAATATTAAGGGGAGTGCAGCTGTGGCAGGGGATGATTTTAGACCTTGAACACTTATAAAGGAAATAGTCACTGGAAGGAATCGGGAGAAAGAAGAGACACAAACCCCAGATGTGTACGTTGGTGTGTTTCAAGTGGGTCACTCTGCAGGAGTACTCGTTGTCTTTGGTGGGGGTGAAAGACACGTGTGTGGTCAGGTGGTACTGCCAGCTCTCCTCGAAGGCCAGGTCGGTCTGTTGGCTGTGTTCGATCTTCTGCCCGTTCCTCAGCAGCTCGATGGTGATCTCCGGTGGGTGGAAGCCGCTCACATGGCAGATTAATGTGTTGTTCTTCCCAAAGACTCTGGGATCCCGGCTGTACACCTGGACCTTCGGCGAAGCTGAGGAGAGGAAGAACAACAGTGACATTTTTTATTGATTCTGACTGTAAACAAAGACCTTTGATTTGTTTCCTCTTCCATTAACTTCCATTCCTATGCAGATGATACATAAATCTATTTTACTATGAAACCAGATACTACCTAACAACTTGTTTAACGAGGCGCTTGTCTTAAAGACACACAATCCTGGATGAGCTGTAATGTTCTGCTTCTGAACTCAGATAAAACAAAAGTTATTATATTTGGCCCAAAACATCAGACAGAGAAATGACCTAAACATGTAGTACCACTGGGTGGATGGTGGTACTTTGTCCTCCAGTACCACTGTGAGGAACCTGAGTCATTTTAGATAAGGATTTATCTTTCAGAAACAAAGTCAAGTGAGCCAGCCATGCAGTAGGACACCATCGTTTCAAAATAAAACTACGATACATCAGAATTCCTTCATACTGACTGAGTGACATCTTGGGTGGTGTACTATCACTGTGAGGTGGAATGACCCCGGGACAACTAGGAATTCTTGAGTTATTCCATGTCAAAATCAGGTGTCATATTCCAATTTTCAAAGTCGTTTTATTTTGAAACGATACATCAGAATTCCTTCATACTGACTGAGTGACATCTTGGGGTGGTGATGAAATAAGGGGTCTTATTGAATTTTCAAAGTTGTTTTAGTGAGTTAATCCTAGTTGAAATAAGAGTGTTTGATTGTATTCTAATTTCCAAATAGACTTTATTTTGAAATGCAACATCATACTGTAAAAATATAAGTTTGACTTAATATTTTGAAAACAATAGTTTGATTCCATTGGTACACTATTTGAATTATATTTTAATAAGTATTTTGTTAGCTTGAATAAATCAGTCTTTAAAAGAGTTCTCAAGGATTCATTTCGATATCATATGAGCTTTTATTTTATAATCAGTCGGCGGAAACAGTGCGAGCCAGCAGGACTGTCGTTTTTAATTAAACCCTACCCCACCTCTAGTCAGGTTGTGTTCTTTGTACTTTGACCACCACGTACTCATAAACTTATATAATCACAAAACGAAACAAACAAAACAACCATCAAGTAAACCTTACTGAGTATTGAAATGCCGTGTTTGATTAATACGTCTGGATGTTAAACGGACTTCCGGAGTTTCACTCACTGTCTTTCGCCGTCGCCAGGCCGACCAGGCAGAGAAGCAGCACCAGAGCGCCGACAAGCCGCCGCCACATCTTCTGGCTGTTGTTCGGACTCACGATCTGGCTGGACTGTTTTTTTTTTATCAGCGACACAAACCGAAACCAACTGGACGGACAGGATGTTTGGAGACCTTGTTTTGTCTGAGCGGGCGCTGCGTCACACGATCTTCGGAAACGGATCAACCCCGCCCTCGTTGGGAAACGTTTGACCAATAAACAAGCGTCCCTGTGACGTTTCCTCTACTTGACCAATAGGAAAATCCAGACGAGCTGTTGCTAGGTAAAAAGTGCTTCGACATGTTGCGCTTCAAACTCAAACCCTCCACGAGCGCACTGTTAAAATGAATACTTGAGAACAAAAATAACTTAAAACATTGCGAGTTTCTGGATAGAAAACATCAACAATGTCGATAGAGTCACCGTCGATTTACAAGAAGTAGAATAGTACTTTCACTTTCGTGTGTGTGTGTTTACATTCTGTGACTTATGCTTATTACTTCATGCCGTTTATCTTCGGTAAATGTGTAAATTTGAAGTTTATTTTCAGCTTCAATAAAAAGTACTCAACAGGTCAAACGGGTGAGTAAGAACCTGAAGTTGGAGATGGAGGGTTTCTTGCTTGACAGGTACCAACAGTGGGAACTGAATGCTTGTAAAAAGTTAATAATTTCAGGAGAAAGAAAAGTACTTTCTCCTTTAAAGGTTCCTGGAATCTTGAAATACGGCTCTCTGCCAGCTCCCTCTGGACCTCAATAATTGTGCTGTTGGTGTTCTGCCTGCCAACTTCCTTGTCCAGCTGGTGCCACAGGTTATCTGCAAAACAACAAATTGGCATTTTAGTTTTTGCCATTAAATACAAATCAGTACATGATTTGCAAGCAAACCGATGCACAAAAAAACCGATAAAGTGGAATAACATACATGAAGCTCGTGTTGATAATTGTTGTGAAGGAGGTCCAGAGTCCAGATCCAGTGCACATTCAGGATTTCAGCCTATCGACGGAGAAACTACTTAACCCGAGTGATTTAAACCTGGGCTCTCGAAGCAATGACAGGTTCAATACACTAAACTGCTCCAGATTGGAAGCTGTGACTGTGACTTCTCACCGAAGGTGAAGCCTGAAACTCTCTTCCCCTCAGACAACCCCACTGTGGCTGGGTTGAACAGAACGAGCACAACAATGTTAACTCCTGGGACGGTAAACTCATGAGCTCCAAGTGGGGTTATGTCTGTTTTTTAGTGGGGCAACAGACACACACACTGGTGCCTTCTCATCATTTGGCCTCGCCAGCATTTAAAATATGCTGCGTTGTACAAGCTTCACTTTGGTTGTGCTGCTATATTTAAGATTTAAGAAGCTTTATTGTCATTGTTCAAGTACAACGAAATTCCGTTTGTTGCATCACTAATAGCAGCAGCAGCATGTCACATTCACATTTAAATAAAAAAATAGTCTTTGGTAAGGTGCGGTATTGAAGTGCAAGTTCTTTTGGGGGGGGGTCATGATCCCTGCAGCAGTCTCTTCACAGCCATGGGGAAGAAGCTATTCTTCAGTCTGTTGGTGTCTGGAGTCTTCCAGAGGGGAGGGTGGAGAACAGAGTGTGTCCTGGATGGGCGGGGGTCATTTCGGATCTCTGTGGCCCGTCGGAGGAGCCGGCTGGAGTAGATCTCCTCTAGGCGTGGTAATGGGGATCCAGTGATCCACTGAGCAGTCTTGATGACCCGCTGCAGTTGTTTTTTTTCATTTGCAGTGCAGCTGGCGTACCACACCGTAGAACCGTAGGTGAGGACACTCTCTATTGAGCAGTGATAAAGGTTTTTCAGCAGAGGTAGAGGGAGTTTGTTGCCCCTCAGCGTTCTCAGGAAAAAGAGTCGCTGCTGGGCCTTTTTAATGATGTGGGTGGTGTTCACAGTCCAACCCAGGTCCTCTGAGATGTGCAGTCCGAGGAACTTGAAGTTTTTGACCCGCTCTACTTCTTCCCCATTGATCCTCAGACCTGAGTGTATATTGGAAGTATGTTACGATTGGCCGAGATTTGTTTCTGACTGATGTAGGTGTGGAGATTTTTGTCACATGATTTCTTTACCAATAAATTCACAGTGTGTGTAGTATAAATTGAATATTGAATCTGGAGATTTTTTTTGTAGATGAAATCCCGTGTGCATTGGTCACAAGACACATTCGCCAACGAAGGTTGGGGCGAAGGTTGTTTTTGTTTGCAGGTATTTATCTATTCATTGGTTTTGTTTGTATGGATGTATGTATGATAAAGATAGCCACTACACATATTTAATTATCCATTTATATCTAGTCTATTGTCTGTGTGTAACTACCCTGACCTTAAATAATTTTGTGCAAAAGTGAAACTGCTGCTGTGATGAACAGATTCCCTCATGTGGGGTCAAAGTCTCATCTAATCTAAATAGTTCTACTCATAAGTGAGTAAAAAAACACCGCAGCCTCTGCAGCAGCATGACTACCAGTATGTATTCTAGTTTTATTGTCCACGTTGGTAGTATTATAGTTAAAATTCACCTCTAACAGCATCGAGTTCGTAATGTGTCTCTATGAATGTTGGGTACTCTTGTACTCGGTGTACCTGATTTTAATGGGTACACACATTTGTTTTAAAAATACCTCTTATTAAAGAATGCATTACGAATCGTATTGGTTAAAAAAAATAAGACCTGTAGACATTTTCAGGAGTATTTATTCAACACTCAAACATTTTCAATAATTACATTATCCAGCACACTTTCACCCATTTTAAAAAAACAAACATACCAGGAATTCTAATTGACTTCTGATTCTCGTAGAAAGATAAAAACAATAAGAGTAGAAAAAGAAAATGTGTGAATCCCCAAAGGTAACCACAAAGTTGTGATTCTAATATCAAGGAAAGTATACAGTGACTTTACAAAGGACTTGACCCCACACAGAGCACTGCACTCACATCCCGTTATAGCATGCTGTCATTTGTTGTCGCGAGAAGAAAAGCGAGGAAGCCTGGAGGAACTGTTTATTGAATGTATGGTGAATTATTGAAGGACGACTACTGCTGGTAGCCGCGTACGAAGACTTCTAGGATCGCTGTGGACAGAGAAAGATACACAATGGGTACCACGAAGCAGACTGTGATACGAGTGAAGAGGGAATTCTATTAGAGGTCGGTCAACAAAGCAGGACACTCACCAAGACGAGCCTTCAATCAATTACATGCTTGGATCTGTAAAAAACAAAGCAGAGGTGAAACGTTTGTAACACTGAGCCTGTTTCAGAGCGCATTATATACATCTTTTTAAAATATCAGTAAGCCACAACATGACTGTGCTTGTACTGTGATGTTTTCTTGTAATAAAAAAAGCTGGTGGTCGGCTCATCTCCTTTTTATTTTCAGGTTCTGACAACTGATGAAGGTTTTTTTTTGTCTGACAGGAACTCACCCCAGGCATAGTCGGTGACCTTGACTCCATGGGTCACCCTGCAGAGGACCTCCTCTCCCTCCAAGGGAGTGAAGGAGGCACTCTTTGTCAGGTGGAAGTGCCAATCTGCTTTGAAGGCCAGGTCAGTCTGCTGGGAGTTGGGAAGTTCCACCTTGTTCTTCAGCAGCTGGATGCTGATGTCCGGAGGGTGGAAGCCGCTCACATGGCAGATGAAGGTGTTTTCCTTTCCAAACTCTCCGGGGTTGTGGCTGTACACCTGAACCTTCGGTGGAGCTGCGGAGGAGCGAGAGCGTCGGTCAGGCCACATTAAGAACAACGACACACGAGGACCGTCACACATCGAAACGCACTAAAAATACAGTTTTTCTTCAGTGAGGCCACAAACTATCGTCGGTCGCCGTTTACACTTTAATCTGACAGAATAGAGTCAGTCTGAGGGATCCGATCGGCCCATTTACCGTCAGTGGATCCATCCCATAATACTTTGGGACGTGATCACATGACCGCCCAACATCCATCTTTAGCAAGAAGTTTTGAAAAGCTGAATTATGTTCATTTTGTCATTTTAACTTTATGGTATCGTTTCTTTTTAACCAGCAAATCAGAAGGGAAAGATGTTTATACCCTTGTTGACATGATCGGTCAGGCCGGTCACCTGATAGAGCCGACACGTCATCACGCGTCAGAGGAGTCAAAACATGTCAGTACGGTTAAACACTGATTTGTGGGTAAAAAAGAAACGACACTATACAAGAACCGATGATGATTTGTTTGCTGGTTGAATTTCTTTTGCTCATAAAACACAAAGAAATGTCCAGAGTCTGATCAGGACCTCCGGTTCAGCTTTGACAAGACACGTTTTTCTCTGAACAGCATCCTGGGACATCCAGACATGCGCACTGAGGAGAATCGGACTCCAAACGGATCGGAACCAGTGTGGACAACAGTCAGCTCTCTGGTTCCTCCTGAATGGACCTGATCAGCTCAGGATCTAAAGAGAGACCTGTTTACATGAGGGTTTTCACTCTCAGCAGACTTTATTTTAAAGTATTCATATATATCCATATACACTGAGCTGGAGTTCAATTAATGTAGAGTGGAGGGTGAGACAAAAAAACACACAATCATGATCCAAACGGAAGTGTTGGAAATCCTTAGTGTGTGTGTGTGTGTGTGTGTGTGTGTGTGTGTGTGTGTGTGTGTGTGTGTGTGTGTGTGTGTGTGTGTGTGTGTGTGTGTGTGTGTGTGTGTGTGTGCCTCAAAGGGAGAGGCTCTTCGGAGAAATCGAAAGTAAAGTCCGGGTGCTGAGAGGAATTCTACCGAACTAAAAACCCAACACGACACACATTTTATTTTCTATAGTTTCTCTTTTATATGTGACTTTAACAAAAACGTTGTTATATGATCCATTGTTTGCTTCAATAACACATAATTACCCATTATCATTGCGCTTATACCGTGTTTACCGATTCCATGTCGTCATCAAGATCCTACTGAAACTCATTTTATTAAAACCAGCATGAATATATAGTTTGGTTCGTCCACCCAGGATAAAGAAAGAGTGATGCAGTTTGAGAATTTCTGGTAGTTTAGAAAAGAAGTGTAGCTGCAGTAGGAAGTACTTACAGTATTTGGAGTCCACAGCGCAGTATAGAGCTGCCAGAGCAGCCACAAGCAGCGCGAAGTTCATGGTTCCAAGGTTGTCTTCGCCCCGCAATACAATGAGGACACAGCGCGAGACTCTCAGTATACACCAGCTCACCTCCCACTGGCCCCGCCCACTGGGCCGCCACTGGCCAATCATAAATTAGAATCACCCTGTTGCTAGGTAGAATGCTCAGAGACAGGTTGTGCTCAATTCAGGTTAGTGGAAATCCCCCAAGATTCCCAGAAATCATTTTCATTTTCATTTTTGCTGAGCGCAAACACAATTGGCACCCAACATTTGTAAAACACATCAACACAATCAAAAGCGTGTTTGTATTTTTATTTGTCCTTTTTCCAGTTTTGTAGAATATTAATAAGCAACAAAGGAAACGGCAGAAATTCAGATTTTGATTTTGTTTTCATTCCCGTCAACAATTTTCCACTCGGATGTTTTATTGTCAGTGGTGGGCTTCAGCCCTCCCCTGATGGTTCCCACTCTACTCAGCTCTACTCAGCTTTATTTATAGAGTACTTTAAAACAGCACACATTGGCCAAACTGCAGCACACAGACAAATTCAACAAAATAGGCTGCTGCTGCTGCCAATGCTGTTAATGTCGGATTAGACAAACAATACATTACATAAGTTAACATGGGTGTCAACAGTTTCTGGTATGAAAAAGCAGATCACACATTCATATCAGCTGTCAGGTGAGGCAGGGTTCAGCCGAGAAGATGAATCAGGTGCAATGTACGTCTCCAGTTCAATTTCATCGTCATAATCTGATCATAATCTTTACTATACAACACGGGCCACAAAAACATTTCAGTAATATATTCATTATTAAATGTGTTGTAGTAGAGAGAAGCAGAATGATGAACCCCTGGAAATAAACTACGCTGCTTTATCCGAGTGTGGCGATGACTCTACTTCAGCCTGATGTGATTGTGCTACTGAGATAGTAACTTCAACAAAAAACTTCACTTTTACTGCTGAAGAAAATACCCACCAACAGTTGATCAAGAAGACCCACCGGGCCGATGGTAACTAGCAGATATGAATGCTGTCGTTACACTGATTCTGTAGGTGAGGACCCACAGAGATTATGGCTGGTGGATTGTTGACGTTCGCTTCTGGGTGTCGGTCAGGACACACAAATGACCCTGTGGATTCTTGGATTACTTCCTCTTTTATTAAAGGGAAATGCCTGAAAGTGCAGGCAGGCTTCAGTGGGTATATGGTGTGTGTGAGTGGTCCTACAACAACAACAACAACAACAACAAATAACAATCATTGGATTAATGGACCACAGAATCATAACAAACTGCCTTCAGAACAACTAAAATCAAACAGGATACAAAGGAAACACTAACTGAAGTAACCAGAACATATGAAGATTAACAATGACACCTACTGGACTTAAAAGGTACAAACCCACAAATCCCTCAGATGGGTGTCAATTAACAGATATTTACAGAAACTACAGCAATTTACACGTTTGGAACAATAACACACACAGACCTTAAAGGACTGGCAGACGATATGCTTAACAGAGAACCCAAAACTATATTAGGAAAATGTCCCAAAGATGAAGTAATATCAGTTATTACAAACAAGTATCCACATGGCTATTAGTATACAAAATACTGCAACAACATCCAACACGCAATGAACACTCTGTACACAACACATGGACTAGTAATCAAAGTAAGTACTCAGAAATACTTACAATTACACAAGAACGCGCAATAGCTGAACCAGAGGCGCTGCAACGGGGTAGGCAACACAGGTAACTGCCTAGGGCCCCGAGCTGAAGGGGGCCCCGAGGGACGGCTGACATTAATTCATTTCAATGACAAAATAATGTAACTGCTTTGAGACGCTGCAAGGACAGCGCATCAAAAATCCCCCGCAAGGGGCCCTTTCTTTTGGTGCTAGTGGGGGGGGCCCCCGACAGGGGGCAGATATCAGCGACACAACATGAAACCCCCAGGACACGTTACAATGACACACCGGGAACCTCCCTAATTGGGCCCCACTACTACCCTGCATCAACGTGGAGTCCTTGTTGTCAAACACACTGAATAAATGAAACGGACAAATCCTTCAGGGCACATGAAATGAAAAGGAAAAAACAAGAAGAGGATGAAAAGAAAAAACGTGATTGAGATAGGTGAGAGTGTGTAAGCTGTGTGTGTTAAATTAAAATAAAATAAAAAAGTTAGTCCCAGTTAGTCCCAGACACTTTGTCCTAAACTCCCAGTCATCCACCATCATCACCAGAAAAGTTAACTGGTCTGTGTAAAGTGAATTCAGCCATTTTCTTCTAAACACATTCATAAAGTGTGTATATATGTATATATTTGACAGTGTGGTTAACAGCACACTTCTCTGGTATGACACACTCAGAGCACATATGTTTTCTTACTTTACACCAATATTAACAGCTTTATTTAAGAACTCCAGCATTGCTTACACAGTTTGTCAGAAGTCTTGTGTACATACATTCATAGCCACACAATAAGTTGGTCCTTTGCTGACAATGATATTTTCTCCCAGAATAAAGTATTTGTTGTCAAATGCTAAAACTAATACCAGCATTAATGCTGCTGTCAGTTTAGTCTAGACTGTGACTCATTGGTATTTAGAATTGAACGATAATATAGTAATATAGTAATATATCCATACACTTTCTGCTATAGCCTAAATGTTACATTAAATAAAATGTTAACATGAAGCATTAAAGTAGTTACTGCAAACGAATGTTCATCAAGCATTCCATACATATCTCGAATGCTGAGTATTTGTGTTTTCTTTTGCTTGGTTGCATTTTTATCGCACTTAAAATTTCAGTTCAGTTTGTTTTTCTGGTATTTATATATATTGTGTGTAAAGTTTGCTTTCATTTGAGATAATTATGTTATTTATTATTTATTTTATATGTTAATTATTTAATTCCGTATTTCTTTACTAATCTGTCTGTACTTTATTCTTCATCATTCTGGGGGCGGGGGGGCCCCACAGTCCTCCTTGTCTAGGGCCCCCAGGGGGTCTAGAAACTTCCCTGAGCTGAACTCTGCTCCACACCCACATGGCAGCCATGGTCAACTGAACAGCGCAGCACGAGAAGAGAAAGGAGTAATGGCATGTCGCTGCCAGTAGATGGCACACTAACCCACAGCAACGCAACTCAATAGAATCCACACTTCAACATGATCGGTATAGTAAACAAAAACCATTAATAATGAAACAAACATGCCCAACTTCAGTTCCCACAGCCATTTAAATTCAGCCCAGGGTTTATAAAAACATACAGAGGAGGATGCATCATTAAAGGTACTATCTTAATTTAATAGGTCTTAACTATCTAAAATGTGTCCTCACACACAGTTCAAAAGGGCCTAAAAACAATTTAAAAAAACCAAATAAGCATATTAAAAGAGGATTAGATGGTCCGGATACGAGTCCTTTTTCTCACTGGAGCGATCCTTTCGAGGTCTTCGGCATTTATTTTCTCAGTCCGGTCAGTTCACTCCATGCAGCCACACACACCTCAGGCAGGGCATCCCACTCTGCCACTGAGGTGGTGCTTCTCACCCACGATCACCGTCGTCAGACTCCCAGTGTCCGTCCCTCCAGGACCCGTCGTCCCACCAGGACCCGTCATCCCACCAGGGCCCGTCGTCCCTCCAGGACCCGTCGTCCCACCAGGGCCCGTCGTCCCTCCAGTGCCCGTCGTCCCTCCAGTGCCCGTCGTCCCTCCAGGGCCCGTCGTCCCACCAGGGCCCGTCGTCCCTCCAGTGCCCGTCGTCCCACCAGGACCCGTCGTCCCACCAGGGCCCGTCGTCCCTCCAGGACCCGTCGTCCCACCAGGGCCCGTCGTCCCTCCAGTGCCCGTCGTCCCTCCAGGACCCGTCGTCCCACCAGGGCCCGTCGTCCCTTCAGTGCCCGTCGTCCCTCCAGGGCCCGTCGTCCCTCCAGGGCCCGTCGTCCCTCCAGTGCCCGTCGTCCCACCAGGACCCGTCGTCCCACCAGGGCCCGTCGTCCCTCCAGTGCCCGTCATCCCACCAGGACCCGTCGTCCCACCAGGGCCCGTCGTCCCTCCAGGGCCCGTCGTCCCTCCAGGACCCGTCGTCCCACCAGGGCCCGTCGTCCCTCCAGTGCCCATCGTCCCTCCAGGGCCCGTCGTCCCTCCAGGACCCGTCGTCCCACCAGGGCCCGTCGTCCCTCCAGGACCCGTCGTCCCTCCAGTGCCCGTCCCTCCAGGGCCCATCCCTCCAGGGCCCGCCGTCCCTCCAGCGCTCTCTGCTCCAGCGTCCTGCCGGTGTTGTGCCAAAAAGTGATTTCCCTCCCAGGGTTAACAGCCCAAAATGTAAAAATATACTGAACTGTATTACATGTCACGTATGTATAATAATAATATAAGACATATTAAACCTATAATTTCTTTGTTTTACATGTAACCTATTGGTAAATCATCTCAATTGCAGCTTGGTTTACAAGTGCAAAGAAGGAAAACAGACAACTCAAACACATAAACACTGTAAACAATAGTTATTGACATGTAAAAGAAATGCAAGACGATGCTATGACCTACAAATCCTCCCTTGTTAAATTGTCTTTTCTTGCATACAAGAAACATGAGCCGTTCCCAGAGACACACCTTAGTTGTTACTGTGTTCATTCAGTTTAATATATTTGTACGTTATGACTGTAAATCCTAATAAAAGCAGCTGGAACAGAGCGGACATCTCCAGCGACAGCTAATTTGTGTGCGCTGCCATGAACGGGAATCAGTTTTTGGCAGGGAATCGCTATTTGGCCCAATACCAGCATTCTCCCTTCCGTGTTGTTGGCCGTGATTTCAGGTCTTCCTTTGACTGCTGATTGGTTACCGGAGTCTCTGGCCTGCTGTCTGACACGCGGTGCAAGGTGTCACTAACGGGACTCATGCAGCCAGATGTTAGGTATGTCCGAATTGTTACTCCTAACCCCTTAACTATCGAGTTTTCCTAAACCTCGGAAGTGTTTTGTGTGGCGGCCATGATGAGGACTGTCCGAATTCTCAATAAGCAAAGGAAAGGAGGCTCATTGCTTCCTTTAGAACCTCCTTTAGCCTAGGAACCACTGATGTTTCCTTTAGAACCTCCTTTAGCCTAGGAACCACTGATGCTTCCTTTCTCAAAGGACATTCTCAAAGGGACCCAATTATCCGAGCGTTAAACTCATGATGTCGGAAAAAGGGAGCAGATCATGTAAGTTACCAAAGCAATAATCTGCCTAGAACAACTTCAAATCATCTAGAACCCAAATTAACTTTTTGTAGTCCATTTTCGGAAACTTGTAGTTCTTTCCCCACTACCGCAGTCGTCCCTAACTTGCGCAGCCGTTGCATTATTATGACGTCACTCAGTGAAAGTGCTGTCTGACTGCCACGCCACCGTCATCTCCTTTCACTAACTCCTTTAGGAAGCTTCCTAACACCTTTCCTAACTCCTTTAGGAAGCCTCCTAACACCTTTCACTAACTCCTTTAGGAAGCCTCCAAACACCTTTCCTTGACTCCTTTAGGAAGCCTCCTAACACCTTTAGGAAGCCTCCTAACACCTTTCACTAACTCCTTTAGAAAGCCTCCTAACCCCTTTTCTTGACTCCTTTAGGAAGCCTCCTAACACCTTTCACTAACTCCTTTAGGAAGCCTTCTAACACCTTTCACTAACTCCTTTAGGAAGCCTCCTAACCCCTTTTCTTGACTCCTTTAGGAAGCCTCCTAACACCTTTCACTAACTCCTTTAGGAAGCCTCCTAACCCCTTTCCTTGACTCCTTTAGGAAGCCTCCTAACACCTTTCCTTAACCCCGTGACGTCATCCACAGGGTTAAGGTAAAGTCGATAGATAAGGAGATCGGAGGTACTTTTCGGACGGAACCAGAAAACTTCCACCGGAAACCGGACTTCACTGAGCGGAACTGACGTCACACAGGCCCCGCCCCCGAACACCCATCCTGCAGCAGCATGGCCGCGATCGGAGTGCATTTCGGTTATACATGCGCCTGTGTGGCGATATTCAAGGTAAAATCATCTATATTTGAAATACATACATGTAAATATATATACATATTTATTCTGTGGGTCAATAAGAAACCTGATTTGCGTCACGTTGACCGACCTGAGAGTATTTAATCCACAGCTCCGCAGAAGACGATACATTGATAGACTGAGCTCTCTCTCTCTCTCTCTCTCTCTCTCTCTCTCTCTCTCTCTCTCTCTCTCTCTCTCTCTCTCTCTCTCTCTCTCTCTCTCTCTCTCTCTCTCTCTCTCTCTCTCTCTCTCTCTCTCTCCTCTCTCTCTCTCTCTCTCTCTCTCTCTCTCCGTCTCTCTCTCTCTCTCTCTCTCTCTCTCTCTCTCTCTCTCTCTCTCTCTCTCTCAGGATGGGCGGGCAGATGTCGTGGCTAATGATGCTGGAGACAGAGTGACCCCTGCTGTGGTGGGCTACAGAGACACTGAGCAGGTACAACATGAGCGCTCCTCTGTTGATCCTGATAATCATTGTGAATGAGTTACAGTGACTGAAAACTAACATATCAACACCCCTTCTACTGCACAACACGGGTTAAAAAATACGTTTTGTATTATTGCATCAAAAATAATCAACAATCTGATTAAAAAAATCACTTTAGCTGTGCTTTTGTGCCAAAAAAATCCACATTTAATATTTCAAACATGTTTATATGTTATTATATCACACATACAAATACCTCTGATGGCGTATAACATGACAAATGAAGCGACCTGTATCAGTGGTGTAGGTATTGTGATTGGGTGAATGGGACCTATTAAACCACAACAGATCGCATTACTAGTACTCAGGAGGGAAACAGACGTTTCCTTCTTCTGCGCATACAGTAGCTCACCATAGTCCTGCTACCATTGAATCAGAATTCAGACCTTTGAATCTCCTGTGATTTGGATTCACGACAGGTGGCATGTCCGTTGTGTTCTGGCTAAAGGTTCCCACAATGGTCAGGTTCTTCTCAGTCCCTCTAAGTTTTTGCATTTTAGAATCTCCTCAATGTCCTCACTGGTGAACAGGCATCTTTTGTTGAAGCAGCTGCTGATGCAGGTTTAGTTCCTCGGCAGCTTCTCGAAACGTTCCGGCTTCTTCTTCTGCCTAAAGAAAGGTTGGCATTGTCACTTGGAACGTTGTCGCGTAAACGAGGCCCGAGCAAGTTCAGACAACTACACGTAAACTAACTTAATTGTCTTGAAGAAGTTTCCCTTTCCGACAAGTGGTGTACTTATTCTCAACTTCACTTAAACTTAATCAATTATTATACCGGGCAGAGTTACCTTTCACATATCATCAAATATGTTCCTGGGTAACATAAGAGTAATTGTAATAAAAGGCTTGCCTTCAGCCGTGCTGAGCTGTGAAATGTGTCACAGACATTAAGCTGTCCACAGGAAAGACGTTAACATTTCCAATCTTATTCAGAATTCTTTAGTTCCCATTAAATAGCACATTCAATTCTTGTGTCACTTCTCATTCCTGTGTGTAAAGTTGATTTAGACATAGAACATTCTATGCTAGTTCATAAAGTAAGAAGTGATTATTTGTACTTAACCATATTTACTGAATAGTTGGAATAGTAAGTGATAAAATATGTTCATTTCAAAGATATAGTGTATAAACAGATGTACCTAGAATAACATAGAAAACTGATATGGGTCATTTTTGACCCATGTTGCAAAAAGTGTTTTTATTAAAAAGATTACATTGGATCAGAAATTCTTATTTCAAGAACTGAAACGGTTTAATTTCTGCCTCATTTCATAAAATGGATCAAGACCCTGTTCTCAAACCCACAAGCTGCAGTCAAAGCAAATGGTTTTCTTTCAAACTGATTTGGCCCTGAACGTGGGTGTAGACGGGGCGGCCCCCTCTCCCCCTCAGGTGTTTTGAACCATTCGCACAAACAAATTAGATTGTAGATGAATGTGTATTTTGTAAAACTTGTTCAAATCCAAGTAAATAAAGAAGTTAATTGAGGCATACCAGGAAACCTAAATCAAGAAACCAATTCTTTTCATTCTAAGATCGAGCACAAGAAAAGGTAAAGATTTGGACCCCTGTTGTGCATCGAAGGGTTTAATTCATTGAGAAAATCTAAAGATAACTTTTATCACTTTGTGCCTCCGTAAAACCTTTTAGACATTAGGAATGATCTTTTCTTCAAATTTGACATGTTGATATTTGCATCTTTACAGCAGCAGACTACGTTTACTATCGATTCAGCCGTCATTCGTTCTGTCACAGAAACATGTCAACGTTTTAAGGACGTATCGTATGTTTGAATCGGCTGCATCATGTTGATGATGTCAGAATGTGTGTATTCTTCTGATTGACTTCTCTTTTTCTCCTGCAGATTGTTGGCATTGCTGCAAAGCAAGGGCAGGTCCGCAATGCTGCCAACACCGTGGTCAAAGTGAAGCAAGTGCTGGGAAGAAGGTGAATTATCAAAAGATCACTGATCTCTGTTGTGATCACTGCTCTTACTAAAACACTGCAAAGCCCAAGTAATGGATTACAGATAGAAAAAGGAAACGGTGCATGAAGCAGCAGCAGCACTGTGTCTTTGTTCCTCTTTTTTTTATTTATTCACATGCGTCTATATTTTCACTTGCTTCTTGGTGGCAGTGTTTAAACAGTCCAACCTTCAACCAGCTGACTGCAGCTCCAGCAGAAGCAGTCATGAGCTCCATCAGGCCGAGAGGAGCTTGATTTACTTTCCCCTGATAGGGCTTTTCCACCACCAAGAACCAGGTTCTAGTTCAGGGCCGGAGCCAGGACCAGTTCTTAAATGAGCGCCGCCAAAGAACCGGTTCTTTTTCCACCGTTAACGGAGCCAGTGAGAGCCTCGTCACTGCGTCACTCCAAAACGTGAAACGTCACTGATTTCACCAATTTCACGCTGACAGTGCTCATCCAGGAACCAGGAGACGGACTGTAACAGTGGTTTGGTCCGGGTCACTCCATCTAGTCTGACCTGAACCTCTCTATTGGTGTTTTTTCACGTTCGTCTTGCTTTAGTCCAGAGCTCCAGAGTGGACATAGAGGGGAAAAATAACGTGTGAATGAGTTTGGGTCTTATTTTTCACCATTCCAACATTCCATAGTGACTTTCTGCTCCTTTCACTTTATTTCTGGACGTGTCTGAATCAAAAGCTTCAACATGGAGGAATGGAGGTGTAGAATGATAGAACGCTGCTCTACAGCCGTTTCCATGGCAACCTACGTAAACACTCTGATTAAAGTTCTCTTTCACATGAAGCCATTAAAAGGCTCATTTTAGCTCTAAAAACTCCAAGCTTTCATTTCCAGTAGTTTGTAGTTTGTTTTTTAGTTCCTGATGAACCAGAACTATTCTTTATAAAGAAGTTCTGTGGGTTAGAAAATAATATTGGAGCGGAGCGGAGCGCCCCCTGCAGCCTCACACTGCCTTGCTCAGCGGCTGCAGCTCAACAAAAACCATGAAAAGTGTGAAAACAAAAACAAAGGAAGACTGTTTCTAAATTATATCTGACGTAGCTGACTGACAGGAGGAGCTCTGCTGCGCTCGTTGGAGCCGCAGCTCCGCCAACGCGGATTAAATAATCCAGTTTCCTTGTATTATTAACTTCAGGGAACCTTATTATCAGGCGTTATTTAAATTTTTTTCTCTATAACCACTCTGGGGCTCCGTGTTCGCTGTAGTTTTCAGAAAGATGGTTCAGCGTCTCTTCTTCCTTGTAGGTAGTGATACCTCGAGAGATAACTCCAGAGATACCTCCAGAGATAACTCCAGAGATAACTCCAGAGATAACTCCAGAGATAACTCCAGAGATACCTCCAGAGATACCTCCAGAGATACCTCCAGAGATAACTCCAGAGATAACTCCAGAGATAACTCCAGAGATACCTCCAGAGATACCTCCAGAGATAACTCCAGAGATAACTCCGCCCCCAGCTGATGACACGTCGGGCCCCAGTCTGGCTCCTCTCTGGTCCAGCAACGAAGTGGGGCCAGCGTAGCACCAGTTTAGCCCCTGTTTGGCCGGGGCTTTGGCAGTGGAAAGACAAAGACCTGGTGTTCAGTCTGACCCTGGACCAGAACTAGAACCTGGTTCTTTCTGGTGGAAAAGCCCCCTGTGTGAACTTATTCTTCTATGTGGCATATATGTAGACATTTATGTAAGCAGCAACCAACTCGACAATAGTGGAAATGAGCAAATTGTAGTGCCGACAAACCCCAAACATAAGCCTGCGAGCGAGAAGGTGAAAAGGGACTGAGCTTCCGGTGTCACGTGACTATATAGACTCACGAGCCTTCGGGAGTCACAAGTGACTTTGTGATTATAATATTCTCAACCTGTGTATGCGTAAGGATGATCACCCAGTGCTTAAAGCACCGGCTCTGGTGGTCATCCGGGATTGATAGAACTGCGGTACATACGTAACCTTCGTTCTGGTTAGAGGTAGTAAAACTCAATAGCAGCTTTAAAAGCTGTGTCAGCTTCATGTTTTATCTTTTCTGGTGAAACGTGTTTTGATGATAAAAGCTATCAGAAATAAGATGTGCTGCTGTTTCACAACATAACGTCTGAGAGCAGTGAGTTAATGCTGATCCAGGCTGCGTGCGAGAACTTGTTCACTCCTCCGAAGCTGAACTCCACTGACTCACCGTGTTGCTTTATATTTAGTAGAGGTGCTTCTTCATTAACTTCACCGTCTACTCCATCATATTAGTTTTTTTCACCCTGTAGTTTTCTCATTTTAGTTTTTGGTAGAGCTGTTCCACTCGTCTCCTCTGTTTTGTGGATCTAGTTCCTCTCTACTGAAGGTGGTAAATAACAGCAGACATGCTGAATGTGACTCTGACGGTCTTCTCTGTCTGTCCTGTAGCTTCACTGACCCAGAGACCCAAAGCCACTCAGCAAAGACCAAGTGTAAGGTGAGTCTGATGTGGAGGCACCATGGACGCCATGATTCCCAGTGTTACATGACATTGATTTCATGTGTTGTAGTTATACAGGCTTACTACTCTAAAAATACAATTGGAGAGGGGTTATTCACTGTGAACACAGGTGTGATTGGAATCCAGATGAATGCAGAGTCGAAGCTCTGAATAATCTCTTCGTTGATTTGTTACCTGCAGTTGTTGTCGTGGCAGGAGTTGTGATTGCGCCTCCCGCCAACCCCATGTTGCTTCATATTTATTATATTTTTGACTTCTTACTGGACAAACCAGAGGGTTAATTGAAATTAAATTACATTTACACTTTCGCATTGTAAGAAAAGACAAGTAAAGAGAACAGCGTGTAGAAAACTCCAATTTATAAGCTGCATTAAAACCTGAGCCTTTGTTTCGTTGTGTTCAACATGTAAAGTATATTCATATATACTGTGGTTGTGTGCAGGTTGTCAACAGAGACGAGAAGCCTTATTATGAGATCACCGCGGGGGAACAGAGCCAGTTTATTGCTCCAGAGGACGTTGCTAAACTCATTTTCTACAAAATGAAAGGTACACACACATTATGGATGACTCTGTGACTGACAGCTATATTATCAGTATGTGATATGTTCACCTCTATATATTGTCTCCAAACTCTTCTCTTTAGTATTAATACTGTTTAGCTGACTTATCAAGCAACATTTAAAAAAAAAAAGAAGCCATTTGTCTCTGTTATTTTGACTTCTTAGTCCCAGTAATGAAAAGACAGGTTTCAAAGAAAATACAGGTAGGTCTCAAAAAATGTGAATATCGTGAAAAAGTAAAAAAAAAAAAACTTTTCAGTCATTTCAGAAAGTGAAATGGTTATTTTATATAGATTCATTACACATAGAGTGAAATATTTCAAGCTTTTATTTCTTGTACTTTGTGGATTATGGCTTCCGGACAATGAAAACCTATAATTCAGTGTCTCACAAAATAAGAATATCACATAAGACCAATTAAAAAAGGATGTTTTAAGCAAAATGTCAGTCTTCTGAAATGTATGCTCATTTCCGTGCAGTGAATACTTGGTTGGGCCTCCTTTTGCTTCATACGTTTCAGAAGTCTGACTGTTTGTGCTTCAAAGATCCTTTTTTGATTGGTCTTACTGAATTTTGGGTTTTCATTATCTGTAAGCCATAACCATCAAAATTACAAGAAACAAAGGTTTGAAATATTTCAATCTGTGTGTAATGAGTCTATAATATGAGTTTCATTTTCTGAAATGACTGAAATGAACGTTTTCACAATATTCAAATTTTTTGAGATTTACTTGTACAGGCTGTGGAAACGGGCTGACTGTGTTGTGTTTTTTGACAGAAACTGCTCAGTCGGCTCTGGGCTCGGACGTCCGAGATGCCGTCATTACCGTCCCCTTTGAGTTCGCTCAGGCTCAGAAACAAGCTTTGAGGTGGGTGTCATCACCGCTCCTGTTATCCTGTTGCATGCTGAGACTGAAGGTGTTGTGACTGGTGTGTTGGTTGGTGTGTTGACTAGTGTGTCAACTGTGTGTTGGTTGGTTTGTTGACATTGTGCTGGTTGGTGTGATGGTTGGTGTGTAGCTGCTGTCTTGGTTGTGTTGTGTTGACGCTGTGTTGGTTGGGTGTGTTGACGCTGTGTTGGTTGGTGTGTTGACGCTGTGTTGGTTGGGTGTGTTGACGCTGTGTTTGTTGGGTGTGTTGATGCTGTGTTGGTTGGGTGTGTTGACGCTGTGTTTGTTGGGTGTGTTGACGCTGTGTTGGTTGGGTGTGTTGACGCTGTGTTGGTTGGGTGTGTTGACGCTGTGTTGGTTGGTGTGTTGACGCTGTGTTGGTTGGGTGTGTTGACGCTGTGTTTGTTGGGTGTGTTGATGCTGTGTTGGTTGGGTGTGTTGACGCTGTGTTGGTTGGGTGTGTTGACGCTGTGTTGGTTGGGTGTGTTGACGCTGTGTTGGTTGGGTGTGTTGACTCTGTGTTGGTTGGGTGTGTTGACTCTGTGTTGGTTGGTGTGTTGACTCTGTGTTGGTTGGTGTGTTGACGCTGTGTTGGTTGGGTGTGTTGACTCTGTGTTGGTTGGTGTGTTGACTCTGTTGGTTGGTGTGTTGACGCTGTGATGGTTGGTGTGTTGACGCTGTGTTGGTTGTGTTGTGTTGACGCTGTGTTGGTTGGTGTGTTGACGCTGTGTTGGTTGTGTTGTGTTGACGCTGTGTTGGTTGGGTGTGTTGACGCTGTGTTGGTTGGGTGTGTTGACGCTGTGTTGGTTGGGTGTGTTGACGCTGTGTTGGTTGGGTGTGTTGACTCTGTGTTGGTTGGTGTGTTGACGCTGTGTTGTTTGGTGTGTTGACGCTGTGTTGGTTGGTGTGTTGACTCTGTGTTGGTTGGTATGTTGACGCTGTGTTGGTTGGGTGTGTTGACGCTGTGTTGGTTGGGTGTGTTGACGCTGTGTTGGTTGGTGTGTTGACGCTGTGTTGGTTGGTGTGTTGACTCTGTGTTGGTTGGGTGTGTTGACGCTGTGTTGGTTGGTGTGTTGACGCTGTGTTGGTTGGTGTGTTGACGCTGTGTTGGTTGTGTTGTGTTGACGCTGTGTTGGTTGGTGTGTTGACTCTGTGTTGGTTGTGTTGTGTTGACGCTGTGTTGGTTGGTGTGTTGACGCTGTGTTGGTTGGTGTGTTGACGCTGTGTTGGTTGGTGCAGGGATGCAGCTGAAGCAGCAGGATTTCACGTGTTGAGGCTGATCCATGAGCCTGCTGCCGCTCTGCTGTCCTACAATATCGGGCAGGAATCCTCATCTGGAAAGAGGTAAATCAGCTCCGCAGCACTTTTTTTATTTTTCTTACAATTATTGATTTCAAATACAAACGTCACACAACAGAACCTACAACAACATTTATCCCACAAATATTAAGGTACTAAGGATGAACAGCCTCAAGTAATACCTCAAGAGGCATCAGACACATGAAGCAGGTAGTGGCAAACTAAGAGAATGTGCCCAGTAGTGTCGTCACGATACCAACATGGTGGTATCGATACCGATACCACCATGTAGTTCGATACTTTCGATACTTTTCCAAATATAAAGAGAACACAAAAAATGTCATTTCAGTCGTTCACAAGAAGCACATTCAGTGATTTCCGGTTCTGGTGTTGTGGCAAATATGGGCTGCGTCCAAAATGGGTCCCATTTTAACTTCTGCACATGTGCGGCAGCCAACATAGAAGTGAAATATAGATGCTAAGAATAAATACGATTAAAAACTCTTACTTTGTATTGTATTTATTCCTACATTCACTAGTATCTGCGGCCCCAGTTTCGACGAGGTTCATGTTTGACATGTAATACTAGATGAACAGCGGTAGTTGAAATAGGACCTATTTTGGACGCGTACTGTATTTGCGATGACGCCGGCAGCGTAGCTACGCTAACGCTGGGCGGCGCAGCTATAGCTGTGCCAGGCCGGGGAGGTGCAGCTTCAGAAACAAGTGGCTTTTAAAACACCAGTTATGCCTTCAGGACAAGAACTTTAGAAACACTTGTGCTGTAAAACATTTGACATTTCCAAAAGCTTTAAGCATGAAGAAGTCGCCGATGCTGCTGCTGCTGCTAGCGCCGCCGTTCACATCCGCGAGTTTATGAATTCTGGTGTGTCCAGTGTGTGAGTTGGTAGAAGAGTTTGAATCCAAGGTGAAAAAGTGTGAGAACCCTGAAAAGTAGACTGAGGGACCGAGCTTGCTGTGTGCCACGCACACGCTCCGGCTCGCTGTCAATGAGTGTGTCAGTCATGCTTTAATCGTGTTTAGCATGTAGCATGTAGCACTGCTCGGCGCAAAATCCTTCTGATTCCACTGAGCAGTGACATTGGTCTTAACTCTGCTGGTCCAAATGTCTCTGCTGAAGTTGCTCGTGTTGTAGGAACTGTCTTTCTCCTCCTCTTGATATTTTGCCAGAACATAATTTACAGTTTGCTTTACTTTTATCGTTCTCATTCATTTAAAAAAAATAATAAATCTCCAAGCCGTGGACATTTCTCCTGTCGTGCGTAGCCGAGGGCGGCGTTGCTCATGGGTGATGTCACGTAATACTCGACAGGTTGCATTGGGTGAGCTTTTTCAAGTAGGAGTACTCGGTGCAGTATCAGGCCGGATACTGGCATCAGTATTGGTGCATCCCTAATAAGTAGCTTCCAGGAGACTCCTCCATAGAGACAAGAACGCCTTGCCACCAAAAGTCATACATGCAGACAGCAGTGGGCCAATCAGAGACGTTCAGCCCTGCAGGCCACACCCCTAAACGTCTGAACCTTTGTAAAGCATAACGTGAAGCTGACATGTGTGTCCCTGTGTTGCAGCCATGTGCTGGTGTATAAGCTTGGGGGGACGTCCCTGAGTGTGACGGTGCTGCAGGTCAGTGGGGGGATGTACCGGGTCCTCAACACTCAGACTGACCACAGCATCGGGGGGGAGAGCTTCACTCAGGCGCTGGCCCAGCACCTCGCCTCCGAGTTCAAACGGTAGGTGCTCTACTTGTCAACATCAGGACGGCTTGACTGAAATGTGAGTAACTTGCTCATGACATTTTTTTTTCCCGTTTTATGTAATATCAGTGTAAACATGACTTCTGATCCAGAAAAGTTTGAATCAGTGGCTGTGTGGTGCTGTTGTTGTGTGATGGAAGCGCTTTGCGTCTCTCACACGGTTCTGCTGAGTCAGCTTACTCCGTTAAGTTTGTGTCCTGCTCTGAATTCCTGCCGAAGACAGAAAAAAGCTGATGTGTCTACCGTGTGGTCAAATCGTCCCAAATCGTCTCATGATTCCCAAAACGATTTCACCTCCGTCCGTTCAGTTTCATCTTAAGCTCCTCGGCCCGGGTTTCCCGTACAGGGATTAAGCCCAGTTCTAGACCGAATAATTTAAACCAGATTATCTTAGTCCTGATTTAAACGGGAAACCGGGGCTTTCAAGCTATTTTAAATGAGCTTCAGCTTTTGTTCATCCTCGCTTCAGATTTCGTCTCACTCACAGGGGAAGAGTAGTAATTATTTTTTGACGGATCAACACAGAAAAATAGAATTATGATTGTTAAAATATATGAGAGAAAACCTGGAGATGTCGGTCACTCTGGGGCTGCAGCACTGACACATGAGTAGAATAAAGAAGAGTAAATATTACATTATATATTATAATATTATGTCCTTATTTAACCTCGATTCTTCGATTTGAATGAGCTTGAAGCCAAAATAGTAAAAAGTGATGCAAAAGACACTAAACTCATTTAAATGAGTTTCTCATCTGAATTTAATGGAATAATCATGATCAGAATTTGTTTTAAGAGTTAGATTTTGTTGTCAAATGAAGTTTTGTTAATCCCATTTAAAAACTGAATAGACATTTTAATGGTAAAGTAATTTTTAATTTTAACAAACCTTTATTAGTGTGATTCTAATAAAATTCAGAGATCGACAATCTGAACAGAATTCCCTCCTATGAAGGTTGTTATTAAAACGCACGCACGCACCTCTGTCTTCCTTTCCTTGTCCAGGACCTTCAAACACGACGTGAGCAGTAACGTCCGGGCGATGCTGAAGCTGATGAACGGCGCCGATATGGCCAAACACTCTTTATCTTCTCTGGAATCAGCCAACTGTTTTGTCGATTCGCTGCACGACGGCATCGACTTCGAATGCAACGTGTCCCGGTGGGTCATCCTGCTGAGGCTCAGCCGGAAACTTGCTTCAAGTTCTGGCTTAACACTTTAAAGAAACCTTATCACAGTATCCTAATCACGCCTTTTCTAACCGATTCCCGCTTGAAAATGGAGCCACGTCTCCTGTATCTGTCAGAAGCTCAGCTCGAACTTCATGACTTGTGTTCTTACACACTTGATGTGATCGTCTCCTTCAGAGCTCGATTCGAGCTGCTCTGCTCTTCGCTCTTCAACAAAAGCATCCATCCCATCAGGTCTCTAATGGAGGAGAGCGGGCTGTTAGCCAGCAGCATAAACACGGTAAGAAGTACTCTGTTCGTGGCGTTTAAAGTGAATTAAATAGTTTTTATTCCCAGGGAAGTAGAGCTCCTGAAACCATGAATGAAAGGAACATGCTTCCTCTTGTGTTGGAGGTGGTTCTCTCTGGAGGCTCGGCCAGGATTCCTCGTCTCCAGCACATGATTCGCGAGATGTTTCCTGACGTGGACCTTCTGATCTCTGCTCCTCCTGATGAAATCATCGCTGTGGGAGCTGCGATACAAGCAGGACTGCTGGTTGGGAAAGACATCCTGGGCCCTGAGGACGAGTCTGTGACGGTGGAGGTTTCTCCGGCTGACATACTAGTGAAGGTCCTCTGATTTCACATTAACTCATTAATATTAACATTAATATTTTTTCCCACTCAGTGGAGGTCAAAGGGTGCAAATATACTTAGTTTGGTTGATTGTGTTGCAGGAGGTGGATGAATCTGGAGCGGAGCTTTTCACGGTGCTGCTTCCATCAGGAACGCCTCTCCCCGCACGCAGGCATCATGTCCTGAGTGGACCGGGACACTTGTCCTCTCTGTGTTTGGAGATTTATCAGAGAATTGTCACGGAACACCCGGAGAAGCTTTCCAAGGTAAACATTGAGTTACGCAAGTTCAGCTTTCACTCGGGCTGGACCCGAATATCCCAATATTTGGTCACTGTGGCGGTATTCGGCGGTATTCGGCGGTATTCGGCGGTATTCGGTGGTATTTGGTGGTATTCGGTGGTATTCGGTGGTATCGGCCACCGCGCAGCAACGCTACTCTCAGTCCTTGACTTTCACTTTTACACTGAAATGGACCTGCTGCTCCCGATTGGATGTAAAGGTTGTTGGCCTGGCTGACGGTCGTCATTAATTGGGCCCAAATATCCAGAGCACGGAGATGCTTTTGTGGAGTTTCTGAAACAAACACAAGCCAACCTCAGCGTTTTGATTTGAACTGCTGATGTTGCTTTTGTAGACCAGCCTGTATGCAAAAGAACTGAAAGCAGATTGTGTTTGCGTGTGATCAGATGGTGTTTAAGGAGCTGCAGCCCACGGAGGAGAAGCACCTCATTGACACCGTGGTGACCATGAAAAGGTGGGCGTCTCTTCGCCGTCGCTCGCTTCAGACGAAGGCCCCCGTACCAACCTTTCTGTGTCTTTCAGGGACGGCTCCGTTCATGTCTCCTGCGTGGAGCAGATCACGGGGAGGTCAGAGGTCGTCACCATAGCAACAGCAGCTGCAGCCTCCTGAAGCACACAGTGCTGGACAGAAGTTTTCTTTTTCACACAATAAAGCGCATTCAAACTTTGTTTGGTTTATTTTACTTTCGTGTCAAACCCGACTGAACAATATCCAGAGTTCTTCAGCTCAGTGAACATTGAAGGGTACTGGTGTCCTAGATATATCCGTCCATCAGTAGGTAAATGGTCTGTCCAGACTTCAGGCAGTCATCAACTGAGAAGGGTGTGTTCTATCAGGATTTAATATTGGATCAGTTGTTTTAAGATTAAAGGTCATGGAGAAGAATCTGATTGTAGGAGTCCAAATCCTCAGAGTAGTGTGTCCTCTGTGTTACATCAACAGCGGTCTGCTGGATCAGGATTTAGCGCCCGGCTCAGAGGAAATCTCCTGCTGCCTCCGTAGTAAAGGTGCGTCAGATGTTCTCGGCGACCAGCGTAGCAGGACATAACATTGTGTAATGCGGCCGCTTCTCCTGCAGCTGTTTCGTCACCCCATAGAACTTGTCGCGGCTCTGGATGACGTCCTGGGAAGAGTGAAATCTGCTTGCCTTGCTATTCCACTCTGCCTTTCCCTTTCGCCACTCGGAGAACCTCCACCGGGGCTCTGAACATCAGGAACCGCACCAGAATGTGACGATCCCTGCCGGGATCTGGCGCCGGATCTGCGGTCACATTCAATTCCCAAATCCTGTCTCACCTGTATTTCCAGTGAAAAAACCCGGTTTATAAAATTGTTCATATCTCTCTCTTCCACTCTAACTTTATGTCAGATTATTTTAACTTGAATTCTTCTATGCAGTCTGCCATTTTCCCGTCACTTACAGAGACAAACGCTTTGCATTCGACCATGTGTTTTTACCTCCATTTTGTACCATGTTGGTTTCACTGATACTCCAGAACAACAGCCTGTTGATGTGTAAACAAGGAAGTGACTGCAAACTGGAGCCCGCCTGAGAGAACAGAGTCCATTGTGATTGGTGCAGAGTGTAACACAGGAGGCGGTTCACAGAGCCGCCTCTCTGATTCAAAAGTAAATGTTTCGGTTGAATCTCTCTCTTTCCATCATTCAGCTGGGGGGGGGGGGGCACGGCCGTGACCTGTGCAGTTGACCATGTGGTGAGAAGGTCTTTGTTTAATAAATAATTCTGTTAATTCGTAACTCTCAGATCTGTTGTTTCCATAGTCAGCCACAGTTGTGGAACATGAAGAATCTAGAGAAGTTAGATAGATAAAATTAATCTAACATTTACGAACATCATTGCGCTGTCTGGCGTCCTGCAGATATGGTCCTTTGTCCTTTGTCCTTTGTCCTCTGGTCTGCTTTGGCCGCCATCGTCCAGGACTGACATTCGGCCTTCATTTGCTCATATGAGAGCCCAGCTTCTCAACCGTAGCCTGGACCGTGTCCGGGCCACTTCTTCACCCACTCATGTTGGCGGCGACTCCTTGTAACAGCACCTTGATGGTTCTCCATTACCATTCCGGTTAGTGAGTCCGAGGCCTAAACTATCACTATATTAGCGAGGTCTGGGTGAATGGCGTCTCTGAGAGTTCTTCTACGCGGCCGTTTTTTGTTACTTGCTCTCATTCATTTGATTCCCACCGTGCTGTGAGGGTTGTGTTAATTGTGACATTGTTTTTGCACAAGTATGGCTTTTAATGGATTTACTGTATTAACACAAGAGAGGTATTGGAGCTATAGTTCTTTATATTATCTTTTGTTTCGTTTCCAGCAGTGGTGTGTTGGAGTTGTTTGTCCAGTGACAGATTTACTGTAGATTTTTAGAGAGAAAATAGAAATTAAATTTTGCTCCTCCAAGTCGGGTTCAACCGTGTGGTGGGCTTGTTCTGGCCTGTGGACCATAGGTTTGGTACCTTTGGTTTAATGCTGATTTTGAAGTGACCCCAATGCTATTTCATTGAGGTATTTTGACCTTCCTCAACTCCAGCAGCTCTTCAGACATGAGACACATGACTGCAGCTTCATCTTTTCACTGTGGTTGTCGGGAGAAAGAACAAAGAACATACAATATATATATTTTTTTCAAATATTTATAGATTATTACTATATTCCAGTATGATATGTATTCATTTCATGTCTTTCATAACACGGTCACACTTATTCCATCCTGTCCATCATCACTTATGTCAAGGCTGAATTGCAGGATAGGCAGTGTCTTTTTTTTTGTTCCAGGAGCTCCTTCAGCCTTGACAGGACTGAAGATGAATGACTTTACATCCCATACTTTGCAGGTAGAATTTACAAAAAACAAAAACAAAACAAGACTACAAGTAAATCCATGTCGTCTTTTAACCAAAAGCATTTCCATTCCAATGACGGTGTCTCTGAAGGTGGCACACAATGGCCGCTGCCGGCCGGCCTTCAGCATCCATGCTGTGGAACAATGCGACACTTCAGGATCTTCAGGTAGTTCTGGACCTTATTAGAATCTCGGCGAAAGCAGTAGAGGAGGTCATAGTCTTTCATGAGGCGCCATTCAGCGCTGTCAGACGGCAGCAAAGCCTCAGGAGATACTAAGCCGCTAATGGAGTTACTCATCATTCCCAGCATCTGCATCTGCAGCAGAGAGGACAAAGACATCAGCCTCCGACAGTCAAACACACCAGCAACGACACACACACACACACACACACCCAGGAGAAACCTGACATTTATTTTCACACTTTGTGTCCATATTTATTGTGTTTGTTCTTTCATTTATTTAGAATAATAAAAACAGATTATCCACATTTACTAATTCCTCTTCTTTAAAGACGGTTGTGTCTTTTTCCAGGGAAGGCTTGTGCCAAACCACATTCTGCATTCATGACGATGTCACCGGTAAGATTTATTGAAATATTAAGACAAGCTGCAATTATTCAAGTATACTGTGGGGGAAAAGGCCTTTCTCTAATCTTTCTGCATTGCTGCACAAGTATCTATTTCATAACTGCCGAATGTTGTGAAGCAGCTGCGGCAATAAAAAGGCGACTCCTGTCCCAACTTTTATGAAACGCATGAACATCTTCGGATCCCTAAAACAACCTTCACCCCAAAAAGTATCGTGCCTAAAGTGAGTACTCCTCTACTTGTGCTGTGTGAGATGTGACGCTGATTAGACAACACAAACGGTACCTTCTCCACCACTTTCTGCACTCCTTTGCGAAGCTCGTGGACCATGTTGCTCATTTCAAGAGACTTATTGAAGCTGAACTGGTTGAATTCGTGGTGGTGGGCCATTCTTTGGTGGAAATGCAGCAGAGGATCTCTCCATGCCTGCAGAAGCTTCAGAATCACCTCGGTGAGCTCCTCCCGCTGCAAAGCACAACAGGACAGACAACACAAGCTCAACTCGGCACACGACAAGCATTTAGGTATTTGAATTGATGAGCATTTAACTTTTGGAGCACATGTTGAGACCCTAGTAAAGATGTTTACGCTCAAGCTCGTTTTCAGTTTTAGAAACAAGCTCGTTTTTCCTATGCAACCTAGAAAAAAACCACTTCCATTCCCAGGAGGTTGTTTATGACAATTCAGTTCAAGAAGTCACACACATTGTATTTCCCTTTTCCTTGTGTATTCTGGAGCTGTGTTTCCATAGAATAGAATAGTTTATTTAAGCAGTTTAATCTGATTGACAAGTTTCAGTTGGAGAGATCAGATTATCCCGTTTACATGAAAACTTAAAAGAAAGTCATCAGCTTGATGATGCAGCTATTCGGTCAGTGAATCCATCCCATGATGCTTTGGGACACATCCAGCTTTAGCAGGAAGTATTGAAGATTATTTGTTAGCTGGTTGTGTTTCATTTGAAGATGAAACAGAAAGAATCTCCCTCCTTGTTCAGAGTCTGATCAGGACAAGAGGAGTTCTCTGTGTGGAAGCATTGTTTCTTCTGAATCCTCCAGTTCAGCTTTGACAGGCAGATTTTTCTCTAAACAGCATCGTGAATTGTTCCACGGTGACGCTGCATAACTGCATAACTGGACTATCAAACTGGATAGAGATCAATCTACTCAGATTATGTCGTTTACCTAACATGATTTCAATTCAATCTGAGTTCATGTGGCACATGTAACCACAGCTTTTGATGAACTCAAATGTGAGTTTGAAAGAAATGAGAAAGAATGTGAAAGTTATCATCATCTAAAAGGGGAAAGAAAGAAAGAAACAAATCTACGGTCGATGTACACATGTAGACAGCTGATGCCGATGACAAGAACCACGTTTATAGAAATACATTTACCGCCATTCTCTGGGCATTTTCCTTGCCATTCGGGGTGAGGATTGTAGAGGTGTGACAGTTGCGGCTGACCCGGCCAACCTGGTTTCTGGGAGGCCAGAAATAAAGCTCCTGACAAAACAAAACATGAATGAAATGTCGGGGGTCAGGGGTCACGTTAATGTCAGCGATGACTACAGTATAATGAGAACGGTAGTAAAAAGACTTCCGGTGACTTTTAAGTGCATAAAGCGAAAACTGAGTCAGTCCAACAGATCAGAATGTAACGTTTAAAGATAAATGGACTTTTATTCATCGCTGAGCTGTTGCTAAGATTTCACTTTACTCTGTTCACCGATGAACAGCAGGAAAAACCTCATACGATGTACAACAAAGACCCTAACAACAACCAGAGATATCAATGAAAGAAGGAGAAAAGGAGCAGGAATGAAAACGAACAAAAAGTGCAACAAACTGAGTGATACAGCCGTGTCGTCTGTGTCGTCTGTGTCGTCTGTGTCGTCTGTGTCGTCTGTGTCGTCTGTACGCCATGTTTAGGGTGTATAGTGTGCACAAAACAACTTCACTTGAAAAAAGCCCCTCGATTTAAACTGTGAGAAAAGTATTGACTTACAAACTGTGAGTGAAGGTCGTTTGAGATGCCGTGCATCCGAGCTGAGTGCTGGATGACCCGGTCAAAGAGGTTGGCCAGGGGCAGGACGTGACACCGGGCCTGAGCATCGGTGCAAATAGGTGCCGCACGGACCGCCGTGCACCTGCAGCACAACCACACACACACCGACAGCACCCACACAGCACAGACTGAGAAAGGCACAGAAAAGAAATACGTGAAACAGACAAATTCAAAAGACAAAAAAAGATGAATTAAATCTTAGAAAATCTACTTATGCCTCATACAAGATTAAATATCAAGAAATAAATAATGTAAGACTGTAAAGACATCGCAGAGTGAAGGTGGAAGTCCACACAATGCATATCGCAGAGCTCCAATCATGAAATACCTGCCTGATCTGATTTTTCCAGACATGCTGCTGAAGAGAGCAAAAGAGAGAGAGAGAGAGAGAGAGAGAGCGCAAGAAAGAGAGAGAGAGAAGCTCCTGCTTCAGAGCTCAGAGTCAAACTGTGTTTCCACGTCCTGGGAAGCTTCATATGAGGGTCTCTGTCTGACAGCTCATTACCAACAGAAGGAGAGAGAGAGAGAGAGAGAGAGAGAGAGAGAGAGAGAGAGAGAGAGAGAGAGAGAGAGAGAGAGAGAGAGAGAGAGAGAGAGAGAGAGAGACGCTGACCCTTATATTAAAGGACTTGTGTTAAAACACTTGTGGAGGACTTGTATTACCACTAATTCTTCATTTTTCTGTTTCTTATTGTCGGGTGAAAACAAAAGGTACAATAGAAGAGTACAGTCAGATAGTGCACCATGTTCTCCCAACCCCTAATATCTACAAGTTCTGTTTGATCATAGAACAAAATAAAACTGAAAAAAGAAAAGAAAAAAGCATTCCGAAGAAAAACAAAGCCAGGAGCTGCAGATTTGCACATAAAATACAAAAATATAAACAAGATAGATTTCTTGATATGTACATTCCAACATCAATGAGTTGTACTTCCACATATCCATCCACCTACGTAACACCTGTGCGACAATGCGCACACGTACACAGCAGACCGACGTGGCCATGTACCCATACAGTCAAGTGAACAATAGGCCTTAAAATCTTCTTGAGGGCTCAAAGACGAGATGGGGAGCAAAGAGACAGTTCAACTGGTTGGCAAAGGGAATCTCAGTGCAGCCGTTTAGCAGACAAGCAGAAGAGTGGCAGCACGATGAAGAACAGCATCGACAGAATCGATCAGTGGTTCTCCAAGTTGAATGAAATTCTTTGGAAGACCCTCTCAATGAAAATTTTTTATTTTCTTCAATTTAAAAAGAGGGATAGGCGCCTCCCAGAGAAAGAGGATCTTCCTGGATGCAATCAGTGAGATGAAAGCTATAACAGTTCTTTGATTTTTTTTGGTCAAAATTCCTTCTGCTGTTCTACCAAATACTGCTACATGTGGGCATGTAGGAATATCAACGCTTACGATTTCAGATATCGCGTCGAAATGTTTCCCCCAAACGGATGTATTTCTGAGAGATAAAGAGGAGCTGCAGTTTGTTGAGAGGTTTCTGTTTTACAGCTTCTGATTTGACCAGTTACAATCATCCATACACACTCAGGAAGGAAGACGTCTCCTCAGAACTGTCCTCACATCATCAGACTGTGTTCAGGTTGGAGAGGTCAGCATATTGACGCACACTGAAAAGTTGGAGAACAACTGTCATAAAGGCTTGGAACTAAATCTGTTGGAGCTCAGATCTATAAAAGTACCATGAATGATGAATACAAAGCTTGCAGGGACCAAACCAAAAGACATCAGGATAACTTCTGTCACTGGCTTTTCAACAAATTCCAGACATTAATATCGACACTGTCAAATCTTTTCTCCACAACAAAGTTTTAATGAGGTGAAATTAAATGTACACCTCCAGTGAGTTGTGTCTAAAACAAGACTCCCTCTGACCATTAAGATAAACTACCTAGTTTTGGTGTGATGACACATACATGCTGCAGACGAACAGAATGAATGAAGCCACGTGACGCCGCTGCACGCTCTCATACACACAGAGGGATAGTGTTGTTGGGCAGACGGTCTCCTGCTGTCATATTCAAACTGACCTGCAGAGTGACAGGGTGACCGTTCAAACATCCCCACAGGCAACAGCACCTTTACAGAATTTGGTCTTTCACATTAAAAATACTGCTAAACATTTTTATCCACGAAGACTGACACGATTCAAGACGATCTCAAGGTGAATATTAGCTGAAATAAATAATACTGAGCCAATTTGGGCTGGTTTTCCATTTGAAGACCCACAAAACAATCAATGGTAGGGCTAATTCATTCAAAAGTCATAATGCTTGGAGCTCTGCATTATGCATGGTGTCATCTATCCTATTCAAAAGGATAGATTACTAGTCACACACTTGAATCATCAATAATATGCAAAAGACATTCTCACAGTGACCTAACGTTCACTGACCTGATTGTTCTAATGAGTTCCTGGATTGCACTCTTGTGTATCGTGAACTTCTTGGAAGTCTGATCCCTCCAGGCACGGCTCCTCTGAAGCTGTCTCGACAGTGACGTTGCCCGTTTGCTTGCTGCCAGTCCTACTGGAGGTCGATGGCTGGGGCAGATGAGTCATGGGCTGTGTTGTTTTTCAAACTGTAAACGGTACAAACCTGGAGCATGCGCTCTGAGAGTGTAAAAATCTGGTTTTGAGAGAATCAACTTCTGCACTTTGCTTTCGTTTTGAAGGCCTGTACTTCTAAATGCATACAAACAGGACGGATTTGCGCGTTTCAGTTGCACCTATCAGACACTGTCATATAAAATGCAAACTTTACACTCCTAATATCGAGACGTTTCGCAATCTGTCACGACATCGTGCTTTGATGGGGAGGTCATCGAGCATTTCCTCCAAACTCCAGCTATGATTTCTGTCACTTAAACTTCCATTTTTGATTGAAACTACAGAAGATTTGGAGATTTTAGAAAAGGAGTTATCAACTACAGAAGTCAGCAAATCTTTTATAAAGCTGGGGGCTTGACCGGACAAATCTTACAGATCAAATATTAAACTAATATATTATACAATTATTGCGCTTTTCTTCCATAAAATCCTGTATATCTGAAGCAGGGATGTCAAATGTGTAAACTGTGGAGCAAAGACAGTCTACCAGAGGGTAAAACTTGGATCAGGAAAGTGTGGGAGACCATGGTCCGAATCCCGGTCATTCTTCACAGGGTGTGTGGTGTACAAAACTTACAGCGGAACAAAACCGTACTTTTTCACTGATTCAGCAGTACTCAAAAGCCTCGTTTCCACAGTGCCCCTTGGTGCCGGTACGGGTCAGGTCGGAACTGGTTGTCGTGCGTTTCCACTGACTCAGAACCGTTAACAACCGGTACCATTGGTAACCATTTCTCGCTACCCCTCCACTTGGGGTACCAGGCACAATGTGCCGGATATGAGGGGGAGGAGCTTCAACACTGCCGTCTGCTCATTGGTCCGTGACGACCACTGTTCTCCCAGCAAGCAGCCATTTCCAATCAGTTCTTCTGCAGCAATCAGGAAACCTTTTTGAAAATGTCCTCCCGTTATGGCGTCACATCCTGCATGATTACACAACCGTTCATAACCCCGCCTACATTTCAAACCGTTCCTCGTGTAATGGAAACGTGGCACTGATACGGGTCTGGTTACGGATAGTCAACCCCCACCTGACCAGCACCGGTACCAAGGGGCACTGTGGAAACGGGGCTTTAGTGATTTACAATGTTAGTCATATTCAGTCAGTCACACACTCACACACTCGATGCAGGTGGCAGCCATGCTCAGTCCATCCACTGGGAACAAATTGGGGATCAATGTCTTGCTTAATGACACCTGGAACGTATTCACAGAGCTTCACTTTTTCCACATTTTTATCACGGAGCATGTACACCTCACTTCCTGTTACCAGCAAGTGGTGCTATGCCCGATGGTAATATGACTCTGATCAGATCGGGACCCTCATGCAACGTGCAAAGTTTGAACAAGAGTGGATAATGTTGAGGTTATTTACAGTATATTTCCTGTTTGATGGCGAACATTAAGGTTTGTGGCGTGGGCACGTCCATGTCCTCAAGTGGAATTATGACTGAGATTCATGTGATGAGGACTGGACTGTGATGCAACTTGTGAAATTTGAGGCCGGTCGGAGCATGTTCAGGTTATTTACACTCCACTTCCTGTTTCCAGCAGGTGGCGTCATGGCTGATGGTGTTAATTGTTGTATGGCTGTGATGAGGGTCGGACTCTGATGCAACCTATCAAGTTTAAGGTCAATCTGATCACGGTCAGTCTATTTATAATGCACTTCCTGTTTCATGGTGTTCTTGACCATTGCCATTTCAACTTTGAGGCCAAACTGACCGCATTCAAGCTGTTTATACTGCACGTGGCGAACATTAAATTTTGTGATGTGGTTGCCCAAATACTTTCCCAAGGGATTTTGATAACTTCTGCTCATCAATCTCTTTTCTATCACCACACCAATTTTTAGATAAATTGGAATTATTATCTTGGACTAGGTCACTCTCAAACATTACAAGGTAGTTACACGCACTTCCTGTGTCCAGCAGGTGGTGCTATTGCAGATGGTCGTTATCTTCGTATGGTTTGTGATCACGGCTAGATTCTGATGCAACATGCAAAATTACATGCCGATCAGACCGATTTCAGCCGATTTACACTGCACTTCCTGTTTCATGGTGAAACATCAAACTTCGTGGCGTGGTCACGGCCATGTCCGAAAACTTTTACCTGAGATTCTGATCAATTTTGCTCTTCAAACCCTTTTTTTAATCAAAGGAGCCCAAGTTGAAGAAGATTGGAGTTTCCCCCTGGGGCAATCTCCCTCAAGAAAATGTCGAAAAGTTTGGGAAAAATTGACCAAAATCTGTCATTTTCCTCCAAATATCCCACTTCCTGTTTAGTTTTCGGTACATTTTTTGTTTGTCTTAGCCTGTTACACATGTGTGCCTATTTTCATAACTTTTGATGAAACAGGATTCTAGGGCTACCTTTGGTAGGTGGCGCCTTTGAGCCAATTCTTAAGTCACATGTATAACTCCCACAAATTATCTAAGTTTTTACCCGGCCTGACAACTGTTTCACAAAAGGTTACGAATGCTAAGGGCTTCAAAAACGCGTCAGTTTGGGCTGAAAATAATAATGATAATAATAATCCCTACGGTTTCAGTAGGGTCCTATGTCAGCGCTCGAACCCTAATGACAATGTGAAAAAAGTTACTTTTTTTGCTTTTATTTAGATTTTTGCAAATTTATTACAAATAAAAAAACTAAGAAATCCCTTGTACATAAGTATTCGCAGCCTTTACTATGAAGCACAGAATTGAGCTCAGGTACTTCCTGTTTCCACAGATCATCCTTGAGATGTTTCTGAAACTTAACTGGAGTCCACCTGTGCTCAATTAAATTGATTGGAAAGACAGACACCATCTATATTTGGTCCCACAGTTGATCGTCATGTCAGAGCACAAACCAAGCATGAAGTCGAAGACATCGTCTGCAGACCTCAGAGACGGGATTGTCTTGAGACACAAATCTGGGGACGGTTCCCAAAACATTTCTGCTGCTTTGCAGGTCCCAATGAGTACAGCAGCCTCAATCGTCATCAAGTGGAAGAAGTTCAGAACCAGCAGGGCTTTTCCTAGAGCTGGCCACCATCTAAACTGGGTGATCGGGGGAGAAGGCACTCAGTCAGGGAGGTGACCAAGAACCCCATGGTCACTCTGCCAGAGCTCCGGAGTTCCTATATGGAGAGAGGAGAACCTTCCAGAAGGGGCGACCATCTCTACAGCAAATCCACCAATCAGGCTTGGATGGTCGAGTGGCCAGACAGAAGCCGCTCCTCAGTAAAAGTCTCATGGCAGCCTGGCTGGAGTTTGCCAAAAGGCACCTGAAGTGTCATGCTCTGTACCTCGGCTGCCACACGGGGGCGCAGTTTCCTCTGTTTTGGTTTTCGCCCTTTCCTTCTCCTGTCATCGCCAGGGGCCTCATTTATAAAACCTTGCGTAGGATTCCAACTAAAAATGTACGTGCGCCCAAAAGCTGAAAATGCCAACAAATTTGGGCACACGCCTTTTATAGATCACAGTCCACCTGGAAGGTTGACCGTTCATATCCCGCCCTCAACACGCCCACTTTTTACCACAAATCGTCAATGCAAAGGGCCTCGTCCATATTTTTGAGACTCAATCAGCCGGCTGATTGCCGGCATTTGATGCAAAATCCTGGCAGAAAAGACGAAGAAAAGGAATTTTATGGAGAGAGAAACAGTCATTTAAGGAGGTGGAGGTCAGGAAGATGATATTATTTGGTGGTCACGGTAGTGGAATCACTATTAAGCGATCTCACTAAGCGATCAGTAGCACATCACCAGGCAGCACCAGGGCTCACCGCTGGACACCAAAACAGCCCCCATGGTTGTGACGGAGTGTCGGAGAGGGAAGGAGACATTTTGGTGGAGACGACAGCAGACTGATAAAGTAAATTTTTATCTGTTTATTGAAAGTATGAATTAGATATTTGCCAACAAGTCAAGAGCAAGAACAAAAACATCATTCACAGCAATCAGTGACAAGGGTAGTTATGACTGATAAATACAGTTTCTTTGTTGTATTAAACTTTAGTATAACAAAGAAACAATTTGTACTGACATAACCGAGAACTGAGAAGACCTCCTGCTAAACTATTTGCTGATAGAACCCCAGAGAGGGTTGTGTGATCTTTAAAGAATTGCAGCGAGTGGAGGAAAGAAAATGATTGTAATGTGTAGCTCCTCGTTTTTTGACCTCATCTCCGACCTGATTTGTAACAAACAGGCGAGCTGGCATTTAACTTTTAGCAGCTCTCCAATTGGCTGTACCGTGATGACGTGGTTCTCTGCTCCGGGAGAATCGCTGTAATGTCCATTTACTCATGAGTCAGAAAAAAGGGCAAAGAAAGGCACGTAAGGCCTCGTGTATAAAGGAACACGTCAGACAGTACACCAAGTAAACAAACTAATATAGTTTCAAAAAACACAGAATTAAAGAGAACAGTGAACAAACATCACATTGAAGTTATATTATAGTTAAGCAATAAATATCAACACAATTTTTGGGGGGAATAAATCAAATTAAATAAAAGAGAGCTACGTCAGACCTGTTGTGTCTGTAGTTAAGGCTTAATGGTTTTTCTCACTACGAACACCATTGAAATGATTGTGATGGATGACAACGAGAGGTGAGCAAGGCAGCACCGGAATGCCACAGCAGGAGTCACCTCACCCCGCCCCACAGAGCAGGAGGGCAGAAAGGGGGATCCCGATGCCACAACAGGCACCCCCACCAGGCAGGAACAGGCAACCAGCCCTAAAACCTGCAGCCCGCCCTGCCTCCCTAAGAACACCTGGATCAATGGAAGGCTTTCACAAGAGGTTGAACAACAGCAACCTTAACTCGTGGTACATAACCTGACACTGAAGATAAGTTGATCTTATCCAGTATTGATTACTAATCGGGGGGAAAATGTCTTTAAACAGTTTAATCAGGATTGGATCTAACAGACATGTTGTTGGTATAGGAGCAGAATATGGTATTGGACTGTGTCTGCCAGCCTCTCAAGGACACAGGGTCCACCATTTCTCTGGTGCAGCCAGGAATATTACCGGGTACCACTGACCCACTTGCCGCCACGTGGACTCTCACCGAGACACAGCTTGTGACTGTGACAGGGGGGAAAAGGCGGGCCTGGGGGCGAGGAAGCTGCTGCGAGTCCGGGCTGGCCGTCAGGGGGTGACGCACGAGTTCTGGCTCACTGACATTAGTGAGCCGTGCATCATTGGCCTAGACCTCATGTCACGCCGGGGAGCATGCATCCACGCTGCACAAGCTACCGTCACACTGGGAGCCGAGACTCTAACGCTGCAACGCGGATGAAACCCTGAAGGACAGCAGACATGATCAATGACGTGGCGGCTGTGGGAGTGATTGAGCCGTCTGGCAGCCCGTGGGCAGCGCATGCTGGGCTGGTCAAAAACAAAAAAACGGTGATTGCCGGTTCTGCGTGGACTAGCGACGCCTTGATAGCGTCACAAAAAAAGACTCATATCCCCTCCCCCGCATCGACAATGCCCTGGACTATATCGCTGGGTCCACTTGGTTCAGCTGGCCCCCGATGCTAAACCTAAATCCTGATCAATCTGGTTCGATAAAAGGACGCTACGCCGCTGATAACATAAGAAGAGTCCTAAATGTAATAAACTGTCTCAACAACCATCAGGAGCCTTCTCTGCTTCTCTCACTGGATGCGGCGAAGGCTTTTGACAGCGTTCAGTGGAGCTTTTTGTTCTCTGTGTTGCATAAATTTAATACGGGCAATGATTTTCTTGAATGGGTTAAAATGGTTTACACATGTCCAAAAGCAGCAGTCATAACTAGTGGTACTTGCTCTGACTATTTCTAACTAACTCGAGGGACTAGACACAGCTGTCCATTGTCTCCATTGTTATTTGAAATGGCGATCGAACCACTGGTGTCAGATATTAGGGACAATCAGTATCGTTTCTAGATGTAAACACTTGGTGGGGTAAGATTTTACTTCAGGTCTCGTGACACCACTGAATTCCAAAGTAAAGAGGGTGCGCGACCTTTTAGCCACACTATAACAATATAGGCGTTGATCCCGTGAAAATGTGGAGCCTTGGAGAAAGCAGATGAAAAAAAAACAACAAAAGTCAATGAAAGGATTCAAATGAGGTCTGGCTGATCCACAGACGGCAGCTCAACCATTCGACCACCGGTAAAACTACTAATTTAAGAGATTCTTAAAACATTTTGGTCATGGCGTCACATGAGTTTCCTTAAGTTTCTCTGCTAATGTAAGAGATTCAAACTCGTACTAGTAAGTAATCGGCCTAATTACTTTTGATTCTTAACTGTCTGTTCGCTTTTGCTGCTAACAAGCTGGTGTTTGTTCGACTCGCTAAGATTCTGTGAAGCTCCGCCTCAATCAGCACCGGCCAATCAGCTCTGAGCTTCTAAATTACGTTGTTAATGGAGCTTCAGGCTTCAAGCCCCACCAGGCATCAAAATCACATGAACTGAATGAACGGAGCCACAGTCTGAGCATGAACACTTACACTTTACTGCATGCAATACACACTGCATGGTGAGAGAGGGGCGAGCTACACTAATGTAATACACACTGCATGGTGAGAGAGGGGCGAGCTACACTAATGTAATACACACTGCATGGTGAGAGAGGGGCGAGCCACACTAATGCAATACACACTGCATGGTGAGAGAGGGGCGAGCTACACTAATGTAACACACACTGCATGGTGAGAGAGGGGCGAGTTACACTAATGTAACACACACTGCATGGTGAGAGAGGGGCGAGCCACACTAATGTAACACACACTGCATGGTGAGAGAGGGGCGAGCCACACTAATGTAACACACACTGCATGGTGAGAGAGGGGCGAGCCACACTAATGTAACACACACTGCATGGTGAGAGAGGGGCGAGCCACACTAATGTAACACACACTGCATGGTGAGAGAGGGGCGAGCTACACTAATGTAACACACACTGCATGGTGAGAGAGGGGCGAGCCACACTAATGCAATACACACTGCATGGTGAGAGAGGGGCGAGCCACACTAATGCAATACACACTGCATGGTGAGAGAGGGGCGAGTTACACTAATGTAATACACACTGCATGGTGAGAGAGGGGCGAGCCACACTAATGTAACACACACTGCATGGTGAGAGAGGGGCGAGCCACACTAATGTAACACACACTGCATGGTGAGAGATGGGCGAGCGACACTAATGTAATACACACTGCATGGTGAGAGATGGGCGAGCCACACTAATGTAACACACACTGCATGGTGAGAGAGGGGCGAGCCACACTAATGTAATACACACTGCATGGTGAGAGAGGGGCAAGCCACACTAATGTAACACACACTGCATGGTGAGAGAGGGGCGAGCCACACTAATGTAACACACACTGCATGGTGAGAGAGGGGCGAGCTACACTAATGCAGCATCAGTGTAGATCAAGAGGAAACAACCTGAAACCACAAGAGGAGTCCATTAACCAGGGAGGACAGTCCTCACACAGTCATTATGTGCTATATAGGAGGTTTATTTAGAAGTTTTATTCACAGACAAGAAAATATTGTAGATAATCTTAAAGAATTAATAGCATACTTTGCATGCAGTCCTTTCTGATGACACCAGGGGGGGCTCAGCCCCACCTGCCCCTAATGACCAGTCACCCCTGGGGACAATATAGACATGAAGGGCTTAAAAGCGGGTGACGATGAACACAAAATTTGTCAAAGGTTCACACGCCAAGGTCGACCTGCTGATTGGTACCAATGCACCCAGGCTGCTGGAGCAGTGGGAAGTCATCACCAGCCACGTAAATTGGCCCATATGCTGTCAGAACGGTGCTTGGCTGGGTGGCCAATGGCCTGCTGGATGGTAACGGTGAGCGAGAAGCTGCAACTATTTCAGTGAATCGACATGCAGTAAGCAAGGGGGGAGGGATTTCTGAAATGAAAGAAACATTACGTGTCGTGTCCAACTGTGGCGCCACATTCAAAAGGTGTGTCCCCGAACACAGAGTCACTGCAAGGTCCCAATCTCACAAGCACATTACTGGGTGTCCTCCTGAAGTTCAGACAGCAGCCAGTAGTGTGTGCTGGAGGGGGATCGGGGCTTCCTACAAGACACAAGAACCAGTGCCACTGGTGAGGCATCTGTTTGGAGCCGTCTCGTCACCAAGCTGTGGGAGCAGAGCGAGAATTAAAAGAAGCTCTTGGCAAATTGGACCAGGAAGCAATAGTAGGATACCTGGACCAGGCCGGAGTAAAATGGATGTTTAACCCCATCGTGGGGGTGTATAGGAGAGGATGATCGGCTCGGTGAGAAGGATCTTAGACTCAGTGTTGCACCCAGCAGACCCTGGATGATGATAATAATAATGCATGGGTTTTACTTAATGCTTTTCAGGAGACTCAAAGATGCTTTACTGTGCATAATTCATTCACTCCATGGTGGTAGACTACACATGGAGCCTCAGCTGCCCTGGGGCAGACTGATGGAGGTGAGGCTGTCAAACTGCACCCTCCGACCACCACCAACCACTCACTCTCACACTGCAGTCGCCCAGGCAGTTTGGGGTTGTGTCTTGCCCAAGGATACTTCGGAATGTAGGGAGGCAGAGATGGGAATCAAACCTGCAACCTTCCAATTGGGACACGCCGGCTCTACCAACCAAGCCATGCTGCCCCTGACAGTTTGAGCAGAAACATCACATTAGTGACCTGCTGGAGGTCTTCTTGTAGGACTCTTGCAGGGCTCCTCCTGTTCCTTCTTGCTCAAAGGAGGAGGTAGCAGTCCTGTTGTTGCCCTCCTACGCCCCCGTCCACGTGTCCTGGCCTGTCTCCTGGTATGTCCTCCATGCTCTGGACACTGCGCTGGGAGACACAGCAGACCTTCTTGCCACAGCTCACATTGATGTACCATCTTGGATGAGCTGCTCAACCTGAGCAACTAGTGTTGGTTGTCGACTCGCCTCCTGCTGCCTCCAGGACTGAGAACACTGACAACATTCTAAAGTGACCAAAACATCAGTCAGAACCGACGAGAACAGCGTAACGGTTTGTGGTCACCACCTGCAGAACCTCCTTTATAGGAGATGTCTTACTAATCGCCTCTCATTTCCACGTGTTTGTTTCATTTGCACAACAGGTGACATTGATTCACAATTAGTGTTTCTTCCTGCCTGGACAGGTTGAGTTCACATGAGTGTGATATACTGAGTTACATTGTGTTGCTCAGGTGTTCCCTTTGTTTTTTGAGCAGTGTATGATTGTTGTATTGATTTTTATTACTATTATCTTAATAGATTTTTAGGTTTAGGGATTCTGTTTGATGGGAAATGTGTGACTCATTCAGTCCATTATCTTCACTAATAACTGCTTTTGGTTCATATGTGTGATTGTAGTTCTCTGGAAAAAAAAAACAACCCCTAAGAAACAGCGTGCAAGAATAAATACTCTAAATATTAGAAGTTCCTTGGGTGCACAAAGAGTTAAAGCTGCCTTATACAAAAGTTACATGAAATGTCAATGTTTTCCTTCAAATATACTGATGGACAACTTCACCAAAACCATTAAAGCAACAGTAATTTTCTGGAATTCAAATGAGGTCAAATCTGGTACTTAATGATCATAAAGCAGTTTTACAGGATATCTTAAGATGTGAAGCTTTATTGAAAGTATCAGAGTAATCTTGGTATTTATTCTGAGTTACTGAATCATTCATGATGATCAAGAGTTTGCTGGAACTGCAAAACACCTACATATATTCCACGTTCTCTAGACGAGAGGATCTTTGTGTTTTAATTAAACAATTATTCTTATACCGACAACCCGACAGCAGACGTACAGATAAAAGATTTTATTCGCACTTTTTCAAAAACATTAGTGTAATGTAGATATTCTCAAGTTAATACTTTTCCATAGAAGTAGTACGACATCGTCATACTTGACAGAGTAATTGTGATAAGTGGTGAAAAACATCTTGTATGTACATTTTCTACAGGGTGATCCTCTGGCCTGTACACAACCAGTCCTGTGAATACCATGTGATGTCACGTCTACATTATACCGGTGAAAAGCATTGAGAGAAGAGTCAAAGAGATGTAAAGTACAATCTAGTACAGGACGACGGGGGACGTTATTGTCCGGGCCACGAGGCTCTGAGGTTGAGGAGAATCAACACATCACATGCTGCCAAGCAATAAACTCCCAACTCGTTGAGAGCAGATTCGGGTGGAGGATCGTCTGCACCCGTCCAATCACTGGTCTCCTTTGTGGAGTCTTTCAGGAGGTTCCTCAGCAGAATGGCAGAGCCCACGTTCAGACACAGGATGATGCACGCCTCCTTCACACTGCAGTGACAGAACATCATCATCATCATCAGAAAATCATCATCCAACCTCGACATCACAAGTATTAAAGAGCTTACGACACCATATTTCATGTTGACTTAATTATTTCCGCTGTCAGAAATAACAGTGAAAGGCATAACTGCCTTCAACGTTTACACATTTACCCTTTTTTCAAATTTTGCGGCGTTGAAAGTCCAGCCTGTAGTATCACCGTGGCAGAACAGCGTCACCATTACAGCAATACATCATCAGTAGGGTCAAACTATCCTGTCTCACCACGATCTAATTCCAGCTCACGCTCCCTATTAGTGGGAGAACAATCCAATGCTTGGTGAATTCTGCTTCACTATGACATATAGAATATAGAGTGGAGAGCCTCTAATCTGCACTATATAGTGAACGATCTAGTGTAGACTCCAGGCTCTCCACATGTAGTGAAGGATCTACTAGCATACGTCTACGCTGTCGGCTCGTTGGAGCAGACCATTACACGGGACAGATTGACGGCAGAGTTAATTTATTAATCGTCCCTCATTAGTCCTCCGAAGGGAAATTTCTTCACCAAAGAGACCGTGGGCAGCAGCCACACGGCGCGGCGCTCGGGGGAGGTGACGGAGGCCAAGGGTGTAGCTCAGGGAGTCACGGTGTAGGTTGTTTACACCGTAGAAATAAACCGGAGTACTGGAGGATAGAACATACACAAGAAAGGCTCCTGCCTGGATTTGAACAGGGACATTTTATTCATTTATTTATATATAAACTGGGACCATGTGGCTGTGGACTCCCTGTGGCTTCAGGATGTGGTGAGTGGAACATGTATCATCACATCAGATCTACAGTCTTTATTCTATCGTCTCCCACGGCAACTGATATGAACTCAGTCACGTTCGTCTTCAGATTGTTGTTGGCGTCTCGTCTTCAGATTGTCTGAATCTCTGCCGTAGTTGCTGGGTTGATCGTCAACATTCCCCCAAAATCTGTTCCGTCTGACCCCCAACACTCCTATTAACACTCTCTCACACTCTTCTTCTTTAAAAAAAGTCTTCAACTACCACTGAACAGTGTGAAATGTCTGAAAATACTTCTGTTTCTTCACTTTTCTGTGTTGAGCCTTGCTGCTGGAGCCTCCTACGTCACAGCAAGACGGAGGAGGTTGAGAAAGCTCGATGGGCGGAGATCGAGAATCACGACTTAATTTCACTGGTTCTTCGTAGTTATTTTACTTGCGGATGACGGCAGTACGACAAAAAAAACGTTTTATAATGAAAATACTTTTATTTTGTATTGCTTTTTGTCAAAAAATGTTTTGGTGTCACAAGCTCTTTAAAGCGTCCGTCACACATGGAAAATGCTGCCACGTTGGTGTGGTTGTTAGTCAATGCATCCACTAGAGGGCAGTGCCATCACGGGACAGACAGACAGACAGACAGACAGACAGACAGACAGACAGACACACACAGACACACACACAGACACACACACACACACACACACACACACACACACACACACACACACACACACACACACACACACACACTTACTGTTTGAAGAAGTTCTCAGGTCTTTTGCAGTAATGTCCAAACAAAGGAAAGAGGTTTCTCGACATGTCGAACTGCAGCTGAGCGGCTCCGCCTTCACTGAAATGATTAGACAGGATCACCTGGAACACGGGCAGATTTCAGAGGTCAGTTACCTTCATTCAACGCTTAGAAGCTCGTTTGTGGATTATTTCTGCTTCACTCTAAATTAACAGAAGAATCTTGAAAATCCAAATGAATGAAAAAATGCACAATGTGCTCATGTAAGCAGCTCAAACAAGCCTGACCAGGAGTAAATATAAACCTACCCTTTGTTTCTCAGTGAACCTTAGAACATTTCTATTTATTTACATAGATTTTAAAGAGAAGATTTTGAAGAGCTGCAAAATAAGCAAAAAGTTTTTTTCTGCCATGCAGACGGGGAATAAATAATAATCAAGGTTCATCCCACATGCTGGCTGAGGTGTCTGGTCGAGTTTAAAGAAAAGTCGCAGGACTTTTGCTCACTGGATTAGAACATTTTCTTTTATGTCTCCATCTGCAAACCAAAATGGTGGAACCTGTCTCTGTCAAGTTACTTTTCAGACGTCCCTCTCTTACTTCTTGGTAGATTAAGTTGTCGAGTCGCTCCGCCAGGCCCTGCCAAGCCAGTTGGAACAGAGAAAAGCTGAGGACCTGATGAAGATTCAACAATCTGTCTCGCAGACACAGCATCATAGGACATGCTGAACTGGAGAGGGACATGGTGGACTGGTCATGCTGGGATGGCAGGGACAGCCACCTGAAGAAGCAACGGAAAAAGGAAAATCATACTGATGCACTGTGTGTGAGGACATTCTTCAGATTAGAATATTTGCTCTGTTCATGATGCCCTCGATCGGCCAGTTTCCTTCCGAGGACCAATTTGACATTTGCTGTACCAAGACTGTGGAACATCCCTCCCATGGATGTCTCAATTCAGTCCAGTGAAGATTTATGGGGACATATTCTGGCTTCTTTCCATGATGAGAAAGTTTGTCCACTTTGGTGTGTGGTGGAGCACAAGCGTCCTCTCTAAAGGTACGACATAGTTCAGAGAGCAGTACTGGCTTTCCATATTTGGAAGGAACAAAAGGTTTTTTGTTGTTAATTTTGTCAACTGGTAGAATTTACTCTAAAGTCGCACAAATCAAATTCGGGGTTCCTGAAGGCGACATGAATGGGCCTCTTCTGTTGGTTGTGTTCCTTCGAACTCTGATAAATTAATCTGACATCTCCTGAGATACTTTAGAAAATCCCTCAGCTGACTGACTTCCTCCACGTTAGGGAACGAATTCCATTAAATTACACTTATTTTTTTCCAATTTCACACAGACAAACCTGAAGTTACTGCTTTTGTCCCAATTAGTTTTATTTCATGACACTAAAATCTAGTAAACAAGCTGGAGACTTTGGTAATGAGACATTTACCAGCTCAGCATACTACTATTTCAACAGAACGGAGAGGGCTAAAGAAATACCATTTAAAAACACTTTCATTTGCGTGATCCCAGATGTTCCCACATGACTAAACTCTACAGGTTGAGAACCATCCATCCATCCATCCATACGTCCATCCATCCATCTCCTCCCTCTTATCCGTTTCCAGGTGGTGGTGGTGTCAGTCTGAGCACCGTCACCCAGATCACATTACACCCATTAAGAACCTTCCTGCAGGTGGAGAGCCCACAGGAAGGTGGCGCCCGGCGTGGGACATGAACCCTCTACCTTGAGACTGAGAGTCTCATGCTCTACCAGCTGAGCTCGCCGGGGAAAACGTCCGGTTGAGATATCAATATGAATTTGGTCTGTTTTGTACCACTTTTCATCAAGATGCAGACGCGGCTTACAAAGTATGGGAGATAATTAAAAAATTATTATTGGCTGAATTTGCAGCTCTCCTGCAGTGGGGAGGCATGGATTGACTCCGCCTCACTCTGATTACACACCCCTACACAAACCTGCCGGCATGCTCCCTCAATGAGAGCGTCCAACCAACTCTCTCCAATCAAATATTTCAAAATCAAATCTAATATCTGCCCCTTCAGTTTCCAGAGTTTAGCTGATGTATATTATGTGTTTTATGGAGTTCTCAGTGATCGTCCATCGCCAGTTAAGAGGCAGCAAGTGAGGCTGGCAGTTCTTCGACGTCAGGGGGGGGAGGGGCCACCCACAGACTCTCGTGCTACAGCGGCAGAGGAAGAAACCTGTTTACTATTGCCACTTTTTACACTATGGAGGACTTCTCCAAGATCAAACTATTTTCTAAACTGGACTTTCTGTACTGGATTTCTCTCCAAACACATCAATGCCAGAACGGCGAGGCTCCGTTCATATTAATGTTTAGGACGCGTTATGTCGCTCCAGCTCACGTCGTCGTACAGAACGCACACAGCAAACTTCATGTTGTGGTTTAGTTTATGTCGCACGCCGTATGATGGCGATGGTTGAAATTGCAGTTTGCAGGAGCTTTCTCACACAATCAATCTGATAGAACAACTATGACTCGTACATTGTTGGCAAACAATCTTAAAAACAAAAGAATGAACACAGGTTAGAAGCGTCACCTGTCTTGACAGTAAGGTTTGGCTTTTTCTGTGATTTCTCTCATGGTCCATTCCAGAAGTCGTCCCAACATGTCTCCTTTCAGGCGGTCCAGTAACGCCAAGAGGCCATCAAAGAGAGAACCCTCCAGAGACGCCAGGCGGCCCAGCTCCATCATGCCCAGACCTCTCAGCACGGCATCCTCACCCAGGGAAATGGCCGCCTGCTGCAGCTGCAGGAAAAACTGAAATGACGACAAAGGAGAAATATCACATTATTGGCTTTATTATATTTCAAAGGACCAAATGTACTGATTTATCATATTGTTTTAATCTCCTTGAGGCAATTTCTACATGACCAGTCACAGAGTGGCGCTTGGAGTGAGCTGATCTGGGCCCAGAATCTTGCTCAGGGACCCGCGGTGCATGTTTTAGGACTGTGGGAGGAAACCAGAGTACCAAGAGGAAACCCACGCACACACGGGGAAAACAAAGGCTCCTGCTGGTATTTGAACCAGGACCTTCTCGCTGTGAGGTGAGAGCGCGAAGCACTGCACCACCACAACATGACTGGAAGTTTATTGGCCACAGTATTGAGGCTCCTTCACGCCATGCAATTTTAGTACGTCACAGACAAAAGATGGTAATCGTGGGAGAATCCTGGCGAGACCTTTGGTCTTGGCAAAAAATAAAAAAAATAAAAAATCGATGGTCCTAGTTGACACCGTGACATCGGTTCAAGAGTGGGCGTTGCCAAGGTCTGGTGACCAATGACAACCTGCAATAATATTCAGACACTGGCAATCGATTTGGGGTGATCGTGACTGCTGCTGGGACTGATGTTTACCTGATGACCCTGATCCTTTTTTTTTTTTTTACTTTTAACAATTTTCCCCTCTGTAGTACTTGATTGCTGAAATGTAAAGTGCATTACAAATAAAATGTATTATTATCATTACTATTATTATCATCATTGTTATATTTGCTGCTACAGGCCTTCTACAGTCTGTGTTGGGATCCCAGGTCTCAATTGACCGCAGCTACCAAACAGTGACGTCCTTCAGCAGTAATACCTTCACTCAGCGCTGTTCAGGAGGGGGACACTAACCAGCTCTGCTACACCGTCACTGTTCAAAGAACTACAAGGGGCTGAGCAGTTCAAGAATATAATAACCTCAGCAGGTTGTCAGGGGCAAATCCCCCAAGGTGGGATTCAGGTCTGGGCTCTGATTGGCTACTGAAAGACACCTGGGAATTCCTGAGCACCTTGCATGGCAGCAGTCATGCAAGGGGCTCAATGTTTAATATGCAATTTATTCTGTGTGTGTGTGTGTGTGTGTGTGTGTGTGTGTGTGTGTGTGTGTGTGTGTGTGTGTGTGTGTGTGTGTGTGTGTGCAAGACAAAATAATTCTTTTAAACACACACCACATTGTCTCCCCAGTCTGCCAAGATGGTTGAAATGTAGTTGACAGCATTGAGGATGGCACAATAACGAACACCAAGCGGGCAGCGAGACTCTTCCTTCATCACCTAGAAATAAAAAGAACAAATAATGAAACTTCTTTGAGAACAAAGAAACCTGTGGTCACCACTGGAAAAAGTCACCATTGGTCACGTTTTTTGTGAACAAACAAGAATAATGTTTCATGTTTACCAGAGTCATTTGTGCATTTTTTCTTAAGTTGAGTGTGTTAAATCTGACGTAACACAGCTGTACGAGCTACCAGGAGAACGACTACAAAAGAAAGATCACAAAAATGCTTTCCAGAAAAAAAACCAATGTGATTTTCAACATTTGACATTTTCAATTAAAATCTGATTGTCGGTCGTACCTGAGTGAGTCGTATACGGAAATCATCCACGAGCTCTGTCTGCAGCCCCAGAAACTTCAGCTGGGCAGAGGGACAGGGCAAGGCTCGATACCGATCTGAGTCACAAAACGATGCAAAAACATTTTAGATTATTAAAAACATCTTGTGATGACATTTAGGTGTGTCTCAGAGGCACCCTGTACACATTCTAACCACAACTGGCTCAAAGGAGACCATTCCATAGGACGTTTACCTTTAATTACGGAGGGATGATTTGCATTTTGGCCAAATAAAGTGACCAACAGAGTGGACACCATATGGGCAAAATTACCACCAGCAAATGCAGACGGCAGGGAATTCACAGATTAAATGAATGTAGAGGAAACACTGCAATGAAAGAAGTCTCACCAGTGATGACCTGCAGCAGAGTCATGAACGTCTCCGCACAGTCTGGAGCCTTCAGCTCGTCCATGTCATTAATATCTTTGTATTGAGAGCTCCAAGCTCCTTCTGCTGAAAGCATGGCATCCATCTTCTCCACGGCCACTGCGTGACAGTAAAAACAAACACATGCACTGTTTTTCATTCAAGTTGCTCAAACTGCAGATCCAAGTATGTCATTGAGGGGATGACCATTCGCTCCTCCACCCTTTACAAACTTACTTATATTTAATAATGTAATAACCGACAAAAGGACGAGGGAAAGAAGGAGAATGAGGGAAAAAAAAGAGCACATCTTTTAACACTTCCTACGGCGCTTATCTGTGGCTTCAGTCACACGTCAAACCTCTACAAAAGCAGTCGCATGTGGAAATATATCTGAATTGGGAACACACATGAATGAGGCCTTGGTCTGGTGTGAAGCGATTGGAATCAGAGTTTTCACGCAGCCACAAATAAGTCGGATATGGATCACTTGGGAGCAAAACAATCTGCATTGGACCGCATTTCTCGCAACCATGTGTGGCTTGTTAGCTCCTCTGTGATGAGTCTCTGAAGGGTTGACAAAAATCACATGTTCATGAACAGTTTTTAATTGTAAAGTTGAAGTTGCAGTCAATAGAATGAGATATGTGGACAAACACTTTTTGTTTTCTTGCTTTTGGAATGAACCCTGCACATGATTTTTATTTCAGTTGTTTTTCTTTCCCGAATTATGAGGAATTCTTTGGAATGACAGTTTCTCTATAAATAAATTTGCCCAAATGCTTCAAATATTGAGGTCAGTAAACTAAAACCTTAAACTTCCTCTTACCAATAGGTGGCGCTATGACTGTGAATGTACATATGAATGCGCTCAGGGCAGCACTATGATGACACACGAGAAGTTTCAGGCCGTTTGCTGCATGTAGATCAGAGATACACCTCACTTCCATGCGTCTGCCAAATTTGTTGGACATCGATGTAACGTATTAAATGTGTTGCCCGTGTTAGATGCTATTTTACCAGACACATGCGCAATGACCATAAAATTCTAAATGGTTCGCCACCTCTCAACTTGTGCGGAAATGTTCACAAAGGTTTTCAGCACGTTTAAGCAGCAGTTTGCGCAGCAGAAGAAAAATGTAAAACAATAATAATCCCCTGTGTTCCTCGGGTCACGCCCAACTCTGCTTGGGCTTGGACCGTCAATTTTGTATGATTGCTTTTATTGCACAATGAACTCTACATTTAAACAATTACCAATTTAATCCATATTTAATTGACTGGCTTTATAATGTCACAGTACTGAGGTCTCAACATCCCATGTTCTCCCCTTTTATCAATTTGTAACGTCTGTTCTTTAAGTACTGGAATTAAATTTTCAGTATAAAATAATGCCTTCAGATTAAGTTCAAATTAATACATAAAATTTCCACTACTATCATTGTTTGAGTCTTAATGTTTTGTGTGTTATTTTCACTTTCAGAACTTTCAGAGAACATACAGTAAATGACTGAACGGCAATCATACGTGAATACCATAGACTGTATATTGACAGAATATAAACTAATGGTCCAAACTTTTAGAACTCATTCTTCTGTCAGTGTCGTTAAAACTGAAGCAGCTCAAGTCCAGTGAATGAGCTGAAACTGATCAAAGGTCAGAGGTCACCAAAACTGTCAAGATTATGTAAAAGTCAAAGTTCTCCTCAAGGTTTTATGTGGAACGGGGATATTTGTGTATGAAAGTACAATGTACATTGAAGCATTCTGACCTTTAATCCATAAATCCTCGACTCGCTATGTTGTAATAAAGTTATTATACTATGAGGGGAACGATAATTTGCCTAATATTGGACCAAAGATGTAATAAGTTCTTACAAGTTTCTATATTTTGAGCATCTTGTTACATTATTGACCAGTTATTACATTTTGGGATTTATTACATTTATTTTATTACATTTCACACTTTTGTTAAATTATTGGCCACTTATTCAATTTGGGGTTTTATTACATTTTTAAAAAAAATAAAAAATGTGGGTCGTTGTTACATATCGGACTCTTACAACCGTTTTGAGCACAGCTGTGTGTGAGCAGGACTCATAATTGCTTCTTATGGTAAAATTCAGTATTTTCTTCATGAACTGAGCTTTTCCCGTTGAGCAAACAAATCTAAAGTCCTGGAGAGATTTATGAAAGCCGTTTGCTTTAAAGGCCATAAATCGGCATGCCATCAACATTTCCTCCATCTAAAAGAAGATTAATGGTCACATTAAAGAAATATAGATTAAAAAGTGACAATTCATATCACGAGTACATTTTAAGTGCTAAAAAAAAGACAATAGACTAGATATGTTGGTCAAATTTCACATAAGTACTTGGTGTTAAAACCAAATGACAGCTGAGTAGAATTCACTATATTTTGTTGGAAATCTAAACCTCGTTATTAAATATTGGTACTCCACATTTTAAACTAAAACAGTAAAAAAGCCTATAACATGGCTGGTGAGTGGATGCATAGCTATAGTACTATTTAAAAAACTACTTATCACAGTAACTGCTGTGTTAACAGAACCAGAGGTATGCCAAATCGTTATTCCTCTGGGATCATGGAAGACCTCCACCCAAGCGGTTTGATGGGGAAACATTTAACCAAAGTAAAGACAGACGTGCAGCTTGAGATCCTGAAACTGTGCAACTTACTCTTCTTTTCCACGGTCAGCCACTTCTGCAGGATTGCTTCCTCGAGCAGCAGGTGAAGCAGACCCGGAAACACCTTCGGGTACGAGTAGCTACTTCGCAGCTCCTTCTCAAACTGCAGCACCTCTTCCACCAGGTGACAGAAGAGGACGTCGTCATATAGCAGCCGGGAGGCGTCGAAGGCAACTTTATCCTGGACTAGAGACAACAGACCTCGACATAACTCCACCTGCACGCACACAATGTTGAAGGTTAACTCATGAATCAGTTTGGTCCTTTTTGAAGCAGATTTTAAGTTAAACTTGTACGACTGACATTATGTCATATTAATGTATTTTTCACATTAAAGTCCTCCACTAAAAATGTGTGTATGATATTCAGGTTTGTCCCAACCCTCCACAAGGAAGAGTCAGATAAAAAGAAGTTGGATCTGGATAAAATAACAAAACCCATCTGAAATACAGTTAACACAGAACATACCCTGGCATTGATGGCGGTGCCATATCGGTCCAAAATAGGCTGAATCTTTTCCTCCATGAAGGCTGAGCTGTTGCCCATCCACAGCAGAGCCTGTGTGAGGTACCACTCCGGCTGAAAGGGCACACGTCCAGGAAAAGATGGATGTTTATTGTCAACAGTCGTCAACAGCCAGTGACTTTAAATGCCACGTGAGTCTCGACTTTGCTTAAGTTTGTTGGACACTTGGTGCCGATATATCAGATTCTATTGGTCTCACTTTAAACCTTCCCTTCTCAAAGCTTAGAATAGAATAGTTTCCAGTCATTGTACAAGTACAACTAAATCAAAAGGCTTTAGGAAGTTACTGGAAAATGTTGATTCTGAATACAAGGGAAGTGTCAAAAAAAAACAAGAATATACACTATATATTTCAGAGACAATGTTTAAAGGACTTGACTACTTTTTAGACTAGTCACAATCAAAATACTCATTTTGGTCAACATAAATAATTCACCAGGTAAACGGACTTCACTTATATCGTGCTTGGTGAGCCGTCACAAATCACTTTACATTGTTAATCACATTCACCCACTCACACACCAATGGAGGCTGTGGCAATGCAAGGCGCCGTAACCCCACCGGGGGTTCAGTGTCTTGCCCAAGGACACTTCTGCGCGTGAACAGGTGGAGACGGAAATCGAACCTGCAACCTTCCGATTGGAACCAACCGAGCCACGCCGCCTAAGGCACATCCCCATAGTCCACTATCGGGTCACTTCCAAAGTCCAACCAGGCTACGAGAAACTGACTTACACATGTTTACCTAAATGGATGTACAATATGCAATAATCAAAAGGTTCTAAACGCAGTTATTTAACTTCATATTAGGGAGCAGTTCCATTCATACAGTTCTAAAAGGCCCTTTGAAGACACTTGTACAGTTCATGTGACCAAGAAAGAAAATTGTAAGTGAGCTCTTCTCGAGCTACACACACACACACACAAACACACACTATTGTTAAAAACAAATATATATATTAATATGCACAACAAAAACCTATTTAAATGAGTCAAAAACTTTCCCTCCTTGGGAGCAAAACATTTGCAGTGAACATTATTGTCACTCTATGATGATTGATAATATAACCGAAACGTATTCTGTTTGCGTCTTTGGAGTGGCTGTGACAAACCTTGCCGAGGGAGTTGGTTTGTCGGTTCCCAGAGAAGTGGAACTTGAACCTCTTGCTGAGTGGCAGCAGCATGATCTGGATGGGTAGACAGAGGGGCAGGGAGTGTGGTGGTGGGGGGGCAGAAGACACAGGCTGACCGGACGGTTGCCCCTGGGAGGAGGCAAAAGCCTGGCAAATGATGTCATCACTGACCGAGACAGTTAAGGACACTTTCAAATGCAATTCTTTGACACAATTCTGCAGGATGACATCATTCAAGAGGACAACAAAATATTCTAAATTAAAAACAACTATAGCTCTAATAAGATAACTGCTTCATAATCTCATTTCAATCTGCAACTTAATATAATTGTTAAAGACAATGACACTGAAACTTACATAAATCAAAGTTGTATTCATTAGAACTGTCGCCATCCTTACCTAATGCATGAGCTTATTTGTCCTAATTAAAAATGGTCATTTTTGTATAAGCATCATATTTTAAGTCATGATCTTGTGTCTGAGGTGATGTGTCGACAACCAAAATCTCTCAAAGGCAGGAAACGTGTAGAACGTTAAAAACTGAAAATAAGCACGCATACAAAAAAAAAAAAACCTAAACAAGAAAAGACATTTCAAAAAGGTCGAGTCGGTTGCAGTGTCTCTGAACATGACCAGTGATTTCTCTTATGGCAAGCTGCACCGGATACGTTGAGCCACTGATAAAGCAACGCCTCTTATCAAACCTCAACACTTTGCATGAACAAAACAGAAGCCATACAAAATGGAGCAATGACAAAAATATATTTGTACAAACGACTGCAGGATACTGACATACTGATCATGTGTCATAACCATCCATAATAATAATAATAATAATAAAGATAAAGTCAGAAACTCTGTACCAGGGCTGTGAATTTTAACGTGATGACATTGAAAATTGTGAAAAATACAAAGAAAGCTCAATAAAATTGTACAATTATTGTGACCAGTGTTTCAAATGTGTATATATTGTATAATCAGAATAAATGTGGCAGCTGAGACGTCAGTGATACAGCAGTAAATCAAACAGCTTGGCCACTATGAGGGCGGAATATTAAATAATGCATTCATGTGGTGGCAAAATAATCTGGCTGGAGGAATTCTGTGGAGGACAACTTAACTGTATCTTTGAATGTAGGGTCATTTTTTACAATTGGCTTGAGGCTGTGGGGAAAAGGGTTCGGGTTATTCAAAATGGACTTGTACAATCCTCCAATATATAATGAGGGTGCTCTGTTCTTTGTCAGGTGTTATGTCCTTGGTATGAGGGGTATTAAACAATGTGCCCCACTGAACGGAAGGATACGAGGCCTGCAGGGCGAGCAGCTGAGTGACGATCAGCTCCAGCTGGCTGCTGATCTCCTGACAGTTGACCGTCGGTGTCAGGGACTGAGTAGGAGGGGACAGGATAGGCCAGTGAAGTTGAGTCAAAATGTTCTCGAAATCACTGTGAGAAAACCCCCCAAGGAAAGAAGAGGTTGTAAACACAGCATGTCGAAATGAACTCCTCAGCTGTGCACGATGAAGAGAGAGGATAGGAACGTACCTGGACAGTCGGTCCTTGATGATCTTGTGCCAGAAGCGAAGTGTTTTGCGAAGGAAGTCTTTGAGGTGAGAACATGCAGACGGGTTCAGGCCACATTCCAGTGCTGCCAAAGCATCTACAGCCCTGATGGCCTCAGACACGCTGCTGGTCATCAGACACTGTTGGACTGCAGCGCTGCACACAAAATACATGGAAAAATACTACAGCAAGAGTCATAATAAACCTCGTAGTAAAAAGTATTTTCCCCAATCAAGCTTGGAAATTAGACGGTGTATTGAAGCCTCAATGACGCCTGATGAAATAAGATCAGTTTGCAAAAGTGATTTTTGATTTGCATCACATTTGCATATTTTAGGGGTAGTGGCGGCCGAGGGATTGGAAGAGCGGATTTGAAATGGACGCCTGCAGGTTGGATGACCACCGCTAACCATGAGCGTGATCTTTGACCCTGCTGCTCCTCAAGGCACCCTGCTGCTCCTCAAGGCACCCTGCTGATGCTCCTCAAGGCACCCTGCTGCTCCTCAAGGCACCCTGCTGCTCCTCAAGGCACCCTGCTGATGCTCCTCAAGGCACCCTGCTGCTCCTCAAGGCACCCTGCTCCTCCTCAAGGCACCCTGCTGCTCCTCAAGGCACCTGCTGCTCCTCAAGGCACCCTGCTGCTGCTCCTCAAGGCACCCTGCTGCTGCTCCTCAAGGCACCCTGCTGCTCCTCCTCAAGGCACCCTGCTGCTCCTCCTCAAGGCACCCTGCTGCTCCTCCTCAAGGCACCCTGCACCCTGCTGCTCCTCAAGGCACCCTGCTCTGAGCGTGTAGAGTTAAGGTCAACCAAGCCATTGCTCATCTGTCGTCATCAATGACGTTTCCCCATGCTGACCGCAGAGCATTGTGGGTAGTCAGGGAAAACGACACATAGAGAGGAGGCGAGGGGACGGATCAGATTGAATCCAGTTAAGAATTGCAGTCGACTTGCTGCATTGACACGTTTTTGGTTTTACTTTTTTTTGTGTGACCCTCAACACAAAGCTTTGAAAATCCCAGGGTTCAATTATTACTACAACCACCTTGACTATAATAATAATAATAATAATAATAATAATAATAATGGCAACATCAGCAAAAGCATTTGCAATGAAAACAGCTTTTACTGACATAGTGCAGAAAACCTGCGACTGAGGAAGGCTGCAGTCGCAGCTGAAACATGTCAGCCTGGTAAAAAACGTTTAAAAAGAATCTATACATACAAAGTTATTTCATCTTTGTCAGGTTTTCAATGCTGGGACATCCAACTGCACATGCAGGTTTCCAAAACTCAAACACTCTGCAGGGGTTTGGAGGAAATGAGCTGGTTTGAGTGTGACACCGTGAGTTTAGAACCTTGAACACTTCAAAGTAAAGTCGTTTTCTGAGACTATGGATTTAGGTGAGCAATAAGATATTTAGCTGTAAAGCAATAATCATCAAGATTTGAAACAATTAAATGTTGACATAATCTATTCCACACAGGATGGTGTAAGTTTACATTTTTGAATTGTATCATTGAAATAAATCAAACGTCTGTTTATTTTTGGATTCATTGAGACACACCTGTACAGTGTGTTCATGTTGTGTACTCTACATGTGAGTAATCAACAGACTCCAACACAGAGTTCTGCAACACTTATGACCAAAAGGAGCTTTGTTTACCGATTTTACCCCAAATGAATTTGGCCTCTTGCGTCTTGAACATGCCACTCCCCCCTTTGTCTTTGGAAACTATCGGCACTCCAATACTCCATTTACATTACCTGAGTTCTTCCATATGTTGAAGACAGCGGAGGTACTTCATGTGTCGCTCTATGGTGTCGAGTTGGTCGTGTGTCTCACCAAGATTATCCATCCAAGGCTGGACCTCTGTTAAGTGCTGGACAGGAAAACGATTAACCAAGATCATTATTTAGAACTCTCTGGGCTGGAGAACGACAACTGTTCTGAAATAGAAGTATATCCTGTACACCTTCTAGAATTCAGGTAAATCGCAGGATTGCGACATCACTAATGCAAACTTGTTTCTCAACGAGTATTTAAAATATTCTGCACATTTTCCCAAAAAGGTACAAAAAGACCGATTGCTGCAGTGGCAAGGACGCTTACTGAAAGTTGGGAAGCATGTTTGTGCTTTGAAGAGAATAACTGGTCTGTCTTCTGTGTTAGGAGGTATACTATATACTTTGACACGAATCACAGAGTTTAGTATACTGGCTTTAAGTGTCCAAGATTTTAAAAAAAACGGACTGAACTGCTGAAAAGTCGTGGCTGAAGCCTTGTGCGTTTGTCACAAGGAGTGATATAGATTTGGCCCTTTGAAGGAAGTCCGGGGGTAATCTGTTCACGTGTTTCCTGAATCTATCATTTAAATATTTAACTTTATATTGTTATTAATAATAATGTATTTTATTTATAGGTGCCTTTCATAACATCCAAGATTACTTCACAAATGTTTAAAACATACAAACCAATACAGAGCGGAACAAATCAGAAACAGTATAAATAGGGCAAAACAACAGTGTGTGTGTTAAGCCAAATAGATGTTTTCTAAGTGCCGATTTGAAGGTGGGAAGGTGAGGAGTAGAGGGGGGTGTGGTGGGGAAGTGGTGGGTGGAGGGGTTTGAGTGATGAGCCGGGCAGCTGAACGTTTTGATGAATTGGAGTTTATGGAGGTTTTTTTGAAGAAGCCCGTAGAAAAGGGAGTTACAACAGTCCAGGTGGGAGGTGACGAGGGCATGAACCAGGGTGGAGGTCCTGTTGGGTGTGAGGGAGGGACGGAGGAGGTGGAGGTTTCGCAGGTGGAAGAAAGCTGAGCGAGTGATATTATTGAAGTGAGATTGGAATGTTAAGGGGCCGTGAAGAACTATTGATTAGTGTGTGTTTGTTGTGGATATGGCTGTTTTCTCAGTAAATAAAGTGGTACTCTAATCTATTGTAACTCTCCTGTAGTGATTTAACGTTACTCTCTTAGAAGAGCCTCCACCTGATCCACAGTGTTGGAAAGAAGTTGCTCCTTCTGCAGCAGGTCGTCCAGGGAACATTTGGCTTCATGTGCCACTGAAAGAGCTTCGGAGACTTTGGGAGGCACAGAACTGGAAGCATTCACAACCTGAAAGAGAGAGCAAGCATTCATGATATACATAGCAGCACACGCTGACACCACCACTGTGGACACTCCATAACACCACCTGTACATACCCTCCAGAGACCCAGTGTTTCCTCCACATTCATTCAGTAGTCGCAGCGCAGCGAGTCTTTACCTTCACAGCAGAGTCCTACACTCACTGGGTCGGGTAACCGCGAGACGCAAGGACAGTATTGTGGCTGCTAAAGCCAGTTTTAGCAGCGGCAGCTCCATTTCAGTGCACAGTTTAAGGCAGCGAGCCTCCAGCCGTCATTTGGACGGTCAACATTCAAAAAAGACTAGCCGTCTAAAAAATGTGTACACTGTACAGCCGAACCTCGGACGAGGGGACCCGGTAGGGGCGGACAAATGGTATGGTCATGGAATGTTTCATTAAAAATGACTATGTTAAGATTGTAGTCATTTCCAGTAGTAATTGTGTGATCTTGCAAAATTACAGTTTAATCGCGTACACTGTGCACCACAACCGAGCAAAACTTTAAAGTGTAATTTAAAGGTTAGTATTTATTTTGTCTAAGTCTTTGTATATATTCACACGTGAGTAACGAAGCAGTCGCATGTAAAAAACAAACATCCGAATTGGTACCACATATGAACGAGGCCTGGTTCTGCTGTGAAGAATATCTGAATTAGAGTTTTCACACGGCCACGGACAGGTCGGACATGTGTCACTGAGCAAAAAAACACCTGAACTGGTTCGCATTTCCCTGCAGTGTGAACGAGGCCTTATACAGATCTCAAAGCAGATATGAAAACGAAGACTGTGATGAAATATAAGTGACACTTTAGTCAACCTATAAAAACAAGACGAACACGTTAGGACAGGACAAATGGACAAGAGATCCAATCAGAGCTGCTCTCATTGCAGGACAAGTTGTGAAGACGGCCAATCATAGTGAATCCTAGAGGGGAGGTTGATCTCTGATAGCAGCAGAGACTTTTTCAAAACTTTACACATTTTGCAGGACGTTTCCAGATCAGTTAAATCGTTTAAATCACATTGAGTTGTGTAAAGTTGCAGTCTTAGTTACACAGTTCTGCTCGATTCCTGTTCACTTTTCAGTTTCACTTCACGTTCGCTCCTTCAGCGCTAGAAGAGCGTGTGTTGCTGTGCAGCCGGTCTGAGTGCACTGGCCTGCAGCAGCAGCAGCAGGTCACAAAATACAGAAATGACATCTGGTCACACGTCACATGTGATAAAAACAAGGACCAGACGACGATCTGTAAACTGTGTGGAGCAGAAACCTGAAGCAACACCAACAGACTTCCCACCCAGAAACACGTGAAGGTAAACGTACACGCTGAAGTTATTTTATCAAATAAACCAGTGTTTCTGCTAAATTTGGAATAAAAAAAAGAAGCTGAAAGAAACTACCTCTAAACTGTATTAATTAGAAGATTGACTCTCTTAACTAATGAGTAGAAATAGTCGGCGTGCTCAAAATGAATCAAATGTGTTTTATTATAGTAGATGTAGTATATGACTAGACAGTGTGTTTGTGTGTTTTCCGGAGGATCGGGATGCTTGTTTTCACATCTTTAGTGAAAATGCCTTGCTCGTGTTTTTGACATCAAGAATATAATACGTGTTTTGTAATACAAGTTAAATCTAAGGCTCCGTTTACACGACAACGTTTCACGTGACGACACCTAATCCGATAAATAAAAGGAGTGCGTTTCCACTGCAGCAGCGGACACAGAGACAACAATGTAGTTAGTCTGCCGGGCCACTGGAGGGCGCTGTTGCTTGATTCTGTAATGAAACCACACAGACGTGTGCAGAGAACAATATGCTACAAACGTGAAGAAAATGGAGAGAACCCGATAACCGTATAGACTGATGATCAGGGGAGAGTCTCAACTATTAAACTACTGCTATAGAGGATGAAACTAGAATACAGGCCGCGAGTAATACCACTACGGGTCCGCCATGTTTGTTTACGACTGGATGAGCAGAAGGAAGGGAAAGGAGGGGGAGAGATGTGCATGAGCAGTAACAGACTCTGTAGCCTCCGACAGTCTCTGCAGGAGGGAAGAGCAACAGTGAAAGAATCTTTCCACCTTGAGAGCCGGATTAAAAACTTTGCGGATACAGTACATCCGCAAACTGGTGTCGTGTAAACGGACCCCCCAAAACTGAAGGAAGTTTTGCGGATAAACTCGAATTCGTTCTTTCACGGTCTCTAATCACTCCTGCAGAGACTGATGGAGGCGACAGAGCCTGTTACTGCACATCTCTCCCCCTCTGTCCTGCTCATTCAGTTGTAAACAAACATGGCGGCCCCGTAGTGGTACGACCCGTAGTGGTACGACCCGTAGTGGTACGACCCGTAGTGGTACGACCCGTAGTGGTACGACCCGTAGTGGTACGACCCGTAGTGGTACGACCCGTAGTGGTACGACCCGTAGTGGTACGACCCGTAGTGGTACGACCCGTAGTGGTACGACCCGTAGTGGTACGACCCGTAGTGGTACGACCCGTAGTGGTACGACCCGTAGTGGTACGACCCGTAGTGGTACGACCCGTAGTGGTACGACCCGTAGTGGTACGACCCGCGGTCCATATTCTAGTTTTATCTTCCAGATCAGTAGTTTAATAGTTGAGACTCTCCCTGATATCATCCGATGTGTCATCAGTCCATACGGATGTCAGGTTCTCTCCATTTTCTTCACGTTTATAGTGTTTTGTTCTCTGCACACACGTCTGTGTAGTTTCATTACAAAATCAAGCAACAACGCCCTCCAGTGGCCCGGCAGACTAACTACATCGTTGTCTCTGTGTCCGCTGCTGCAGTGGAAACACACTCCTGTTTTTTATCGGATTAGGTGTTGTCACGTGAAACGTTGTCGTGTAAACAGGGCCTTAATCTGTGTTGCAAATTGAAACTTGAATATCATTCTATAACAGACTGATTTCCAATGACTGGATATTCTGGAGGAACATTTAATCAACCAAGTCCACTGTGGATATATTCAACTAAAACTCTTCTGTTATTTAGTCGACTAAACTAGAATAAGACTAAAGAGGTCTCAGATGACTAAACTAAGACTAAAACTAGGTGGTGTGTTACTCAAAAGACTAACACTAAATCAGAATTTGTTGTCAAAATTAATACTGCACCACAATGCTCGCTGACCTCCAAAATACTGCATTGGGCAAAGTATCTTGTGCTTCAACAGCGTGGTTGAAGATTATGATTCAACTCATTTCACTATCGACCTTTACCAACAGAACTCAACAGTTAACGAAACCGAGATCTTTCAAGTGACACGAACAATTGTCAACAAACACCCAGAGGGTCTTCATCAGCTTTATACTGAGTATAGCACCTCAGTGACAACTGTCTGTTAATACACTTGCGATCTGTGTAGCTAAAATACTGAGATTATCTTTAAAAAAAAAAAAATGTTTTAGTATGAAAGACTACGTTTGTATTATACAAAATCTTTCAGAATCTCCCATAGCTACATGCCTGATGTTTGTAATGTACCAAGCGAGATGAAATCAGTGAGTTCTGATTATTTTAATTGTGGAAAGACCTCCTGGAGTAGAGGATCCTCATCCAAGATGGCGGCCGCGGTGACACGTCAGTTACTGACAACGGGAGTCAAAGCCTAAATATATGTATAGAATTCCACAAATATGTCTGTGATTTCTACATGCATGTCTCGGACGAGTGTGTCTGTGTGAGAGAGAGAGAGAGAGGGGGTTTCATGCGCAATGACGCGCTGCAGCGAACATAAATCCCAGCCATCACCTGCTCCTGAAGTACATCAGTCTCTTCTTTCAGCTTCTCCAGCAGGTCGCCAACATTCTTCAAGAAGTGAAGGTCGCTGCCCACCTCTTTCTCAAGAAAATCCGCTACATCCTCTAAAGGTCTTTCCAAACTTTGGTTAGGCTTCGCTTGTTCTGGCAAAACTGCTGCAGGCAGCGCCATCTTTCCTTTCTTCTTCGTCTGCTGATTCTACTTCTTCGCGGTTCAACGGCAGTTTGCAACCATCTACCCACTACCGCCACCTGCTGGCTCTACCTTTCTACGTTATTTCCACCAGTCCATAGTTTCCCCGTCACACCAGTAGCTGCTGGTGGTCAGTTTCTAAAGTAGGACTCTTCATCATTCTTCACTTTCGGTCATTATTCTGAGAATTAGCTTAAGTTTAATACAGTGTGTTTATAAACCACATTACAACAAGTACTCGCCATTCTACTTGGAATGACAGGGGAGGCTGACAGCCTGAGTTCAGGGAAAACTAAAGCCAACCTCAGGTATAACCTCACCCAACACATCTATCCATCTTTGAAAGCATTTCTGGAATTCATTTTGGTTTATTTCATAGAATTTGAATTAAATGGTGATCATTTGTCTTCTTGGTTTGCATGTTTTATTTACAAGCGAAGAAATTAGCTGTCATACATTGGTCAATATTTCAAAATATACAGAATATTAACTCATGTAGCAGCACCAACAATTTAGATAATAAGGCTTTTCCTCAAAATTAAAACTAAATAACATAACTTCCATGTTGTCCCAAGCACTAGAATTAAATACATTAGATTATTCACAACCAATGTCTGTTTTATTTATTAAGGAACTTGTTCCTTTTTGCTGTAAAATCCTCTTGAACAACTTCTGAACTACATTTGCAGCTTATTCTTCTTCTACAAAGCTGCACAAATGTTGAGGAAAGCAAAAGACGGCATGCCTGAAACTCATGTGACACCTGAGGAAGAATGTGCTTGAAATAAAAGGCTTCAAGTCAAGAGAAAACGACACACGCTTCTGGTAGATGTTGGTGCCTGCATGGGTGGCATGTAGTGAGGATGAAGCCCCCCAGCATTTATACACTTGTGCAGGAGGCCTGACACAGGAAGGTGAATGCGCTTTGAACGATGGAGTTGGAGCCAGAGCATTTCCTCAGGCATCAGCAGCACATCAGTGGTGTGAAAAGGTCTGGCTTTCGTTTTGGACCAAGATTTCTCTGCATCCCCGTCATTCCACAGCCGATCACAACAGGCAATCCGGTAAGAATACAGGAAACAGCAGTTTCTACATACAACTAAAATAAATAAATAAATAAATAACAATTTTTTATATATAGTCGCTGCTGCGCCGGGCTGCTTATTTAAATGTGTTCTTATTAATCAAGGAAATCCTGTGTAAAATCACGTCCTTAAGCAGTAAGCAACCCTATATAGTCACAATTAAGTGATTTAATGTGAATTCACATCGACGGGCAAATGATGAGGGATGGACAGACAAAAAAAAAATATCTCGACTTTGCTTTTCGACTTTTTCTGAAGCCCATGAAGGTTTTTTGTTTTTTTTTAGCTTCTGAATTATTTTTTCTTCGACCACAGTCCACTTCCTCAACGTTAAGAAAGGATGAGGCAAATTTGATGCAGTCTGATCATCTCAGTCAGTTTTCGTTTGTTCCCACTTTAAAATACTTGCAGTAGCGTTGTTTGTTATATTTTATAGTAGCTTTATAGACGAGAAACTACGGGAGAGTTTTAGGGCCACTTAGGAAAAAAAAATTCGGATTCTAAAAAAAACTAAAAAACCCTTCATGGCCTCAGAAAAAGTCGAAAATCAAATTCGAGATTTTTTTTTCCACGGAGAGACCTTCTATCCATCTCATCATTTGCCCGTAGATGTGAATTCACATTAAATCACGTAATTCTGACTGTATAGTGTTGCTTACTGCTGATGAACATGTGATTTTACACAGGATTTCCTTGATTAATAAGAACATTTAAATAAGCAGCCGGGATCCGTGTCTTTGTCCTTCGTACTCTACAAACTTCCTCTACAGAACCAGGCAGCAGCTGCTCCGTCTCTTCTGGTCCTGATACTGATGATAACTGACCGTGTTTATGAGCTACATTCTGTCCTGAAGCTTCTTTTCATCACTTCATTAAACCGCCTGATGCACTTTGAGGAAGCAGTCACGCGCTGGCGTGTGGATGGACAGACTTTTTCTGGAGCCACAAAGGTTTTTTTTTTTTTTTTTAGTCTCCGAATTTTTTTTTTCTTCAGTGGCCCTAAAACTCTTCCGTAAGAAACAAACAGCGAACTGCCGTTTAACAGAAGCCATTTTTTATTTTAGCGGACGACGAGAGACAAACTAAAGATGTGACGGAGGAACATTAAAAGTGGGCGGGGCTGATCTTGTTTACCCACAATGCACCGCTGACCAGCGTCACATCTTGACTTCCGTGTTTCGCACGTGAGTTTTGTCTGTATCTGCAGTCATGTCAACAGACCCGGTCCTGACCGGGGAGGAGGAGGAGGAGACGTACCGGGTGTTCGTTTCTGTCCACGCCGAGGCTCTCCAGTCCACCGGACTGCCTCCGACCTACTGGCGGAGCCTCCATCACAAGATCAGCCGAGAGGTGAGCCTTCTGCCGGCGCACCGCCTCGCAGCGTCCCGGTGTTTGGAAACTTGACAGCTCCGTGAATAGTTAAAGCAGAAATGTTAAAAATGAACTACATCGCAAACCACTCAGATAAACTGCCTCTCCCTCTTTCTCCACAATAAAATGATTTGAGACTTAAAGAGTCATGATTGTGTCATCACAGGACTGTACACTCACTAGAAACTCAGTAGAACAAAGATAAACTCAGTAGAACACACAGGTGCACGTTTTAATATGTTTATATTGGTGAAAATCTATTTGATTGTGGTTAAAAATGGATTTACTGAGGTTGTCTGGAAGTTGAACTGGTTCTTCCAATAACAACTTTCTGACATGAAAAAAAACAAGATGAATAATATGACAAAAGTTAATCACTTTTGAATATCAGATGATTAAAATGCAAAAATTACGAGTTTTAACATTATATAATTATACTTCTTAATGTTAAGCCTCTTACTAAAACCTTAAGTAAAACAATAGATAGTATAATAGACCTAGACACAGATTCTTAAGGCCTCTTCGTACTCCATAAGAACAAGACGAAAGTTCTGCAGTGCAGGTCCGGCCCAACAAAATGACCTAATTTCCTTCGTCCAGCTCCCTCTGGCCGAAGAAATTAGTTTGGGCTGTGCCAACCGCCCTGCTGAACTATGTAGGAGCCGTACTGCCGAAATTCTGCACTGCCATGTGCTGCGCCTGCGTGTTCCAGTTCGCTCATGACTATCAGTCATATTTTTAATCATATTTAGCTTGTAACATCGCTACTGTACGAGCGCTGCAGCTCATTAAAATGTCGGAGGGCAGACGTACGTGATGCACCTGAACGCATCACGAACAGCTGTCAGCTCCTGGAGTTAAAACCAGACCAACATGGCGCTCAGACACAAACTCTTTTATTACTGAAACAGTTCAGAGAAATGTGTTTCTGAAAGCTCTGGAGGACAGAAATAAACTGTGCGGTTGAAAAGTTTAAACACTGCGTCACAGACGTGTGGCTGCTGTGAGGGGGCGTGGCCTGCTACGAGGGGGCGTGGCCTACGAGTTCGGCAGCTTCTTATCAGAGTCACTGCCAAACTTTCTTCTTGTTCTTATGGGTTCAAAAAGGGAGTATGCAGTATGCATACTCCCTTTTTGAACTGTTTCAGTAATAAAAGAGAGATTTTGTCCGAGCGCCATGTTGGTCCGGTTTTAACTGCAGGAGCTGACAGCTGTTCGTGATGCGTTCAGGTGCATCATGTAAAAGCCTGCCCTCCGACATTTTAACGAGCTGCGGCGCTCGTACAGTAGCGATGTTACAAGCTAAATATGACTGATAGTCATGAGCGAACTGGAACACGCATGTGCAGCACACGGCAGTGCAGAAGTCTCGGCAGTGAGGCTCCTACATAGTTCGGCCAGCACGGTTGGAACAGCCTAAACTAATTTCTTCGGCCAGAGGGAGCTGGAAGAAGGAAATGACGTCATTTTGTTCGGCAGGACCTGCACTGCCCAACTTTCGTCTTGTTCCTATGGAGGATGAAGAGGCCTTTACTCCATAAGAGCAAGAAGAAAGGTTTCTATTTAAGAAAAATACTGATTTTATTCTGTTAATGTTGGTATTTTGCATTAAAAAGAAATTGCTAAATAACTTGTTTTCAATGTGTTCATATCACAAATAATATGCATCTAGTAAAATTCAGGTTCAAGTCAGATAGTAAAAAAAGTGTTTCATCCACAGAAAAAAAAAAGAGCTAAAAAAATGTCACCACACCAGGAACGGTGAACGCAAACGCGCCGGCCGGCTCTGCCAGTGAGGTGGCCCTTCTTTTTTAATTTTTTTCAGGGAGTTGGCAACCCCAGCTGGTAGTGGTGTTCGCCCCACGAGCAGCGGTGGAGGCCCAGTTAGCACTGGAGGTGATGCAGCTCGCTGTGTGGCTTATCCAGTTACAGATTGAGGCCCAGGATTTAGTTCAACCACACCGGCCAAGAGAAGTATCAGCAAACGACTGAAGACATGCGGGGGAGGGACATGAGGTCTACCTGTGACAGCCTGTTCCTGTTGACCTGAGGGTGGCCTGGCTGGATCATAGTCCAGGACTCTTGAGAACAGCATGTGCTGACTCCATCTGGCTGGGTACAGGGTTTGAGTGTCCCTTTTTCTTGGACATGTTGAACTCGGCAGAAGATAGAGAGTTATCCATAGAGAGCAAAGTGTTGATGGCACAATCCGTGGTCTATTTGTGCTCTTTGGAGGACTTTTTCAGGAAACCCACAGGACCAGCCACACTGTGTGTCTGCACCCCGGCAGCCATCCTGCCCGTCCTCCATATCATACCTTAAACCTTTTCTTGTAATTGCACAGGATGTGGTGGGGTCACCCAGCATCACATTAGTTCAGATTTGGGTCCATCGACAAAAGGTTGGGAATCTCTGCTCGACACCACGGACTTCAGCTCCTGGACTGGGACCTCCTCCAGAAGTATTCTGACGACTCTGCAGCAGTTGCATGTGTCAGCAGGGTGACGGGACTGAGTACAGAACGACTGTGGACAACTCTGTCTTTTGGTGTCAGCACATCTATTTGCAAGTCAATGTGACGAAGACCAAGGAGCTGGTGGTGGACCTGAGGAGGAACTGGGTACTCGTGTCCCCGGTTTCAATCTAGAGGCCCAGAGTGAACATTATGGAGTACAAATATCTTTTATACATATTGACAATAAAATGGACTGGGTGAGGAGCACTGAAGCCCTCGACAAGCAGGACCAATTTTGAAGGTCTGATCCAAGCTCAGGTCCATCCTGCACCTTTAATATTTATTCTGATTTATTTGATATTTTAGCTTCTTATTCTATTTATTATATTCTGTTGTGTTGGAAGGACATCGTAAAGAATTTACATCGGGGATCAATGGAGTATTTTCTATTCTATTCTGAAAAGCTTTTGCATCTGATGTGTTGTAGATTTATGATGCTGGTGAGGTTTTCGGGATTATGCAGTTCCAAGAGGAAGAGGAGGAGAAGAAGGAAGAAGAAGAAGAAGAAAAGGGTCATTCTGGAGCAGCTTTCAGATGTAAAGTGGTTGTGACCCGGGACAGTGGACTGCAGACCTCAGACTCCACCAGGTGAGGGCGTCATGGATGGATGGATGTCATGAGAAACAGGTTGTACCTTCCTCAAGCTTATATATGTTGGTTTTAGCCGTTTCAAGCAGTTAAAGAAAAACAGATTCTAAGAAGGAGGTCCAGATCCGGATGCTTTAATAAAATGTAACGTAGAAAACGGCCTTAAATGATAAAACCCCCACAGAGAGGATTAACTAATAGCTAACATGCCCATTTTTATCAATTTTTTTAAAAATAATTTGAGGTGTATCATTCCCATTAGATTATTAAAGTGTGTCTAGATGTTTATGAACAAAGACTTTGTTTAGTTATTCCATCATTCAACTCTAATGTCTGTGGATGCAGCTTTTTCATTCCGCTCTGAGCATCTCCGTCTCCCTGCAGCGTCTTCCTGGTGGACCATGCTTGGACCTACCGAGCAGAGCATGCCCGGCAGCAGCTGGGGCAGATCCCCGGCCTGCTGCCCCGCATGGCCGCCCTGGTGGGGGTAGATTTCCACGGGGAAGCCCCAGACCCAGACACGGTGGAGGTGGTGATGGAGTGCCTGTGGAAGTACAACCAGACATATCAACTCTCCCAAGGGGTACGAGGGGAGACGCCGGGAGTCCCGACGTCACCGCATTGCCACTGTAACCCAGACAATACACGACCTTACCAAGACAGCGACGCTGCGTTTCCACGGCAACCCGGACAATACACGACCTTACCTAGGCAGCGACACTGCGTTTCCACGGCAACCCGGAGCAAACGCAATAGACTGGACTGAGGCTTCACAAAATTAAGTGACATAATTACAAACGACTCGCTAAAGCTCAAAAATCAAGGGAAAATGGCACCGCAAAGTAAAGAAGTCGTGCTGCTTCTGAAACTCATTAACTAATAAGCTCGTCAGTGTTCGTCATAAATCGTCGTCTGGTTCCAGGATGTCGATTTGAATATGAAATTCTAATTAGTCATTTTTAGTGAAACATCGATATTTATTGAACATTGTTTTTGTTTGGGTGTGTGTGGGGGGGGGGGGGGTTACCTACATTTCATTACTCTCATTAAGGTTAAAGTTAAATCAACGTCTAATCGCATCGAAACCAAAAGTTCCGCTACAATCAAGACATAGATCAGTGATTGGCTGAGGATGGACCATTTCGACCAATGAGAATGCCTGTTTCATTTCATTCTTACTCAGAAATATTGTGTGTGGCTCATTAGGTTTGAGTGCAACATAGATAATATATAAAAATAAACTGAATTTGAAGCGAACGAATCAAGGAGCTTTACAGCTCAATTGTTCATTTATGCTCTAGAATTGAACAAAGAAATTAATTAATGTATATTTTGAAACGAGAAAATAAACATGAATATATTAATCTTATTGATTACCAATATGATTTCCATTACATTAATTGAATATTATGTACAGTAACTGTAAAATATTGACCCGATCATCACTTGTTCTTGAGATAGGAATGAACTATTATCATTTAGACTAGTGCTGACAACTCACCAGAATTCCTATGAAAATCTGCATTCATCCTTGAAGATAAACATGTTGGATTGTGAAAGTGAAACATTAACTTCATAATGTGAAGAAGTGTGGACTCGACAAAGAAAGACAGCGACTTAATTTAAACCTTCGTAATCTGACTGATCAGCAAATATCAAACTGTAAAATGATTTTCATTAAATATGTTATTCCAGGTCTTCCAGGCTAAAATGGGTAGAAATTGCTTGAAAACCTTCATTTTCAGTCGCTGATTCTTAATGACTCATGGTTTTATACAAATAAAGTTGATGTAGACCCCCCCCCCCATCAGTCAGCGGAGGAGAGGGTCCCGGTGTGGTACATCATGGATGAGTTCGGCTCTCGGATCCAGCACAGTGACCAGCCCAGCTGCGCCATGGCGCCGTTCTTTTCCATGCAGTCTCAGTGTGCCTACAGCGTGCTGTGGCCACTGCAGGACCTGCAGGGAGGAGGTGAGAGCGAGGCGACACCACTGATCGTACACAACTCTCTAGTTCAACAGAGATCATTATTGGATCTGTATTATGGATATTGCGCTAATCGGTGCAACTCAGCTCACTGCTTTAAAGCTGAATTAACTTCAAAGTTGGTAATAATAATATAATAATGCCTGGGTTTTATAGAGCACTTTATTTCTTTGAGACTCAAAGCACTTTACATTGCATTATTCATTCACTCCGTACTCAATGGTGGTAAACTACGTATGTAGCCACAGCTGCCCGAGTGGGAATGTATTAAAGCTGCAGAAAAAAGAAACGTAATCCTGTGAATATCAACAGCATATATGAATTATATTTCCTCTGTGCATTAATGCTCTGTAAATTCAACATGGGTTTTTTTAAATATGAAAGAAAAGAAGAATTTGCATATTAATGTGCATTTCCTTGGTAAATTTCGTTCATATTAAATTCCCAGGTAGTTTTAAGTTAAGAGGTAGTGTTGTTTCCACAGATGAAGTGACCCGGGATTACACTTACGGAGAGACCAAACCGCTGGTGAGGAGGTGCCGCTTGTTACCATGGAAACCTGACAACCTGGAAGGGGTCAGCAGCACTACAGCCGAGCCCCCCGACTCATACTATGAGGTGAAGACTGGAAAACCCCCAGGAATCATTTTCTTCTTCATGAAAAAGAAGCTTTAATATACAGCAAATCAAACAAAGTTTATGAATGTTTTAATTTAATCCAGCCTCGATTCAAAGTGTGCCGTTTTCATTTTTCAGGATATTCTACAAACCAACAGGGAGCTCCTTCCTGTGGAAATTCCCTCCAGCTCTGTCCCCCAGGACAAAGTCCTCAAGTAAGTGTCCCAGAGAGCTGAAGAGCTGAAACACCCTGAAACTGGGTCTCTGACTCCAGATCAGACCATCTTTGACTCCCACTCCTTCCTCTCAGGGATCATTCTTCTAGTTTTGTGTTACCAGGGGGCAAAAAACAGAAACATTTCACAGAAGAAGAAAAGAAAAGTCAGATTTACTGCAAAATTACACATAAATGGAAACAGCATGGCGAAATATAGCTGAAATATTGTTTCAATCCAATTTTACAACGCTTCATGTGAAAATGCTGAACCTGCATTACCAGGGTGAACCTGTAGGTGGCAGTATGTGCACACCAATATTTTAACCGTTTTCGTGAGCTGAACTCAAAGATCTAAGACTCTTTCTATGTACACAAACAGCCCATTTCATTCAAATACTGTTCACACATGTGTTTAAATCTGTGTAAGGCTCCGTTCACTCTGCATTCTTGATGCTCAATTCCTATTTTTAGCTGGTATCCGACATTTCTTTTGCATGATCACTCACAATACATTTTAAAGGCAACCTCCATCAGCCCCGACGTTTTCGGGCCCCGGAGCGCAGAAGACACTGTCGACAGAAGTAAATATGGATGACACACCGGTCAGCATCAGGGTTGCCAGATTTGACTCACTGTTTCCAGCCCAAACAACGTAAAAACCCACACAACCGCAATAAAAACCAGCCCAAATCGCAGCCTGCGTAGAAATCAAGTTAAAACTGCTAAAAACTATTATGTGTGTCTTAAAAATACGCCGTAAGCACACAAATGCACGAAATAAACAAAGTTAAATAGTAAAAGAACTTGACTTCCCAATTGGGGGGATACCGCCATATCCATGACGTCATTCACACGTCAATGATGAGGCAGTCGCATATAAAAAAATATCCAGATTGGTACCACATAGGATGGAGGCCTGGGTCTGGTGTGGAACAATCGGAATCGGAGCTTTCACACGGCCACAAAACAGGCGAGGTATGGGTCACTTGTGACGAAAAAAGTCTGAATTGGGTCGCATTTCCCAGCAGTGTGAATGTGCCGTAAGTGAACGCGTCTCCTTTGCCGAGGTAATCCATCCGCCTCACAGGTGTCACATCAAAATGCTGATCAGACAGCAGGATTATTTCACGGGCTGACCACAATAAAAGGAAGGACGCTCTAAAATGTGCAGTTTTATCACACAGCGTGATGCCACTGGTGCAACTGGCATGCCGACGGCTGGAACGTCCACTGGAGCTGTTGCCTGCAGAGAGTTTGGCAGAACATCACAAACCGCAGAGCAGGTGGAACCACGCCGGCCCAGAATGAGTGGAGAGCGGAGTGTTCAGGTGTACTTTATGGACAACAAACATTTTATTGATGGCATTTTGAATGCACAGTGATGCCATGGCATGGCGTGTAAACACTTCCCTGTAGTTGAAAACATCCCAGTACTTGCATGTACTTACATGTCATTCATTGAGCATGTTTGGAATGCTCTGGAGCAACATATATGACGGCATGTTCGAGTTCTGCCAACAACCAACCACTTTGATGGGGAGTCGACCAACAGGCCACATTATTAACTCAATGATCAATATGAGCAACACACACAATCACATGACTACGCATAAAGCTGATACCCGTGGCTCAGTCGGTCCTGTCTGGTCCCACAGAATCCGCTCGGTTTGTCTAATCAGCATCTTGATATGCCGCCTGTGAGGGGAAGGGATTATCTCTGCAAAGCAGAAGTGCTTTCAAATGCAGATTTAGACAAATCTGTGGTCAAGATTTGACAGAAATAGGCCTTTTGTGTACAAGAGCATTTTCACACCTTTAACAAAGGTTTCCATTTAGAAAAAAGACTTGGTCCACTTTAGACTTTTAGACTTTAGACTTTAGACTTTGCTTTATTAATCCCTCGGGATTACTCTGTCAGGGAAATTTGAGTTCCAGCAGCTTAATAGAAGAGAAGCAGCACACAGAGGATAACAAAGATGAGTTACAGGAAAAAAAGGTAATTCACCTTAACTTAACTAAATATAGAAGTGGCACAAAAAGTACAAAGAATAGTACACAAAATATAAAATAATATAACTCTTAGACTCCTAGCAAAATTTAGTACAAACAATATAGAATAATATAGACTCTTAACTAACCTTAACTTAGCTAGATATAGAATGGCAAAAAGAGTAAATAAAATTTAAAACTAAACAACTGACAAACTGGTTTGTTTGGATCATTTTGTCGTCTTGATATTGAAACGTATTTGTCCAGAAATAAGCATGATTACTACGTAAAACACACTTTTATGTTATTTTAAAACACTGAAGCAGAATCCTTCGTCAGTGATGCAGAATTCTGAATATTAAGGAAACAGAAGGTTGTTAAGTGTTGAAAGGTTGAATTTCTGATTGATTTTTACAGTTTCGTAAACTACAAGCACTTGTACAATTTGATCGATGAGTTAAAAAGTGCAAAAATAAACTTGTGGAGTTGAAGGAAAAACGAGATGCGACATTTAAACTGTTGATTTGAAGACGAGCTTTTAACTGCCATCTCTAAAACGAGTATCTCACCTCGTGCAAACGTTTGCGTGATAATGAACTTGTGCAGGATCCATCCTCACGTCTCTCCGGGTCTCCAGGGTCCACTCGGTGATGTCTCAGGTCCGAGATAACCTGACACACCCTCGATTCCAGCTGACTGAGGACGAGGAGGAGGCAGACATCATCTGGGCATTCCAGCACATTAAGGACTACAAGTAAGAACGTGGAGTCTCTGCTGGACTTCCTGCTGGAGTCTCTGCTGGGGTCTCCGCTGGAGTCTCCGCTGGGGTCTCTGCTGGACTTCCTGCTGGAGTCTCTGCTGGAGTCTCTGCTGGAGTCTCTGCTGGTGTCTCTGCTGGGGTCTCTGCTGGACTTCCTGCTGGAGTCTCTGCTGGAGTCTCTGCTGGAGTCTCTGCTGGTGTCTCTGCTGGACTTCCTGCTGGAGTCTCTGCTGGAGTCTCTGCTGGAGTCTCTGCTGGAGTCTCTGCTGGGGTCTCTGCTGGACTTCCTGCTGGAGTCTCTGCTGGAGTCTCTGCTGGAGTCTCTGCTGGGGTCTCTGCTGGACTTCCTGCTGGAGTCTCTGCTGGAGTCTCTGCTGGGGTCTCTGCTGGACTTCCTGCTGGAGTCTCTGCTGGAGTCTCTGCTGGAGTCCCTGCAGGACTCCCTGCAGGACTCCCTGCAGGAGTCTCTGAAGTTTGCAGGTTTTATTCCCCATCTCCCCCCGGTAAACATGTCAAATTGTACTTAAGCAAGACACTGAACCCCAAATTGCACCCAATGGAGGGATGGAGCACCTTGCACAGCAGCTACCGCCGTTGGTGTGTGAACGTGATGAGCAGTGTAACGTGCTCTAGGGACTGCTCACGTGGTGCAAAAAGCACTAGATACATGTATTTATTTACCTGCAGAGCTTTTCTGCTGAGAGATCAGGTACCTGGTGCATTTGAGTTAAACCATGTAAAAAATAAATATAAAACTAGGTTGTTTATTTGATCTTCTAACCTCTGACACAGATTCATGAACTCGGCAACAACAGGAAGTAAAAGGAGAAGGAAGACAAATTCTCAGAGTGATGATGACTCAGATTCTTCCTCAAACTCCCTTTTTTCAAATATGACAGTTTCCTATCCAGTGCTCGGTGTTAGTGACTCTGTAGAGCAGCAGTTTCTTCATATACTGTATAAATGACTATTGCAAAACCAAGGAAGAGGTGAGCGTTGCTTCAGAAACATCATAATTTGAACGCGTCTTATTGAGAAGACCTTCCTTTATACTTTTTACTGAGGTTCATACGCGACTCACAAACATACCAGCCTCCGGAGAGCCATGACTCCCCGTCCGTATTCTAGCATATTGTCCTCATGTCTGTGTGGTTTCATTACAAAAACAAGCAACTGTACCACTTCCTGGCATGATAACTGTGTTTCCAGCATTTCTGCTATTGCCCTCTGCAGGAGACACACACACACACACACACACACACACACACACACACACACACACACACACACACACACACACACACACACACACACGCAAAGTGGAAAGCCCCTTTGCAGGCTGCTGTTGCACCTCCTACCAACTTATACAGGATGACGCTGTGCGTTCGACCGCCGTCGTACCTGTTCCAGGACCTTTACAGCTTTTTAAAAGTTGTTTAACTTAAAGCTTTTTTTTCAGGTCTTCCCCACGTCATGTCCTGGTCGTTATTGTGTCTACGGATAGTGTTGGAAATTGGCACTCCGCTTCCTCTCTCCCGTTTCTTTACCGATCAACTTGTACATCTTTATCGGCACACGGCAGGAAAACATGTGGTTATGATCAGCTGCCTGCTGACACACCCTGCCTGTAGCTCCCTGTGAGGTCCAGGAGCCACCCTATGGAACCTAAACAGGCTATAACAGCCCGTTTAGGTTCCATAGGGCCACTCGGCACAGCGGTCACCTCACTGTAAAGAAATGGATTTTTCTTTGTATTCTTTATCATTTGTTTCTTTTAAACACCACAGCTCCTCTCCTGTATCTTAAACATCACATTCTAATTATTTCTGAGCACATTTAACAAACCGCTGTTTGGCACTACTGCTGACTTTTACACGTTTATGGGAAACTAAACTACTCCCACCGTTTCAGAAAGGCTGAGAACTGTCTCTCTGTCCGGCAGCAAACTGAGCGTGGAACGACCTCACGTCATGATCAACCAATTCCCCTGCGAGAGCGTCGTCACTGTGAAGGACTGCCTTGCTGCCGTGGCCCGCCGGGTGAAGGGGGGCCCGGCTCCTGATTGGCTACCTGAGACCTTCAACCTGCATTCAGAGCTGCCTCAGTTCGTCAAGCACTACCAGACGAGGCAGCAGAGGTTGGAACGGAGTTGTGTTCTTACTGAATTTCATTTATCGACGCAGTCGATCGTAATGGTGAAACGGTCTTGTGTTCTGTCTCAGGACTTTCATTAGAAAGGTCACGAAGGAGGTCTTTTATTCTTTCAGGGGAGAAGATAACCATTGGATCTGTAAGCCCTGGAACCTGGCTCGTGGCCTGGACACACACATTACCAACAACCTGGACTACATAATCAGACAGAGGGAGAGTTCACCCAAGGTGCCAACACACATACATTCAAAGAAACAGTTTGAAACCAGTTAGTCAAAGACTTTGTTTAAACTTTCTCAAGTGTCTCGGATAAGGAATTTACTTGAACTGAGTTCTCCAGAGATCCTGCAGGGAGGTACACAAAGAGGAGCTATACAGAATGATAACTGACATGGAATGACAAAACGTCACTGTATGGAGATTAGAAATTAAAGAACCTCAGGATGATCCCACAAGGTTTGAGGCCATGGTTGTGAAAATAGAATTCTTTAAACTTCCTCTTACCAATAGGTGGCGCTATGACTGTGAATGGACATTAGCATATGGATGTGTTCAGGGCGGTGTTAATTTCGTTGGCTAAAACTACGACGAAAGATATTAGTCACCGAAACATTTTCACAGTCAAAGACTTAATAAAAACTAAATAAAAAGTCAGACATGAAGACGGAGACTGACAAAATATTAGTTATTGTTAGTTTGTTGGCATAAACAAATTTTGATAGTATTACAGTTTATTCACGTATTTTATAATTAAAAAACAACAACAAAACATTCCTCTTTCTTCCAAAAATAGAAATGTGTTGAGAAATTTGCATATATGTCCAGGTTTGTTAATGTTTATAAATGTTAAGATCTCCTCATATTTATTAATGACTGAAAATCTAAGAGTTTAAAAAAGCAGTTTATTTTGCAATTCTTTTTTGAGGTTTCTTTCAAAGCGTTCTAAAATGCTTTGAAAGATGGACTGATGTGTTGTTTGAATATAAACTTGTCATACCTTAGTCTTGAGTTTAGGAAAAACTATCCTTTCAAGTCAACCAGAACCAAAATACATTTTCTAAAATGGACTAATTAAGCATCTGCTTGTATTTGTTTACCAGTATGTTAATAAGAGTCATCTTAATAAATGCACTCAATTCACTTGCTGTTCAAAAGTACAATCATTTTCATCTAAAAAAAAAAAAAAAAGGCAAGATTGTTCTAATGTGGTTTATAAACGCACTGTATTTAAATTAAGTTACCATTGGCTGAAATCAAATAATAATGAAGCGCCCCTCCTAAGACATTTATCACCACCACCGCTTGCAAGTATTATTTAAAGTAATTCAATGCAGTGCAGGTGGTTTTCTAGTCTGTCCAGCAGTATAATGTGGTCCACTGTATGGAAAGCAGCACGAACACTAAAACTGAGACTCTTGATGTGCCGCCGCTCACGTACATGTCCTTCACTACTTTAATAAGCACTTTTGATGCTTTGGTTTGACCTAAATCCAGAATGAAAAACATGGAAGTGATTTTTTTGGTGCCAGAAAGCATTAAGTTGTGTAAAAACCGCTTTTTCAATAACCTTACCGAAGAAAGACAAGTTGGATCTGACCGGTAATAATTAGTTACTGATGGATCCAGATTACTTTTTTTTTTTTTTTTTTTTGGAGAGGTTTTGATAACTGCTGCCTTTAGAGTTTTGGGGAAAATGCCTTTATAAAGAGAGCTGCTGACTCTGTAGTACATCTGGAGATGAACAGTTAGGAACATCTTGTCGAGGCTGCGTGTTGTTGGCTTGAGGTGCTGAACAATGTCCGTTCGTCTAAGGAGGTGAAAACGTTCCAGATGAGACAGAATATCTTCGTATGGTGGCTCAGATGTTACAGACTGTCATTCTTATCTGTGGAATTTCTTGGATGAAATAGGATCCAAATTGTTGAATGCTGCTGCAGATGGCAGTTAGGAAGGGATTCGGCAGTCTGTCCGCAAAACCAAAGACAATGTGTGCATTATTCCTGTGGTTGGTGATAATCTCAGAGAAAAAGGACTGCCTGGCCACTTTTAGTTCTGAGTTTTATATTCGAAGTGTTTCTTTATAGATGTCATAATGAACATGGAGCTTAGATTTTCTCCACCGGCGCTCTGCCTGTCTGCACTCGTTCTTTCTTTTGCTTTGACCAAAGTACCATTCCTTCATGGGGTGTTTATCCTCAGACAACTTTAGCTCTGACTGGAACTATGGCATCCATGATGTTTCTAACTTTGAAGCTGAAGTGATCTACAAGGTCACTAACGGCAACGGCAATATCCTTCAGCACAACCTCAGAAATATTTAGATCTTGAGAAATAACCAAGTTGGCAATGTGTGCCTTGTTGTGTGTGGAAGTTGTTACACGTTGCCTTCTCATTCCCTGGGTAATCTGGAGTAAAGGATTACAGGAAGGGGGAGAGGAGGAAGCCGTCTCTCTGTTTGCACAGTTGTCCTTGGTGCCTATCATCATGTTCCTGTTTGGGCGACTTATCTCAAATCCGTGACATATATTGGCAGAGAGAAGTCTGGATCCAGTATTATTTAGGTGAACCCCATCCGGTTTGAAGTCAGCCACATATTCAGGGCTGAACAGCTAGAGAAAGGTTTAACGTCTTTTCCCAGGGTTGGAAGGGGGTCTGAAATGAAAACATTTGGTGACTTGGGAGTCCTTCCTTTTCTCCACTAGGAGGGAAAAGTCCTTCTTTAAGGCCTCAGAACCAGTCTGGCTCCGCATTGTGTCAAAGGAGCCAGCGTGAACGACAATGTTGATATTCCTGGGGTGTGAAGACAAACCCGTGGGTCACACCACTGTCAGCTCCTGCACTGTTCTCCCCATTCTGACTTGCTTGGGGCCCGTACTACTGCCCATGATAAACATCCAGGATATCTCTGTTTCCCCTTCAGGATCAGTGCACATTCACATGAACGGGGCAGAGTTTTTATTATCCTCTGAGAATATAAACGATAAAAACGCATCCACCAGACTAAAAGCAACACTGGTGCCACGTCCAAAGCCAGACCGGCTTGTTAATGTGTGACTTTGTGAGATTATACAAAATGAATTCATCAAACAATATACATGGACGGCACTGTACTGTCATCACTCAGTTTTACTTTTTCACAGCAGAAACATGTCGGTCAGAACTTCTTCAGTGTCCTCATTTTAGTTTCTATTTTCCATCGAGTTGTTTTTAGTTGGAATATTAATTCATCACCGCGACGGCATAATTTCATGTTTCTGCAGTTCTGTCAGCCGTGACCATTATTGTTCACCTCATTATTTCAGGTCAACACTCGTTGAGCTAAACAGACTTGGGAACAAGTCAAGAACAAGAACAAAAGCTCGGTGGCCAGGATATGGTTTATGTCAAGATCATTTTTCTAAATACTCCTTCTCATCTCCTGTCCGCTGAGCTCAGCGCTGACCCTGCGCACCAGTCACCATCATTTAAGAATGGGCAGGCCATTTTCCAGGCGATCTGATTGGTCAGGAGGCGGAGCTGTTACGCTCACTGTGATCTTATCCAGAACATAACCTGCTTCAGAGCAGGATAGACATTCAGAGTAAGTTACCGGGGTGAATTATCCCGGTAAGAAGTGAACAGGCATTGCAGTATGGAACACCCAGGGTTAATCCTTGAAGTTATCTCGATAAGATAAAATCCAGAATCGTAGTACAGGACCCTGGTCATGGAGTCCCCAATCAAGAGTTTTTCCACCTGGTGTTATCTTGAAGGAGTTTGTTGAAATTTCTTATGTTTTTCTGTCCTAGTTTTGGGACTACTTCTTGTTTGTCCTCTCTGCCAGTGGTACAATTAGCCTCCCTTAGTTCTGAATGGCCTAACTCAGGGGTTCTCTACTGGTCTCACCCTGGACCCACATTTTCCCATGGTCATTAGGTTGCGACCCACTTTTATAGAATTCAAACTACAAAATTTATTTTTCAAAAATGTATGTTGAAAACACACATCATCCTTATTATCTTATTTTAATGTTTAACATGCCTTTCAGAGGAAATCAATAAGAAACTGAGGAGGACTGTTACTGATATGTAACAATGGCTCATTGATCGTCACTCTCAACAAGCCCACAATCTGTAAATAGCTCATCGGCCGTATAAACCCTCCCGTTGTTGTTTGCATATGCCACTTTGTGCAATCTGGTTGTTTAGTTTACTCAGGGTCACACACTCATGTGACCCTGAGTAAACTAAACAACCAGTGAAGCTTGGGAGAACACTTTGACCGGGTCACCTGCATGTCCTGGCTTTCACTATAAAAACCTCCCACTGCTTCAAAATAAAAGTCCTTGTTTGATAAAACCTTCAAAATGGATATTCTATCAATATCTGAAGCTCGCATGAAACTCGTGAGCATGTTGGCTCATTCACATAGCACATGTTAGCTAGTTCACATAGCACATGTTGGCTAGTTCACATAGCACATGTTAGCTAGTTCACATAGCACATGTTAGCTAGTTCACATAGCACATGTTGGCTCATTCACATAGCACATGTTAGCTAGTTCACATAGCACATGTTGGCTAGTTCACATAGCACATGTTAGCTAGTTCACATAGCACATGTTAGCTAGTTCACATAGCAAATGTTAGCTAGTTCACATAGCACATGTTAGCTAGTTCACGTAGCACATGTTAGCTAGTTCACATAGCACATGTTGGCTAGTTCACACAGCACATGTTAGCTAGTTCACATAGCACATGTTAGCTAGTTCACACAGCACATGTTAGCTAGTTCACATAGCACATGTTGGCTAGTTCACACAGCACATGTTAGCTAGTTCACATAGCACATGTTGGCTAGTTCACATAGCACATGTTGGCTAGTTCACATAGCACATGTTGGCTAGTTCACACAGCACATGTTAGCTAGTTCACATAGCACATGTTGGCTAGTTCACATAGCACATGTTGGCTAGTTCACATAGCACATGTTGGCTAGTTCACATAGCACATGTTGGCTAGTTCACATAGCACATGTTGGCTAGTTCACACAGCACATGTTAGCTAGTTCACATTGCACATGTTGGCTAGTTCACACAGCACTTTAGGTCATATAGTAAACATTACCTTGTTAGCTCATTTACATATAACTTTTTTTTTTTGTTACTTCCAATTGGCATAATAAAATGTCATTACGTTTACTTTGTTCCAGCAGCTTATCCAGTGGTTCCAGGGACCGCTCTGGTCCCTGGGATACACTAAACTCTGGTCCCTGGGGTCTCTTATGTTCATGTTTCGGACTATGGAGCTGCTGACAACCAGAGGCTCTTCCTCAGTGAGCTTGGCGCTGAGTGGGGAAAAGCAAACCTGGAAATGATGCTCCAGGAATGAAGAAAATCACTCTCACTCCTCAATCGTTTATTAAAAAGTGTGTTGCTCCAACGAGCCAATCGGAAATCAAACCCTCTATAGTGTCATTAGGAGTTTAGCCAGTCCCAATCCTAAAGGCCCTCCCTTTGACTCCTCCCACAATTAGGCAGCTCTGCTCTGGCACATGGCACCACGAGAGGAAGTACTTCCTCATTTTCCCAAGATGGGCATGTGTGGGCGGAGCCAGTCCAGCTCACACAGACACTGAATGCAGCTCCTATGATCCAATATTCAAATGGATGAAAATCAAGGAGAAGCTGGATTTGGGACAATAAACTTTGAATACAACATTTTGGGACCAACAAGACCCATATGAAAGCTGGGTAATACAACCCCTTTAAGTCTTTTCAGAATTACTGGCGGTGATTTTATTTTCCAGGTCGTGTGTAAGTACCTTGAGGATCCGGTACTGTTTAAGCGGGAGGAGGTTGGACTGGTGAAGTTTGATATTCGCTACATGTTGATGCTTCGCTCCGTGCAACCACTGCGTCTCTACGCCTACAATGTCTTCTGGCTGCGATTTGCTAACAGGTAATACATGAATATTTAGTTATTTTCTAACATTTTAAAGTTGGCATAAATAAACCAGGGATGCACCAATCCTGTACACGGGTGACTGTCACAAGTTTCACTGCAGTACAAACAGAAATTTAATACAATTGTCATGTACTGACATTCAGCAATAGTGCTTTTATAAACATGGCACTGCCACACGTACTGTAAGATTTCAATAAAACATTGACATATACGGAGTACTGGCATTTAACAAAAGTGCTTTAAACATTGTACTGCCACCAAATTAATGAAGTGATTCTGAGGTTTTCAAGATAGAACAAGTTTATTATGAGATGATGACGTCACGCAGACCCCCCACATTGTCCACATGGAACAAAAATAGTCTGTAAAACATTCTTAAACTCAAATATGAATATAACACTGTACTATCCGGTCAGTTATGTGATCAGCTGTTTAAGATCAGACAGAAGCATTTGGAGTTAAGGGATAAGCCTCATAGACGCTTGCAAGCTTGTACAGTCGTTCACAAAAGAATCAAGGACGGGAGAACTAGTTATCGATCCTAATATAATAATAATATACATGTCAAAAGCAAAACGGAATGTTTGAAAAGCGCCTTTAGACACTTCTGGAACGTTTTGTCATGTGTTTGACTAACCAGGTCAAATCTGCACGTACGCATTATTTCCCTTACACCAGGGTCTTGTTTGTAGGGTTTTTTTTTTTTTTTTTTTTTGTCAAGTATGATACTTTTATTTAAAAATACATTAATTAGTACATTTGTAAGCATTTTTATAAAGTGGGCAATGGATTTGGACCAAAGTTCTAATCTTCCTTTGTCTCATTACACTTATAACAAATAAGTGTGTGTTTTGAACAACATAATACGTAAAACTTCCATTTGTTTAAAATAATTTTTTTATGGGAATGTTGTGCAAGTTATACAATAAAAAAAACGTAGAAAAAGCAAATATTACAAGAAAAACAAGCAAATAAAATTGCATCGCGCTGCATCACTGACACAGAAATCTCAGCAGAAGTATTAAACAGTGATGGTAAAGGTGGATGGCAGTCATGAGGTCCCTTGTTGGGTTAAGTTTTGTGTAGTTATCAAGGTGAACCAGAAATGGCTCCCAAATATCCGAAAATTTACTAAGATTGTCCATCGTGGCATATCGGGTGTTTTCCACTTGCAATATGCTAAACAAGCTCACGCAACCAGTTCTTAAATTGAGGTTTAGTATCTGACTCCCAGAGTTTTACAACAATCTTCTATGCAAGTACCATTCCATACATAATCGTGCTTCGCATAGAAGCTTTATGTTTAAGCGGAGAAAGGGAAACGCATAATAATGTCATGGTTTGGGTTCAAGCACTCAGCTGGATGCGTCAGAAAACCACTTAAACGTGTTACTCCAAACGGTTTCGGTTGTTTTGTAGTTCTGATCTTTTGTTTCCTGTACCCAGACCTTTCTCCTTGGACCACTTTGATGACTACCAGAAGCACTTCACAGTTATGAACTACGCAGACGGAGTGGAACTCAAACAGGTAACTTTACTTTACTGTTTGAGGAGTTTTTCTCTTTAATGTCATTTGACTTGAACTCGTTGGTTCCTGTGGTCCCACTATCTTCAGGTGCACTATGACGAGTTTATACCCATGTTTGAGAAGCAGTACCCACAGTACCCATGGAAAGAAGTGGAGGTGAGTGTGAATACTACTCTGTAACTCTTCTCCACGCTCTTCCACACGTGGATTCAGTATTTCTGTACTCTCTAAAGCCCTTACTGGAAAAACCAATCGAAGCCTCTTCTTCGTGTTTTTCTTTTCCAGGCTGACTTGTTTAAAGCATTCAAGGAACTCTTCCATGCTGCCTCCTCTCGACCAGCGCCATATGGGATTTGTGCGTACCCTTCATCCCGGGCCATCTACGCTGTAGATCTCATGCTGAAGTGGAGCACAGGGCAGAATGGTAGGCCGACACTCTCAGTGCTTAATTTGTCAAAGTTGTGGAATTATTTGAGCTTCTGCGGTGACTTCTCCTGTTTGCCATGTTATGGTATCAAAAGGTTTAACTGGCTAAAGAATACCAGGTGATTACCAGGACTACTATTTACGATGTAGAGTTACTCTAATCTAATCTATAACAACAGGTGTTATTTGATGTTACACCCTCAAGAGGAAGCTGGTATATTAACAGGACACACTGAATTTCCCCGGCGAGCTCAGTAGGTAGAGCATGAGACTCTCAATCTCAAGTTAGAGGGTTCATGCCCCACGCCGGGCGCCACCTTCCTGTGGGCTCTCCACCTGCAGGAAGGTTCTTAATGGGTGCAATGTGATCTGGGTGACGGTGCTCAGACTGACACCCCCACCACCCGGAAACGGATAAGCGGAAGAAAATGGATGGATGGATGGATGAAAAGGAGAGAAGAATATTTCAGTTCTCTATATATGTGGTACGAACAAACATAAACATTGAACTTTAATGACAAACATCTAAATGATTCATTTCAGTATGTTATATATTTGATTTTAAATCTCTCTCATAACCATTAATAGTTTTATCATATGGGTGCACTGATAATGGCGCCTGTGACGCCGCCATATTGGATTCCCCACTGGCAGCCTCTCCCTTTGAGAGATTTGTGACCTTTGATATTACCATTGATCAAATTCTTGACTCCCAAAATATTTCCAATCTTCACCATTTTGCGAGTTTCCCTACAATGTTTGGAGCATGTTTAAGAAACCACAGACTAAGCCCACGCCAACATCCACAAGTGTCCATGTGCGATGGCCCTCACCGTCCTGTTTCCCATCTGATCCTTCAGGGGAGCGCATCATGCAGCCCCAGATCTTGGAGTTGAACTTCTGCCCGGACTGTACCCGGGCCTGCCTCTACCACCCCTCTTTCTACAACCACATGTTCCAGACCCTGTTCCTGGACCAGCCCGAGGACTGCCCCGTCACACAGATTGCATAAGGAAACCATACTCACCTGATTCATGTGGCTCCACCTGCTGTCTGGGAAGCCTGTCATTTTTGACCAACTCATTTCAATTCTTTTTTTTTTTGTTTACCAAAACAAAAGAAATAATTAAAAACACTTCCCACAGCTGATCAAATGGAAACGTTTTTTGTACAAATGGAAAGCAATAAAAACGTTGGACAAATCATTGTTGCTCCTCATGCTTCTGATTGTTTTTATGAAGGAGAGACATGAAGCAAGAGGATCTAATGGTTGCTTGTTTGGTTGGTTCTTTTTATGTACTGCGAGACTAAAGCGGGGGTGTGCCAACCAGTCAGAGACCAAGAGCCACAAAAATTATTGTGATCCTACAAAGAGCCACACCATACCCATGTGGGCTTACAAACAAACACAAAAACAGCATAAAATGAAAATCTGTACAATTTGTAAGCCAAATTAATTTTATCACACATACAAATGAATAAACACACCCTGTCTTATACTGCCCCCCAACACAGTAATTTTCTCCCTCTCTATTATTACAGGCACAAAGATCAAGTCCAGACTAAATATAACTAATAGTTAACTGTGCCACATTAACTGAGTATGAAATATTTTGTCTTATTAATTCAATAATACAATTATTCAATAGAAAAATGAATCTGATCGAGATCCTGTTTTAAAGACGATTTATGTCTGCAATGTCGCCTAATAACCACAACAGTTGTGGACTAATCCAGAAGCTACTGATACTAGCAGGAGCAGGAGGAGCAGGAGGAGCATAGACCTATATAACTCTTGAGTTATATAGGTCTATGAGCAGGAGCCAACTTCATTATTTCTATGTTCTGCATTTTGTGGTGTATTTGGAGAGTCCGAGTATCCCTAAAGGCCTGGCATAGTATGTACTACATCCCCTTAGGCATCGCGTTGAGTCGTGTCCATAGTGATGTGTGGACTGATTTATTTATTTTTAATATCTTTTGAGACCGGGGAGAAAAGATCGTTTGACGGTGAATTCACGAGCTTCACCATGAGTCATCATCAATATCTTGAGACAAACATCACCGGATTTCTGGTTAATACGGTCAAGTGGCTAAAAATAGCACATAAAAGCGTAAAGCATGATCTTTCCTGTTGCCAGCAGGTGGCGCTATGTCTTTGAATGAATATTGGCGTATTGGATTGATCAGGGCAGGTCTTTAATCAAGCATGTAAAGTAGTCCCATTGCAGCATGTAGAGCAGAATTATACGTCACTTCCTGTTTCTTCGGGAACCATCAGATTTTCAGCAGGTTACCATGGCGACCCCTCTTTTGTGGAAGAATTTTGCTTGAGGCCCCTTTTGCCCCAATCCAGTAAGTGACCAACCAACCAATCAACCAACCAATCAATCAATCAATCAATCAATCAATCAATCAATGTTCTCTTCAATGCCCATCATATGTAATAAACAATATAAAAAATTATATTTTGAAATGAATAGCGGAACATATTTTAATTATGGCTATTTATCCACGAGGGCAATTGCTTTAATTTTCTTCTTTTTTTTTGCTAAATATATTGATTGGAAAATATATCAATTGACAATGCATTACAGTTTTCCAGTTTCTTTACTTTTTTCTTTTTAAACACAAAAAAAAAAAAACGAACAACAAACAAACAATAATTAAACCCACCGTGATACGGAGGGAGGGTTAGCGGATTTCCACTGAAGGAGGGGGCGGCGTTTGGAATTAAAGAAGTCAAATTTATAATTTCTCTTTGGGCCAAATTTAGTTGTGTTGGCTTTACAGGACCAAAGATGGCAATAAATGGGCAGGGTTGTAAATCACTCCCCGTTACGGTGGACATTGTATGAAAATAACTGGAGCAATAGTTATGCAGGCGTGGGCAAAAGAAAAACATAGGACTAAAAAGACAACTTTAATTTGGAAAATGAACCCTGTGTGTCACCTTAAACTGGATAAGTGCCAGCCGAGCACTAGATGAGACCGTGCCTGACCTACTCACCACCCCATCCCACCAATTTTACATCAATTTGAAGACCAATCTCCTCCCATGCAGCCCTCCTTTTTTACTTTTAGTGATCCCTGAGATTGAGTATGCAGTTATACATTACTGCGATAACCCCTCTGCTTGTGCTTTAAATGTGAACAAATCTTCTCATAACTGACGAGGGGGTACAGCCGGAGAAGCAGGAAAAGATTTAGAAATAAATAAATGTCTGACTTGGAAGTACCTAAACAGATGTTTTGCGGGCAAATCATATAGTGATGACAAATTGGCAAAACTTTTGAAAGTACTATGTGAATACATATCAAGGAAACAATGTATACCTTTGTTACGCCATGTTGATAAAGTGGAATCCGTTTGTGAGGCGAAAATCAGGTGATTACTACACAATGGACCCAGAGGAGATGCAACTAGAAATGTGAAATATTTCCTGAACTGAAACCAAATTTTTAAGGTACTGAGCACAACAGGGCTTTTAACGTATTTTGAGACTTTAGCTGGAAGAGAGGAGTATATAAGAGCAGGCAGAGAAGATCCAGTTTGCACCAAATTAAATGAGGACGAGTCAATTCAACAACATATTTCATGAATGTGTGTTGCCCAATAATGAAATTCAAAGTGTGGTAGGGCAAGTCCACCACTAAACTTGCATCTTTGCATTAATGATCTCCGGACCCTCGGAGACCCTGCACCCCGAATAAAAGAACCAAACATTTGATCTAAAACGTCAAAGAAATGTTTAGGTAAAAATAAAGGAATTGATTGGAACAGATAGAGAGGATAGGTAGGATGTTCATTTTAATAACATTAATCCTTCCAGTCAAGGAGAGAAGCAGACTATTCCATTTCTGAAAATCAGATTTTACTTGGGCTTTGGATGGAGTAAAAGTAGCAGAAAAAGTACCAGTCACATGTCGTTGTGTCCTTGGGCAAGGCACTTTACCCACATTGCCTCGTATGAATGTTGGTGGTGGTCGGAGGGGCCATAGGGGCGAAATGGCAGCCACGCTTCTGTCAGCATGCCCCAGGGCAAATGTGGCTGCAATGTGGCTTACCACCCCGATGTGACTGGCGTGAATGAATAATGGTTTCTGTATGCACTTTGAGGCCCCGTTTACACGACAATGTTTCACGTGACAAAAACCTAATCCGCTAAATAAAAGGAGTGCGTTTACACTGCAGCAGCGGACACAGAGACAACGATGTAGTTAGTCTGCCGGGCCACTGGAGGGCGCTGTTGCTTGATTTTATTATGAAACTACACAGACGTGTGCAGAGAACAAAAACACTATAAAGGTGAAGAAAATGGAGAGAACCTGACATCCGTATGGACTGATGACACATCGGATGATATCAGGGAGAGTCTCAACTATTAAACTACTGATCTGGAGGATAAAACTAGAATAGGGACCGCGGGTCGTACCGCTACGGGTCGTACCGCTACGGGTCGTACCGCTACGGGTCGTACCGCTACGGGTCGTACCACTACGGGTCGTACCGCTACGGGTCGTACCGCTACGGGTCGTACCGCTACGCGGCCGCCATGTTTGTTTACAACTGAATGACCAGGAGGGGGAGAGATGAGCAGTAACAGGCTCTGTAGCCTCCATCAGGCTCTGCAGGAGGGATTTGCGTCATGAAAGAATCTTTCCACCTTGGGAGCCGGATTAAAAACTTTGCGGATACTGTGCATCCGCAAACTGGTGTCGTGTAAACGGACCCCCCAAAAGGGAAGAAAGTTTTGCGGATACACTCTAATTCGTGGCCTGAGACACCTTGAAAAAAGCACTTTATAAATGCTCCTGTTATAAATAAATTATTATAAGTCAACTTGTTGGCGTAGTGAACGAGCTGCATTGACGGGAAAACATTCACTTTTATCGAGATTTAACTTGTATCCCGAAAATGAGCTAAACTTATCCAAAATGGACAAGACACCAGGGCCCGGTTGTTCAGAACTTGGTTATCGTTTAACCAACCATTAAATACTTTTAACCGACCGTTAACCTTAACAGCACTGTTGTCTTGTTCAAAAGATAACCGGGTGTTATCTTGATGTTAAAGTTAACACACCTCCGGACCTCAGCTAACTTTCTAACAGTGGTTTACTCTCACTATGCCGTTCACATGCAGCGCTGCGTTCATGATGCCAGGTCAACAAAAGAAGGATAGGGTGTACCATGAGTGGTGTATCACCCTGGAGTGACCATAGAGGAGGAAAGAAATAAAAAATATATATATACGTAGCCCTGGTTGAAATCATTTTGCTCCTTTTGTTGTGTATGTATTGAAATGTTTTTTTAAATGTCATTTAAATGTGTTGAAATGTCATATTTACAGTTAATTTAGGTACTCTACATTTATTGGTCTACAAATTTATGTTTATAATTCTAGAACTCGCGCAAGAGCCAATGTTGTGGTGGGCAGTCAAGCTTGTTTCAGCCTGCAGGTCAATCTCAGTACTCTGTACGCTCATTGGATGGCGAACAGCCAATCAGGAGGATTACACGAGTTAGAGGGGAGGGGCTTCTCCAAACCTCCTGCCTTTTTCCAATTCTTAGAGCTCCAGTGTGTACTCGCCTACGTCGTGAGTAACTACTTGCAGGGCGTCCTCGGAAGTGCGGAAATGCAAATTTACGAGGACGCATCGGCGTAAGCTTCCTCAGTCGCTCCACCTTCCATTGCTTCATCTCCTACTACATCCTCAGATTGTAGTCTAGGGTTCGATCTCCCCACTCAAGTTCCTGTTTCATACGCTATGTCTCCTACAAACACTGAGATAAGCAGGTTTTACAGGCAGCATCCTGCAACCATGATCACTGCATCTAAAGGTGTTTATCATTAGAGCCGACCTCAGCAGATTGTTAGTCATGCGCTTAGCAAATCTCCTCATAGCAAGTTAGTATATTTCACAGTTTTTAAGCAGAGCAGTTATTTTAAGAATTAATATCTTAACAATATATAGGATCCATTTTTTTTTTTTTAACTGTAGTCCGTTACAGTACATAAAAAAAAAAGTGTAATCTCGTTACGGGTATATTAGATAAAAGCTGGGATTACTTAGCGGGATTACAAAAGAAAATCAGATTGCATAAACTAGAAATGCAGCGGACACATGCGCCGTCCAGTGGCACCGGGACGCTTTCAGGCAGACCGCAACAACAAACCCACACCTGAAACGAGGCGTTGCCATGGATACTGCCGGCAGCTGCTCTCTCTCATCATGGCTGCTCCCGGGGAAAGAAACGCATTTTCTGTCTGGAAACTCCGACATCATTTCGTTTTGAAGTGGGGGAAGGCTCTTCACCTCTCTGCACAATGCAAATTATGCCTCCCAGCCGTGAAAGTGCTGCTTAACGTCTAACCTGAAGAAACATCTACAGGTTGTTCACTTGTTATCAATCAGTGATTTACGCTGCCAGATTCAGCCTCTCAAACCTCTCAAACATTCATATTTAGCCAGGAAAAAAAAAACGACATTAAAACCAATGAGAGAGAGAGAGAAATCTTGTACACAGCAATTTGTGTATTCTGTGTATAAGATTTGTCAACACACTGAGCAGACGACACGTTCTATTCTTTCTTGGCTTTGTTTTTTATGTTTGCTGGTGAAGTAATCCAAAAGTAATTAAAAGTACTCTGGTATGTTACTTTTTTTATTTTAGTACTAAGAGTAAGTTCCTGATTAACAAGTCTTGCTGGAGTTTCAGACTTTACTTCTGTGCTGCACTGGAATAAGATGACAAACTATTTTGTCCAGTGTTGATGATACTCAGGAACACTGACAAAGTTAGGAGTTAAATAAAGGACTTGAGTTAAAGTACAAATACTTTGCTTGAAATCTACTTAAGTCAAAGTAAAAGTCACCCGTAAAATAATCACTTGAGTAAAAGTCTTAAAGTCGGTCATATGAAACATACTTAAGTGTCAAAAGTAAAAGTACAAAGAGACAAGTGTGGCACAGTGCACATAAACAAATTGGTAATCCTTTATCTTTATCCCAATTCACTCCCCTGTGTAATAATGAACACTTCACACCTGGAAAACAGGATGGAGGATTTAAACTATGGAAAGAAAGGGGTGTCCAAACAGTAAAAGATTTATATGAAGATGGGATATTACTTACATTTAGTGAACTGTGCCATAAATTCCAAATCCCTACAAAGCATTTCTTCAAATACCTACAACTAAAACGTTTTCTTTCATCAACGTATGAAGACATGATACACATTCCTAGTTTATCACTAGTAGAAGAAATCTCTCTCAAAAAGCGGGAACAAAAAGGTTTGATGTCAAAATATTATAATCTATTCAGGTCGAATTCACCGGATTCTGCGATAGATAAACTAAATGCTTGGAGAAATGACATACATGAACATATAGATGAAGCAGATTGGAATGAAGCTTGTTTGCGAGCTCAAAAAGAAACAAATAATACACGACTAAAGTTACTTCAATACAAGTGGCTGACAAGGACATATATAACACCTGAAATACTTCATCACATATCCAGCAATAATCCAGACACATGCACCAAATGTCGTGATCACAAAGGGACACTAATACATTGTATGTGGGAGTGTAAAGATATATTACAATTTTGGAAGGATGTGCTTAAATGCTTATCAGAAATTTTTGAAGTGAAGATTCCCCTTTCTGCCAAACTTTGTATATTGGGCATATACTCAGAAAACTTTTCAAGAACAAGGAAGCAAAAGAAACTACTGGATTTTGGGCTGCTACACGCCAGGAGAGCTATAGCGTTAAACTGGAAGAGGATGGAGGTTCCTTCTACACAACAATGGATCAAAGAACTCTCAGAATGCATTGGACTAGAAAGTGTCGTGGTCTTCTTGGTGGAACGCTGTCCTGGGCCAGATGCGTGGGTGGAAGACCAATCGAACATAGTAACACTAATGGTTGTAACTATACTGGTACTCAGCTAGTCTACTCGTACAAAACAGACAGGGAGAGCGGAGCAGGATGCAAAAATAGAGTTTTATTGCTAAAACCCGGTGGTCAGATCAGTCCCCAGACAGATGCCAACGATCAGACACTTCGCTAGGCACGATCGAACACAAAAATAACTTGCTTGGGCTTAGTCTTTATATACACTGCAGAGGGTCCTCCTTCCAAACATGTACTTCCCATTTTCATCGAAGGGGGGGTCCCCCCTTGCACATCAGGTGCCGCCCATATCTCTTTTTGCCATTTCAGCATTGGTGCGGAAATAACCGTATTTCACTCGGGCATGTTTTGGGACCCCTCCCGTCATAAATTCATTCTCTTGTTGACACTAAGGGTGTTTTCCGTCTGGCCCTGTCTGGTCTATTTTGGGCTTCGTCTAGCACCTTTTAGCGGACACGGTTATAATCGCCCATGTTTGCATTCCAATTTTTAAAAAACCTTTATGAGTTCAGTACATTGCTCTGGTATAGTTTTCATACATAATATGTGTTAGTGCTTCTCGAGATACATGAATAATTATTCAACAAAAGACTAACTTATATTGCAAAAGGAAAACAAAGAGACTTTGAGAGGTTATGGGAACCTTACATGACCATCATAACTAATTAGTTATTTTTTTTATTTGATTTTTTTTTGTTGTTTTTGTTGATGTTTCTTGTTCTTCCTCATTAATATTTCTGTATCCAAACCATTATGTTGTACTGTACAACGGTCTATTAAAATTTTTTTATATATTTTCGTGTGCAAACTTCACCAAGTGTGTGTGTGGATGGATGTATGAATGTGCGTCTCGTGTTGTTTTGCTCATGTCCTCTGGTACAGGTTGATGTAACCAGATTGTTGATTGTATTGTATTATTAAAAATCAATAAACATATTTAAAAAAAAAAAAAAAGTACAAAGAGACAAAATAGCCAGAAATATATATTTTTCTCAATATGGGCCACAGGCAGTACAGTGGAAACTATCTTTTAAAAATGAACATAAACTGCACCCACCATATTTACAAAGAAAAAATGTATTTGTACATTTACAGTATAGGCCGCACTTGTCTATAAGCACGTGTGTCCACGTTGTAACGGGGCGTGAATTCCTCTGTGGGATTGCGGTTTGTTTTTTGTTTTTTTGTTTTTTTGAAGAAAAAAAGGAGTTTTAAACACTCCGTGGTGGAGCCTGGACTGGACTGGAGGGAAAGAGAGAGAGAGAGAGAGAGGAAGAGAGAGGAAGAGAGGGCAAGTAAATTACTGCAAAAATACACAAACACTGAGGGTTTTATCTCTGCTCATAAAGTATTTGCTGATTGTGATTCTGAGGATATATTTTCCTTTTTATTCTTAATGTAGCGAAGTAAAAGTGAAAGTCGCAATAAATATAAAAACTCAAGTAAAGTATAGATACTCCCCAAAAAACTACTTAAGTAGTGTAACGAACTATTTTTACATCGTTCCTTTACACCACTGCACCTATGGTAGTAGTACTAGTACTTGTAGTAGTAGTAGTAGTAGTAATCAATTAAATTAAGCAACAACAACCGGCAAGTCCTGGTTACTGATCAATGGTATAGTAGATTTGTGTTCCTGTTATTGTCTCCAATCAGAGATAAGCTTTAAAGAAGAACTTTAAAGACGATCCAGCCAATCAGAGGGCACGTTAGAAGGCATAAAGTCTGCTGTTGCTTCCGCGCAGCAACCAGTTCGCTCGCGGTGGAAAGCTGCAAACTGGTCTGAGAGGGAGAGGGAGAGAGTGTCGACGGACCAGCGGAGGAGGACCTCCGGACGGGCTCTCATTCTCCCGAGGACGACGTCCACTGGACTAATTCCCGGTGATACTTTGGAAACTCACGACGCGGAAATGCGGAATTTCGGTGAGTAAGGGGCATTCTATACTCTCCGCGAGGCGCGTGTGCGCAGTGTCGTCAAAATCGTCACCGCTGCCGTGCGTCTCTGTTGCGCACCGACCCCTGTGCGGTCGAACGCGCGCAGCCCAAACTTTGTGACCGCGCGCCAACTGCGCATGCGTCGGAGCCTACAACTTGCTTGTGTTGTTGTTGTGATCCTCCGTCTCCCCGTCTGAACAACCACAATTTAAAAGCAAATAAAGAGCCAGAGGCTCAGAACTCCCGAAGTGAAACATAAACTACTTTAGGAAAGGTGGAGAACGCCCGGCATTTTCGGGATCGTTACGTTACGGAAGTGAAACTAGAGTGTAGATTGGAACAATCACGTGCGGACCGTTTGCAGACGAGCTTTGCGGAGAGCACGAGAAGACCTTAACTTGGTTTTCCCGCTTTGCTGCATCATTTACCTCGTCATGGTTTAATTGTCAATAATGCTACGACTTCTATTAACACTTTAACGTTTCTCCTTGTAAACTGATGGACGGCAGACTTTAAAGGCTATTTACTGGACAACTGTGTGACAGATGGACCGTTTGCACTGACGTCACAATTTTCCCATGATCCTCTCTGATTCGCTAGTGTCCGCCATTTTTTATGACCACAACACGGCGGTAACCATTGAAGGTGCAAAAATGGGAGTTATGTGCGGAGTTGTCCTAACAATTCTGCTCGCAATAATGTCTGGTTTTTTAGTTTACCTTCTGTTAAACGGCGTGAAGGGCCAGAAGTCGAAGAATTAACTCGCAAACGTCAAAGACTCGCAAATCTGTACAGATCGGACATAAAACCTACAAGCTACAAATACACACGAGTATGTGAAGAGCATTTTGTGAAGGAGACTTTTTTTTTTTTTTGTCCATTACTACCCTGTGTCGTGGTCTTGTTGGAAGACGTCGGAAGACTACACGAACATATATTAGTAATTGTACTAACTATACTGGTACTCAGCTAGCTTACAGACTGGGAGAGAGGAGCTGGATGCAAAGTAGAGTTTTATTGCTAAAACCCGGTGCTCAGATCGATCCCCAGACAGACACAAACGATCAGACGCATAAGTACTCCGAGCTCATTTTATTATATACACTGCTGAGGGTCCTCCTTCCTTCACAGGTGCTGCCCATTATTCTTTTTACCATTACAACACTTGTGCGGAAATAACCGTGTCTCATTAGGGCATGTTTGGAAAGCCCCTCCTATCATTATTTAATTTCTTAGGCGATCCTAATGGTGTCCTCTCTTTGGTCTATTTTGGGCTTCTTCCAGCTTCTACAGCGGACACAGTTATAATCGCCCAGGGTTGCATTCCAATTTTTAAAAAACATTTAAGAGTTTAATACATTGCTTTGGTATAACTCGCATGCATAGTATGTTTGCTTACACAGGTTTTCTTAATACAGTCCCAGAGATAATATAGATAATTATTCAACACCTGACTTATGGGTTTTGATGACAATTTCATCACAAGTTTCTGTACAGGCATCATGTCTTTATCCTTATCATACTCTGTCTGGCTCAACTGTTTTAAGAAAATTACGAAGGAAATAAAGTCATTTATTTACGCTGGCCATTATTATTTTCCGTTGTGAGTCTTTCATTACAATATTCCTCACCCATCCTGACACAAAAAAGTTGTACGAGGACAGGCTTTTGTACGTCTTCATCTGGCTCCCTGTTACAAAACTTTTAGTGAGTACCAAGTATTTCACGATGTGTAATATAGTTTACACTCGGCCACATGCCTACATCGTCCTCAAATCTGATCAAATTGCTGTAGGGGTCAACCCCACCGCATTCCTCCATCTTATCGCGATACCGAGCTTTATCAGGAATATTTAATCCTCGATAAATTTGGGGAAAATCTCATGAATCTGCCAGTATGTTGCTATGCAGCTGTATGCATAAAAGATGGACCCAAGCGAATCGGAGAGTATCATGGGAAATGTGACGTCAGTTGCAAACGATCTATAGATGACCCATATCTGTTCCTTCCTGGTATGTTTAATGTTGTGAAATGTGATTTGGCAAGTGTCCCCCTCCCCCCCCCCCCCCCCCCCCCCCCCCAGTTTGACTATCACGATCTATACCACTTTGCTGGTCAACTCGGGCTGCAACTAATGATTATTTTTGATTTATCGATTAATTGGTCGATTATTCTTTCGATGAATCGCATAAAAAAAAAAAAAATCAAATTGTAAGACCAGTTGATATTTAAGGAACCAAACACCAAATATGTTATGGTTATTTAACAGCACATTATGGAACCAAAGCAAAAATGTATACCATATATGTATATGACGTATATAAAATAATTAAATATGATTTAATGTACTTCGGGCACCACATACAGTCATCTTGAGTGAACCAGACCTGTAAAATATTACTACAATAACCTTTAAATTCACACTTCAAAGTTTTTCTTCGTTGTGGTCACATTGTATGTAACGAAATTGTCTATATTTTTGCAAGATCAAACAGTTAGTACTGAAATTGATTATAATTTCAACCTAAAGTAAATTTTAATGAAACCTTCTGGTGCAAAATACAATGAAATGTAAAAAAAAAAACTTGTATAAATCCTTTATAACCTCCCGGCTTGGTGGGACCAGATTGGAGCCCCTTGCGGTTGGCTTTGGCCCACGGGCCTTATGTTCTCTGCTGTTAAGGGAAAGTGAAACATTCGTGTGTGCAGAGTACGCGTGACATCAAAATCGTCATCCACCCTGTGCGCCAGGGTCCGCTCTGACCCTCTGTGGTCGAATGCGTGATCTGTGCGCGCAGACTGCTCATGCTCCAGAGCTACTGGACGCTTGTGTGAGGAGATCCTCCGTCTCCCCGTCTGAACAATCACAATTTAAAAGCAAATAAAGATCCAGAGGCTCAGAACTCCTGAAGTGAAACATAAACTACTTGAGGAAAGATGAACCCCGCCGGGCAGCAGAAGGGGAAATATTTTCAGGATCGTTGCGTGATGGAACGTTAAGGAAGTGAACCCAGAGTGGAGTATGGATGCAATCGTGTAGCACCCACGGCCTGAATATTCTAATGATCGGCTCCAGCCCAAGTATTTTTGCCGTCTTAGTGTCCGCTCAGCTTTAAATTTGCCAGGAAAACTTGTCCGTGTTCAGCAGGTTGTCCTCTCATTACGGCATGTTAACAGTTAAATATGTGTCCGTGCACAGTGACGTCTCCGCCCAGTACAGAGTGTCCACTTTTACAGGGTCCGCTCCTTGCAGGTTCTACTGTATATCATGATATTTTGCCTTGGCCTCAAATCAACTCTTTTGATGCATGCAATCACACTATTATGATTCTATGTCTGCATTAAAACATTCTTTTCATACTACATTAATATATGATAATATTTAACTTGCGGTCCAATAAGGGGGTATTCAGAGTGTGAATCTTGCCAAAACAGTATTTTTTGAATCGGCACAATCATGAAGTTTAAGTTTTTTTTTCTTTTCTCACTTGAATATACAACGCAGGTAGGGCTTTCTCCTCAAAATGTTTGTGACCAGGCAGGTTGTGTTTGGGGTCAGGTGAGTTGATTAGTTTTCTGAATCAAGACTTTTCATTCTGCCATGTGGCACCATGTCTTCTGCCATGTGGCGGATTACCCCAACGTTATCTCGGTATGTTTTCGACAAATTTGGTTGTATCGTGTTGATCTGGGAAGAGAAGATGCCGAACTTGAAAATCCCCTGGGGAAAAAAAAAAAAATGCACCAACACAATATGAAAATGGAGCGTTTCCCTGCGGACTGAGAGAAAGCGTCCCTCCTGCTACGTCACTTCCGCATTCCTCTCCGGTAGCTTGTCAACAGTACAAAATTCGAAAAAGTGAAAATTCCAGGGGGCGTCCAATGAAAGCAAATACACCTTTGACTGTTATTTTTTTAAGGGAAAAATTATTAAATTAACATGCGATATGGTGTCATAGGCACCTTAAAGTTTGTTTTTCTTATTTTAACATCGGCTGCTACAAACAGCTGGTGGCAGAATTCACTACTTAACACGGGCACCAGTGAAACCCTAAACACCAGACAGTGACTCGTTATCGTAACAATCCACATTTTCTAATCATAATAAATTAGTGCTGTCAATCGGTTAAAAAAATTAACAAATTAATTGCACAATTTTCTGTAATTGTTTTTCTACTGAAGCCTGAAGCTTGTAATGGATATTTATTGAGGGAAAACCACGAAATTAATGTCGACTCAACACAGACTATATTTAAATCCAAAGACTATTTTTTAATAATGTCCTTTTAGCTTTGCGTGAAACTGTTTCTCTCCAAGATTAGCAAAATAATAAAAACATAAATTGGTTAATTAAACATCTAACATAAGTCTGGGTTTTGTTAGAGTACAGGTCCACCACTTTGAGAATTTGAATATTTCTAGAAACAAAGTTGTAAACTTATTACTACTTATCATACTTTTTTGCCACAGATCCGATTTTTCAGAATTGAGTATCGGCCGATTCCGATACGTACATTGCTATTGCAAATATACTCAATAGTCTATTTTTGGAGTAACTAAGATGTCTGAAGCTAAAAGCACTATTGGCAGAAGCTTTGTTTAGCTAGAAATTATTGTAAAACTCACTTATTGAATCAAAATTCTTCTCAGAATGACTTACAAACTTATTTAAACTTTATTCAGTCATAACAACAAAAACCCAAATACAATCTGCAGTCTTGTATCTCTTATTTATGTTAACTTAAACAGCTTCACCTGATTTTGTGGCAAATCAATTTTTAAAAAAAAATGAAACCCAGTGAATCAGTTTGACTAACATATAAACTATAAAAAACTACAACATAAACAGTATTCAGTCAAACCAATCAGAAGAACCCAATTCCACTTCAAAGTGTCTTTGGCTGGTTGGGTTGAAAATAAGTCCTAAATAAATGCAAATACAATAAAAAAAAAAAAAAAGAAAATCTTAAACATAAAAGCTCTTAGGCTCCAATCTAACTTTTGTGTATTAAATTTCAGTTTACCTTAAAGGTTGACCTTTAAGAGAGGTTTATGAGAGGTTTGACCTGAATTGTCACAAAACATTTACATTTCAATGTGAATTATAAACACTTAATTCCACTTCAAAGTGGTAAAACCTGTTTGACAAAAGTACTCTGAACATAGTTCTCTCAAAAACTTATTCAGAATATCTCAGTCTCCCTTCAAACTAGCGTAACCTTCTGGCTTATTTTTTTCACAATATCGCTCCCCTGTGGGTACTTATCCTTTATTTTAAAATCCTTTATTTTAAAGCCTAAAGTTTGCTGCTTCGGTGCGGCTTTTTCTTTAGTTGTTGTTGTAAACTGAGGGTACATCCAAATGATGAAAAAACTATCTTTGTTCTCCCTGGCCTTTATCGTGGTCTTGTTGTAGGAAGTTGTCCTGGGCCAGATGCGTCGTCGGAAGACCATACGAACATTTAACACTACTTGTTATAGCTATACTGATACTCAGCTATCCTAATGGTACAAAAGAGACTGAGAGAGTGGAGCTGGATGCAAAGTAGAGTTTTATTGTTAAAACCCGGTGCTCAGATCAGATCCAGGCAGACACAATGGACAGACACGATTGCTAGGCAGGATCGAACACAAGTTGAGTCTTTTAGACTCCCTCCTTATATACAGTGAAGAAGGTCCACCTTCCCTTATTAGGTGCGGCCCTCTTTTCTGTTTTGTAAAATCATAATTTGTGCGGACATAACCGTGTCTTATTAGGGCATGTTTGGGATGCCCCTCCCATCGTCACTTCGTCCTTTTGACGAAGCTACTGGTGTCTCCTTTTTGGGTGACGAAGCAACTGGTGTCTCCTTTTTTGGGTCTGCCTGGTCTATGTGGGGCGACGTTTAGTGTTTACAGTGGACACAGTTAGAATTGCCCAAAGCTGCATTCCAATTTTTAAAAAAACATTTAGGAGTTTAATACATTGTTTTAACTCAGTTGGCACGCATAATATGTTTGTGTTCACACAGAGATATCTGAATAATTATTCAACACCTTCTCCCAAAAAACTTCCATCCACACGGCTCAACACGAGGCTTCAGGGCATGTAGTACACATGCCAGGCCTTTAGGGGCGCTGTGACTCACCAAACAACAAAAACGTAGAAGAAGACAGACCACATAGAAATTTAGAAGTAGACTCCTGAACATAAACACATAAACCACTATATATAACTCTAGTTTTATAGGTCTATGGCCCCGCTCCACCTGCTTCTGCAGCTCGACCGGAGCTTGTAGTCCCTGATTGTTGTGGTTAGTAGGTGACGTTGTGGACCGCGGTGGGGGGGGCGATTACGTCATCTTCTTTCCACGGATGATCGTCTTTGTTGAGCATACTCCGTCGCATGTTTACTTTTTAGATGTCTTATCAAATGAGTTGTGTTAAACGAAGCTCTGGAGCTCCACCTCTCGGGACTGTGGTGAAGCTCTGGTGCTCCACCTCTCGGGACTGTGGTGAAGCTCTGGTGCTCCACCTCTCGGGACTGTGGTGAAGCTCTGGTGCTCCACCTCTCGGGACTCTGGTGAAGCAAATAGTACAACTGGCCGCTGGACTGGTTTGGTTATCAACCTTAAAATCCCTCCAGACTGCTGACATTTCATCCACTCAATGGCTTCAGGCTGATAACCTCAGTTTACGGCAGGTCGCTAACGGGGCTCGCTTTACGGCAGCTGACGGGAAAAGGTTTTTTTTTTGTTTTTGTTTTTTTTTTAGTTCAGCTGGATCGGCTGGATTTGCCGATTCCCGACCACTCACAAATCACCAATATCGGCCCCGATCAGATATCTAGGGACATCCCTACTTATTACATTAACAAAGTGGTAATAATATACTATGATACACACACACACACACACACACACACACACACACACACACACACACACACTGTATTGTGCTGCTCTGTAGTCACAGTGCTGCGCCCAGAAACGCTGCACATGCAGCTGCTCCGGTAAAGGAGTTAAAAAAAAAAAAAAACGGAAGCAAACAGAACAACGTTAAGTTAAATATTTTTAACGTATTAATAGATTTAACTCAATTAACTAAACGTGTTATTTTTGACAACACTATAATTGTGTGTGTGTGTGTGTGTGTGTGTGTGTGTGTGTGTGTGTGTGTGTGTGTGTGTGTGTGTGTGTGTGTGTGTGTGTGTGTGTGTGTGTGTGTGTGTGTGTGTGTGTGTGTGTGTGTGTGTGTGTGTGTGTGTGTGTGTGTGTGTGTGTGTGTGTGTGTGTGTGTGTGTGTGTGTGATCTTAATTTTTTTTTTCCACTAGTAGAGCGGACTAGTGAGCCACGGGTTGCACTAGTCCTGCACCCAGTGAAATATATTTTGTTAAACAAAAACAGTTTCATGTTATATTAAAATCATGATCATAGAAATAACATTTGATTTTTTTTTCAATGTTCCATTTTGTGTTGCAGGTACATCATCTTAGAGTTTTCTTCCCTTGTGGCAAAAAACTAGAAAAACAGCTCAGAATGTAGTCCCCCGCTGCCTGTAATGCCTGTTCACTACAATATATTCATTATTCAGTGTTTCCAGGGCTTGACATTAAGGATTTTGACAACTTTTTACTTGCCCAAAGTTTAATGGAAATTTTTAAGCTTGGGTAATGTATGAATTCGACCATTAAATCCATTGTAATATGTTTCTGTAATTGTTTTTTGAATAAACTTGAGGTATATTTGACAAATTTTTACCATTTACACTTCTTTCCGTGCAGATAGTGACATAGTACTGAAACATTTAGGCATTTAGCCTATCAGAGTTCATTTACACATTTAATTTAATTACACATTAACAGTCAATCGGAGGCGGTGAAGCAGTACTGTTTGCTTATCTCTGCAGTGTCAGTCCTGCGTCTGATGTTGTGAGACGGCCTTGATAGTCCTGGTCAGAGACAAGTTCCCAGTGGGGCGGGTGTGAGGAGACATCAGGGAAGAACAGAGCCTCCGTTTTAACAATCACATCCAGGAGAAATAGAAAAACAATCCAGCCTTCGCCTCTGGACGTCTGAGGGAATCTGAATGTAGATAAGATTTGTTTTCGGTCGGGACGACTTCAGCGTTCTCTCGTCCTTGAGCGTCTCTGGTCTTGGTATGAATAAAACGGACTCATTTATTATTAACCAATTGGCTACATAAATTTTAACCTTCAACATAATATCTACAGTATTCCACAATGGAATAAAATAAATTGGAAGACCCTGAAAAATAACCTAAATAAATCCAATAAAAACTCATTTTACTTTTAAAGTGCAAACAATTTGAGTTCACTTCAGTTATTTTTTACTGTCAGTATATGTGGGAACAACTGAGGGTGGGGACAAAAACAGCACCACAATATTGTCCAGTTAATTGAACTGCTGACCTCCTCCATCTCCACTTTCTGTAATTCGAGCACAATGTGGAGATTTATTTTTAAGAAGATAAGCATTTCGACACGCTCTGCTGTCGGCCTGCTTCTCTGCTCCTCAGTGATAACTGACACTGTGATTAAAGAGCCTCTCGCTCTCGACGCTCGTGCAGGGAGCGCAGAGGTACTCAGCTGCTGTTGCTGCCCTGGTGGGGAGTCGAGCTTTCTAGTCTTTCTAGTAATGTAAAGGATTCTTACGTTCAATAGAAGTCTCACATAAGTAGATCTCCATTTCACAGATTACCCTTGGGGTGATCTGCTCAGAAGGACCTGCTGCTTGCACCCTCCATCCATGGAGTCTTGTTCACTGGCTCAGACGCAGTTTCGTCAGATGGAGGTGTGGTCTTCAGCTCTTCTTCTACTTTACACACCGCTGCCTTCAATGCCGCTTTTTTTTTTTTGCATGTCCCAGGTTTTCTGCATTTGTGAAATACCTGGCATATATACATAAAATATCCATTATTTTATATTTTTGAGTTTTTCAAACCCAGTCCCCACACATTCGTGCTCAAAGAAAGAACACAGTCACGCAGTCATGCTAATGTAAACGGTGGTTCTGTAACCTGTAATCTTATCTTATGCAGTCGCAACACATCGTCACATAGGTTACGACTAACTCACTGTAAACAGTACAGTTTTTCTCATATACAGTAGAACCTGTGAGGAACGCATCGGGGAAGAGCGGACACCCTGTACTGGGCGGACACATATTTAACTATTAACACACCTTAATGAGCATACAACCTGCCGAACGTGGACAATGGACAGGTTTCCTGGCAAATTCCAGGCTTCCAGGCAAATTCCACAATTGCATCCATAATACACTCTGGATTCACTTCTGCGCACGTTCCGTAACGTAACGATCCCGAAAATATCTCCACTTCTGCTGCTCGGCGTTCTCCACCTTTCCTCAAGTTGTTTATGTTTCACTTCAGGAGTTCTGAGCCTCTTGATCTTTATTTGCTTTTAAATTGTGATTGTTCAGACGGGGAGACGAAGGATCTCCTCACACAAGCGTCCACTTGGTTCTGGTGCATGCGCAGTCTGCAGACCCTAGCGCACAGGGTGGATGACGGTTTCGACGTCACGGGTACTCGAACACGAAAGCAGGGAACATAAGGCCCGGGGGGCAAAACCGATCGCAAGAAGCTCCAATCTGGTCCCACCAAGCAAGGAGGTTCTAGAAGATTTATAAGTTTTTTGGGGGCTTTTCATTGTATTTTACTCCAGAATGTTTCATTAAAATTGATTATGTTGAGTTTGGAATCATTTTCAGTACAAATAAAAATTTGGTGTGAGGTTTTTGCAGAGTCCAGTTGTTTGACAGTGTCTAAAAGTGTGAGACGTGCATCCTATACTCTGCATTTTGCCTTAAAGGCAAACTGAAAAAGGTCCAGTAAATATGTTTTCGATCAACAGCAGATCACAACCCATTAATATAATAAAACACTCACCTGTATGAAGACTGGTTTGTGGTCTCCTTATTAGCTCTCTCTGGCGCAGGCCGGGGGATCCACGGTCTCTCTGGCGTATGCCGGGGGATCCACGGTCTCCACGGTCTCTCTGGCGTATGCCGGGGGGATCCACGGTCTCTCTGGCATAGGCCGAGGGGATCCACGGTCTCTCTGGCGCAGACCGGGGGATCCATTGTCTGGCTCAGGAAGATGGTGCACCCTCTAATTAGATCAGCATTAGATTTTAAAGGGATTTTGCAAGGAGAGTGTTTTTATTTTCAGTGGAATAAATTATTTTTTCTGGGATTTGGAATAAAGAATTCTATTTTATTAGGCAGTTCATCTTGTTCACAAAAAACAGAGCAGTCCAGAAATGTTTCAGATTAAATGTGTCGTCTATATTATAGCTCAAATTCAAATTGACAGAAGGCTTTTACCGTGGTTTCCCCGCTGAGAAGTCTTCCTCTGCAGAATTGTTCCCTTGGGGATCAGGACCAAATGGATTAGTAATTTTTGCTGCACTCGGTAGTTCTTTTTTTCTTTTTTTTTTTTTTTAAACTTTCTTTTTCTTTTAATTTTTAAACAATCACAAACAATAATGAACAAAAATACAGTGGGCCATCTCCAGTCTGTTTCTCTCTCGGTCCGTTTGATTAGTCCATTTAGTTGTTGGTGTCACGTTCTTTGTCGGCGTTCCATTTCTTCCAGTTCCTCTCAAATATGTGTCTCTTGAGTCTTAAGTGATGGGTCATCTGTTCCATTGAATAGATACCCCTGATGATCTCGAACCATTGTTCCACGCTCGGCGCCTCCACTCTGTGCCAGTTCCTAGTGATAGCCTTTTTACTGGCAATAAGCAAAACCTTCACCAGATCTCGGTCTTCCTTCTGCATGGCTTCATCAAGTTTACGTGGGTAACATGACAACACAGCTGTTTGGTATGTCGTAGGCCAATATGTTAACAGTTGTATTTACAATATTCCAAAACGGTCTTATTTTAGAACAGCACCAAAAAACATGTGAATGATGTCCCTCTTGATCACCACAGAGTCTCCAGCATGGTTGTTGGGTTTTTAATTGTCTACTCTTAATTTGGGGTGTTATAAAGAATCTAGTGAGATTCTTCCAAGTAAACTCCCTCCATATTGGTGAGCTGGTGGTACAACATTGAGTCATGCACATTTTGTCCCAATCGTCATCTGAAATGTCAATCTTTAGCTCTGATTCCCGTTTATTTTTAAGGTAAAGTGTTGAGCTTTCTCTATTCTCTTCAAATGCTTTATAAAAAGCTGAGATACCGCCAGATTTACCCTGATTATATGTATCTTCTATAATTTGAATAATCCCATCAAGTTCTGTTTTAGAATCGATTGTAGTCTCTTTCCTAATATAATCCTGAATTTGTAGATATCTGAAAAAATCTTGTCGTAATCCAAATTTCTGTTTAATTTCTTGAAAGCTCATACACTACCCCTGTTTACAGATTGTGCAGAGAGCGGTAATGCCCTTTTCGGTCCATTGTTTAAACCTTGAGTCATCCAAACCTGGTAAAAACTTTGGATCATAGGCCACCCAACTCAATATTTTTCTCTCTCCTTGCAATCCATATCTCCTCACTACCTTTTCCCAAATTTCCAATGTAAATTTTGTTATTGGATCTATTGTCTTCTTTATGATTTCGGTTTATTATTTCATACCCAACAAAATTTGTATGCCTGCGACATCAATGTCGATATCTTTCCACCTTGCTTCATACTCGGACATGCACCAACATACCACAGGCCTCAGCTGTGCCGCATAAAAATATTCCTGCAAACCTGGCAAAGACATTCCACCCCTACTCCTTGCAAGTTGAAGAGTTTTGTATCTAGTTCTGGGTTTTTTTTGCCATTCCAAATAAACCGTGATAAGCTCTTGTCCCAGGAAGTAAATTTGTTTTGAGTTATTGATATTAGTAAGGATTGAAAGAAGTACAGCAACCTTGGTAAAATATTCATCTTGACCACCTTAATCCTGGAGCTAAGATCCAGGGGATAAGTCGACCATCTCTGTAGGTCTTTTTGAATGTTTAGGTCAATAATGTTGTAATTGGCTTCGTATAATTTGTCTAGTGATTTTGTTATTGTGACTCCCAAGATATTTCATGGTTTTACAGTTCCAATTTAGGCTATATGTGTCCCGAATGTTTTGCAATGGAAAGTAGTTGAATGTGAGAACCTGAGTTTTTGCAATGTTAACTTTATATCCTGAATAGTGACCATAGGTATTGAGAAATTTCATCAGCAGGGGAAACCCTTTGTCTGGGTTTTGCAAGAACACCACCACATCATTCGCGAAGAGGCCAATCACATGCTCTTTGTTTTTAGTCTCTAGTCCTTCCAGGTTGGTGTTTTGACGAACTGCCTGTGCTAAAGGTTCAATATAAAGGGCAAAGAGTGTGGGATTCAAGCAACAGCCTTGTCTGGTGCCTCGTTCTAATGTTATCCTTTTTGATATTTGTCCATTTACCTTAATCCTTGCTTTTGGTTCTCGATAGATAGTTTTAATATTCTGGATTGATTTTTCATTTAAGCCAAATTCTTTTAGTACGAAGTATAGACATTCCCAACTGACACTGTCTAAAGCTTTTTCTGCATCGAAACTTATTATTGTAGCTTTCGTCCCGATTTTTTGTATTTGATCTATGATGTGTAGTGTTCTCCTGATATTGTCTTGTGTTTGACGCCCTTTAATAAACCCAGTTTGGTCCTCATCAATGATTTCTGACATGAAGGTCTCGAATCTTCTGCAGAGTATTGAGGTATAAATTTTTATAGTCGACATTTAGGATTGAGATTGGTCTATAATTATTGCATTGTTCTATATCTTTGCCTTCCTTTGGAATCAGTGAGGGACCGCGTGTGACGTTAGGTCATACGTAGAAGCTTGTCCCTCTGAGACCATATTCATCCTTGAGACATTCCTTTACGGAATAGTACGTGTGGAGAATCTGTCCAGGAGGGCGGACAGTAACGGAGTCAGCTTGAATACAATATTTAGAAATTAGAATTTGGAACTACAACATTGAGACAAAATGGATGGGGAGTTTGACAGAGAGACAGAATGGTTTGATTTACAATTAAAAGGTCCGCAAGACCAGACTGTTGGACAACAATTTTTAAAAGCAGTAAATGTGGCCATAGCTGGTCAACCCACGAAAGATAAACAGGAATCAGAAAAGAAGAAACTTCAAAAACACTGGGGAGAAATGCTAAAAAACAATCTCCTTCCGCGAGATAAAGAAAAACACGATTTGTTTGGCACTGACCTGACGCAGACGAGACCGAGACAAATACATCGAACAGTATAAAAATTGGAGATGGTGTGTTCGCGTGGTTGGACAAGCTGCCTCCTTGGCTCATGTGAACAGAATGAGAAAACGGGAAGCGACAGGAGACCAGACTCGGGGGCGGTACGACTGACGAACAGGAGGGCGGTACTGCTGACAAACAGGAAAAGGATCACTCAGACTGCAACAACTCGACCAACCCTTTTCTGAGTATGCCATCTGGTGGCCAGATCCCCTCATTGTACCCTCAATTACCTACTGCGCCACCTCCTTATTCAGGGACAGGCCTTACAGGGCCCCCTGAACCACAACTACAACTGCCTACTCTTCTCAATAAAAGCGGTACACTGGACTGTGATTGGGAAAGAAATACAGACGGAGGCAGGAAAGGACGCACCACAGTTGAATTACAGTCCACTGAAGATTCCTCAGAGGAACCTCTTCATGGGAGGGTGGATGGAGGACTGGGTCTGGGATGGGAGATAATTCAACATCAACTAAGAAGGTCTAGTCTTGTCATATTAGCAAACCTCCCAGACACAGTTAAAAATGCTATGAAAACTAATCCTGATTTAGCAGATGCTATTCAGTCTCGATGGGACTCCCACCTGTCCAGTCACATGCAGGTGTACCAAGCACAACAGAAAAAAGAACGGGAAGCTGACAAAAGTCGTGAGGTCCACCTCCTCAAATTACAGCTGCAAGAAGCCCAGAGTAGATTAAACACTGGTAAAAAACATACCCAGGTTCAGGCTCCGGTCACTGCAGCTCCGCCTGTACCTCCTCCACCAGCTGTATACGTGGTTCCGCAGATGCCAATGCCCAATCAACGCCTCCCCAACAGGGGCAGAGGCCGTTTTAACACAGGTCAGAGGGGAGGGGGAGGTCGTTTCGGACCCCGCCCCATGCCGCAACCAAACAATGCCTGCTACACTTGCGGACAAGTTGGCAATTTTTCACGAGGCTACCGCAAGAATCCACAAGCTCAGTGGGGACCCCCACAAGGGTATCCTCAGGCCGCACCACCTGCCCAGCCGACCCCTCGACCCCCACAGCAGCCTCCTCCGCACCAAGCGCCAAAGCCAGGCCAAGCTCCCGGCCCGAGCTGGGGAAATTACCGCCTGTACTGACCGGGCCCGAGAGGCCGGGAGGAGGACATGTTCACCGACCCCATCCTCCCAATACTAGTGAACGGCACAAAGACTGAACTCATGGTAGACACAGGAGTGCGCTACTCCTCTCTCTCCACTCTTCCTCCTGGAGTGAAACTGTCTTCCAAATCCATCGCTCTCACTGGTTTCTCGGGACAACCAACCACCTTGCCATTCACTGAACCTCTCTCTGTCACCATTGCTGGACAAGTTCATCTGCACCAGTTTGTTTTTGCTCCACATTGCCCAGTGTCCTTACTGGGAAGAGACTTGTTGTTGCTCACAAAACCACTCATCCGTTGTACTGCTGATGGATTGTCACTGGTTTTGTCATGACCTGGCTAAACCTATGCTTGACTCCCTCCCTATTAATCTCTGGTCTACACACCGCCAATTTCATTTTCTATTGTTACCGCATCACCCCTGCGCATTCGCCAGTATCCCACCTCCCCAGCAGGCCAGGCCGGAATCGCGGAGACCATCGAAGGTCTGGTGGTCACCGGCGTGTTGCATCCCATCTCCCACTCCCCCTGGAATACTCCCATCCTTCCAGTGGAAAAGAAAGGCAGGAAAGTTCTGCATGTACATGACCTACGAGGTATAAACAAACTCGTCTCTACCGCCTCAGTTCCGGTGCCAAACCCCCTTTCTCCTTTGGAATTACTGGGCCCGCACCATCATTACTTCACCTGTATTGATCTAGCCAATGCCTTTTTCTGCAGTTGGCAGTTCCACTGCAGGAGCAGTTGCAACCCATTTTTGCATTTACTTTTCAGGGACAGCAGTACACTTACTCCAGACTTCCCCAAGGTTTTGTTCTTTCGCCAGGACTTTTCAATGCAGCCTTAAAAGACATTCTTTCCACTCTCCCAGTCCCGGACTCCGTTGTGTTGGTGCCCCCACTGCTGAGCTCTGCTTATCATTCAAACGCTCTACACTTCTACATCTACACTCTTCAGGGTTCAAAGTGTCACAACAGAAATTACAGTGTACACGTGCCCAGGTCTCCTTTCTCGGCCATCTTATCTCCAACAGGGGCACGGGTTTGTTCTCTGCGCACAGAGACACCATTCTCCATCACCCTCTTCCTCACACTGCTGAGGATATGTTGTCATTCCTGGGCCTGGCCAATTACAGTCGTAATTTTGTGCCAGACTTTGCTGAATACACTGCCCCCTTGCGAGACATGGTAAAAGAGGAAGGCATGAGAAACTTAAATGCCCCGCTAGATTGGACTCCAGCTGCTTCTCAGGCATTTATTCTTTTAAAGCAGTTGCTCTCTCAGGCTGCAGACATGGCGGAGCTTTATAATCTGGAACCATTTTTTATGGATGTTTCTGAAAAAGCAGTCCATTTCAGCTGTACTTTTCCAGAAAAGGGGAGATGGTAGAAGAGTGCTAATGTATTTTTCAGTACTATTGGCTCAAACAGAAAAACGAGCAGCACCTTGTGCAAAAGATGCATCAGGACCAACTAAACTGATTCAAAAAACTGCACACATAGTACTGAAACACCCACTCACCATTCTAACGCCCCACGACCTGGTAACCTACATATCAAGCACAGCCTTCACCATGACTGTGCAAAGACAAACAAGAGTAGAAAAAGTTCTACTCCAACCACATATAACATACACACATGATGGGATAAACATGGCAGAAGATATGAGAACAGCTGAACCCCATCGATGTGAGGACCGAGCAGAGATCGAAACCAAGTTCAGACAGGAACTTTCAGACACATCACTGACTGACCCAGACCTGACATTGTTTACTGACGGGTGCTGTTATAGACATCCTGATAAAGGACTCATAGCATCAAACGCAGTGGTAAGGTTATATGATTGGGAAGCAACTCGAGACACATTTGTAGTAGAAGAGGCCGCTACAATACCAGACGAAGACAAACCATCTGCCCAGATAGCAGAACTGCACGCTGTGGTGAGGGCACAGGGCAAGACAGTAAACATATACACCGACTTGGCGTACGTGCACAACACCATTCATGTGCATCTAACTGAATGGTTAAGAGCTGGGTTTAAAACAACAGCAGGGAAAGACATCAAACATGCAGACAAAGTTAGAGAATTAATGGAGGCACTCCATGCTCCACGACAGGTAGCAGTGCTAAAATGTAAAGGCCATGACAAAACCCACACCTCAGTGGCTGAAGGCAACGAGGCAGCAGACAGGGCAGCGAAGGAAGCAGGAGGAAACAAATGTGAGATGATGATGGTGAACCAGGAAGGTGAGAAGGGAGTGGAAGTGTTGGAAAGATGTATGATAGAGACAGAACAGGAACTAGCGTCCCCAGAAGAGAAGACAGATAGAAGCAGGTGCAGTGAAGGACCAAGGTATGTGGCAAGGGCCAGACGGACGTCCAGTCCCAACTGCTAGGTTATTGAAAGAACTCATAAGTGAAGCACATGGGCCGTGCCATGTTGGCCAGGGTGAGGTCCAGAGGTTGTTGCAAAACTGGTGGCATCCCTACCTGAATGGGATGGTGGAAGAGCAAGTGGGACAATGTGAAACCTGTCAACAGTTCAACACCAGAACCACCATCAAGGTGGGTCAGGGAAAGCAGAGATTTCCTCTGCTCCCAGGACAGGATGTGGAAATGGACTTTACTGACATGGGAGTCAGGGCTGGGGGATATAGGTACCTGCTCGTCCTGGTGGATGCATACACCGGATGGCCGGAGGCTTATCCCTGCAGAAAAGAGGACTCCCGGTCAGTAATCAAGGCATTGGTAAACCACTACATCCCACATCATGGTTTCCCAAGGGCTATCAGGTCCAACAATGGCACGCATTTCAAAAACAGAGACTTGCAGGAGGTTGAAAAGCTACTAGGATTGAAACATAGGTTCGGAACGGTGTATCACTCACAGTCCCATGGGAAAGTGGAAAGGATGAACCGTACAATAAAAGAAAAAATCGCCAAAATGTGTAACGACTCAAACCTGGTGTGGACGGACGCCGTTCCCGTCGCACTAATGACTGTCAGGATGGCCATCAACTCACATACAGGGTTCACTCCTTTCGAGTTGCAAACAGGAAGGCCGTTCCCAGGACCTGCAAGCATCCCACCACACCTACAACCTACAGTTAAAATCGCCCATCGACAATACTATAAACTTGTACAGTGTATGCACTCCAGGTTCGCTAGGCAGATCGGAGACCGGCAGATGCAGCCAGAAGACCAGGCAGACGTCCATCATACAGCGCAGGTCTGGTTGAAGGCGATCAAGAGAAAGTGGACGGAACCACGGTGGACAGGACCATTCCGTGTCCTGGAAAGAACGTCCCATGCCTTACGTCTGGCTGGAAAAGGAGACACATGGTTCCACCTGTCTTCTTGCGCACCTGTGCGTGACACCTAAAAAGGGGTACTCTCAACCCCAGGGCAGAATAATCTCTGAGTCACCCCTGGCCGTCAGGTAGTCTACCCTGGCCCACCCAACTCAGAGGAAAGAGGGAAAAGGTGAAAGACCTCCCCCCCAACCCAAGGGAGAGAGAAGAAGTGCTCCTCCCCGTCACGTGGCATGCCAAGCCACCAACAAAAGACAGTCACACGAATTCTGTTGTTATTACATGCCTCGCTTCCGCGCTAACACTATACCCTCAGGTTTTGTGTTCACACTAGACTATAGGACTGCAGCTCTGTGGCTGGCTCGACAAAAAACTATCATGACTGCTGTGGTAGAGGACCGCTGGGTGGCACAAGTAACACAAACAGACTCATACAGTTTAGAAGAATCATACTCCTTGGGGAGTGTAGCAGAATACGTGACTGAAGTCAACTCGGTTACAAGCAAAGTATTCATACATCCATTTTATTTGAGGGTAGGAATAGATTCTGTAGTGGTAGATCTCGTGGCGGAAGTAGTACATGCATGGATCTGGTGGTGTGAAATTAAACTGGCACAGTTGACCATATTTACTAGTAAACCCTATTATCCAGATCAGGATGAAGCCTGCATACACTGGGCCAGGGGGTGGAAACCACAGGTTGGGTGGCACTACTGGTTTAAGGGCCCTGTGGTCCCGCGGAGACGAAGGGGCAGTGTTGGTGGACATAGCAAAGAAAAATAAACCATGGTGCTCTGTTCGCACGGTTATGGGTATTGTAGGATTACTAATAACAGCTGTTATAGTTCCCCTCATCCTGCTATGGGACGACGTTCTACTCACATTCATTGAATTATCAATGGACATTTTTGAGGCGTCCATTACGAGCTCTGTGGATATGCTTTTTGTGAACTGGTACTTGGGAGGCTGTGTAGGCTTGGTTGGCTGTTTACAAATTTGCAGGGTCATGGAGTTATAGGGTGAAGCATACTGGACGAATTTCAGAAGGACGCAACGTTTGTACATTTCCCCAACATCCACAATGTTTGATGACATTTGAACTGGAACATCGCCTGTTCTGCATCCCAATTCCCTAGAATGACACCACTGTAGTACTCAACCCCCAACAATATTTCGAGACTCAAGCTACAGATTATTACCTCAGTGCTGTGTATTCCACTGGATGGGATGGGACTGTCGCGATCACCACAGCCTGGGCTCCCACTGGCCCCGAATCCTCGAGCATATTTTATCAGGCGTAGTCCCAGCTAAGGAAACATGTGAAACTGACCAAGGCCTCGCAGGGGCGCTTGGTGCTGTCTGTCCAGTGGAACTTCTCACATCAGCTGGACATACTGTGGCATCACACACTCTCTAGCAGAACCAGAACAGGCGATGTTCCAGTTCAAATGTCCTCAAACATTGTGGATGTTGGGGAAATGTACAAACGTTGCGTCCTTCTGAAACTCGTCCAGTATGCTTCACCCTATAACTCCATGACCCTGCAAATTTGTAAACAGTCAACCAAGCCTACACAGCCCCCCAAGTACCAGTTCACAAAAAGCATATCCACAGAGCTCGTAATGGACACCTCAAAAATGTCCATTGATAATTCAATGAATGTGAGTAGAACGTCATCCCATAGCAGGATGAGGGGAACTATAACAGCTGTTATTAGTAATCCTACAATACCCATAACCGTGCGAACAGAGCGGGAAATAACAGCCACAGGCAATAATCGGCTGCTCACGGCACAACAGGCTGCGGGGCGAGCTCACTCTAATTGTATTGTTTGCGCCAGACCCCGCCCCCCTTCTCAAAATGATCCCGGTTAACATCAATGACATTCTTACCAGCCTTGGTGATTGGCAGTCACTCGCCATCACTCCTCCACCCCGGCTGAAAATGAACTGCCTGCTCGATATGCTCCAAAACTGTTCCTGAATCGCCGTGCGCCACATTAGATAAGATAATTCCCGTAACGCCCTCGAACGCTATTCCTCCTCTTTTCGATTCACGTCTATTCTCCAAATGTTACTTGCTATCATCAAAATAACCACAATGCGGAAAAAGACTAAAATTGGAAAGATTCCATTAACCCAATGTCACACACTTGTTAATGTGTCAGATATTAATCCCGCTCCACAATTGACCGTTTCCAGGGCAGATGTGGGGTGGTACTGTGGCGGCCGCCAACTGTATGGATGGTTACCCACAAAGTGGTCTGGTAGATGCACCTTGATCTCACTTCTTGCTCCAGTACAGGTTGTTCCATTAAAGGATGCCACTATGTCATCTTTGAAGGCCCTCTTTCCAACAGAACTGAAACGACACAAAAGAGAGGTCATGTCATTCACTGGCACCTCCCCAGTCTATTTTGATGCAATAGGACAACCCAGAAACATTCCACCTGAATACAAACTAGCAGATGAAGTTGCAGCTGGGTTCTCTGGTGCCTTCGTAGTTCCCTTACAAAACACAGAACGAATTAATTACATTCATTACAATGTTCAACGTTTGGCCAACTACACCAGGGATCTGGGAATGGCAGTCCATGAACAACTGTCTGCTACCTCCCTCATGGCGTTCCAAAATCGTGTGGCAGTGGACATGTTGGCTGAAAAAGGTGGTGTGTGTGCTATGTTTGAGGAACAATGTTGTACCTTTATCCCCAATAATACTGCGCCCGATGGCAGTCTCACTCGCGTTCACTTTCTGCGGAAATGAAGGAACATTCCGGAGTAGATCCATGGTTCGATGACCTTATGGACAAGTGGTTCAGGAAATGGCGTTCCCTTGCTCGCTCTATCCTTACTGCAATAGCTGTGTTTTTAGGAATCGTAGTCACATGTGGTTGCTGCTGCATCCCCTGTATCCGTTCCTCAACATCAACATGCGGCATGCCATCATATAAACGATGCAATCATTGTCAGACCTGGCCCACATCCGGTTGACATACAGCTTGCCATGCCAGTCAGCCAGCAGTGCCGGACTGATCACGGATCTGGCCCAGACCCGTCTATGTAGGTTACATGGCCACCATGGCCTGTAGGAATGTCATAGAGAGATTTCGATTTTATTAGCCTTCAAAGCTCCGAACGCCGAAACCCGCCGCCTGCCTCCTCTCATTCAAATACATGGGGAAAAAGAAAAAAATTCTTAAATCTCCCCTGATAGAACACCTCGAACAAGTTGCGACTGGTTAAACCATGACTCTGATCAATAAAGCGAGCAGATCAGAAGTGCGACAAGAACCTGCCGAACAAGACGATGTAACACATGTGGGGAAAATTCCATAAAACATGAGCTTTTCAACGAGAAAGAAAAACAATGTTAAAATTGTGCGTCTGTGTCAAACTGAACCTTCTAGTGTCTAAAGGGTACATCTGACTGCTTCCAAACCCACACAGACTGAAAGACAATACATTTTCCTCTCAAGAAATGATCATTTTTTTAAAATATTTGCCCGATAACTCTGGATTCTGAGGAGTTGTTTCCAAAAAAGTTGATAAAATCTCTCCCCCACTATGACATCACTAACTGCAGCTGTGTCCATCACTTTTGCATCATTCACACCAAGAATTACGCAATACCATGTCAGTCAGTGACCACTTGACCTACATGTCCTGACTTTCCAAATAAAAGTCCCAAATGCCTTCCAAATAAAAGTCCCAAATGCCTTCAAAATAAAAGTCCTTGTTTATCAAAAATTTAAATGTTGACTTCAAAATGGATATTAAGTGTTTAGCTTGGTGTAGGGGTGAGCTGGCTTTCAAAACAAAAGCTCAAAAGTATGATTTTAAGCCACAACAACAGACTGTGACTGCCATCTCAGATAAAAGATGGGCAACCAGACTCTGTAGCTCAGCCTACTGAGTTTTCTCATGTCCCTCTTTTTGATTTTAACTCTTTCACTGACCACAATGATTGCTAAAATATGTTCTCACCAACAGCCTGCACTCTCAAGACATTCTTATTTTACTTAGTGGGTGGACATTACCTTTGCCCTGCTTCAGTCAATAGTAATATTTGATTATATGATATATATATAAGATCAAAATTGGACCTATATTGATTGGGGAACATTTTTGTTTTACAGAGTTACAGTTGTAGACTTGGATTGCCCAGAACACGGAATTGCCACAACTTGCTTTCCAATGTCTAAACATGGTTTTACGACCACAACACTAAAGCTTAAATGATTTAGTAAAAACAGAAGCGGAGTCTGGGATAGGTTGCAAATGAAGTGAAAATTATTAATTTTGAGATGTTGGCATGTTTAAAATGTGACATTTGTCTTTTCTTTTGTTTCTCAGTGAATGGATGTGTTTGGCAGAAGTCGTCATTTGAAAGACTGCGCTTCATGCAATGGAACCGAGACATCTCCAGAGCCAAGGAAGGGAATGTTCTTCTACGCCACGTTGTCGGTGATTTCAGACCCTCTGAGGGCAGAGATAATCATTCAGCATCCTGAGATGAGAGGAGCTCATTGTCCAGTTCAATCCCAGCCAGGATATGTACAATTACAGCAAATTTTCCCAAGACAACACAACCACCTCCAGGAGATCATGACGTCAAGCAATAAATGCCAACGCCCAAAACCTAAGGATGGCTCATGTACTTTGCAGAATGATCACTCTCAAGTGAAAAGAAAAGCTGATTCTATGCCATCATTTCATAGAATGAAGAGTCCTTTATTTCAACGGATTTGTCAAACCAGCCCGTTACTAATGGGATTATTGGAAGGTAATGAACTTGCTTTTAAAGACTTGGCTAGCCCCTCAACTTCTTCAGCGAAGAAAGCGGATACCATTGGACTCCAAAGCAAAAATCCTTCTGTAAAAGGACAAATGAGTCAGAAAGGGACAACTGTCATGGTTCCATCAAGATGTGGGCAGACTAGAACAATGGCACAAGATCCTGCAACCACTCATTCTGGCCACTTTCAGCCAAATGTTCTCCATTCTTCACTCAGCACTGATCCATCCGCATACAATTATTCGGCAGCGGATGTGGACAGATTATCTTCAAATATACCTATGTACCGCACAAATGCTGAAATACTGGAACTTATCAATGAGAGGGTTGCATTATTTAGGGCACGACGTCACAAGCCAGACCACAACTGGCCAAATTTCACCGGCATTCCTCGTCATTCAACTACTTTTTCCTCTGACAAGAAAGATGTAACAATGCATGACTTCAGCTGTTCTCCTACAAAACAGAGCCCCATAGTGGCTGGACAAGCATGTGAAGTGGATAGGTTGAAAGGCACACATGCAAATCCAAAGTTCACTTCTACTTCTGACAAGAATGACAACATACCTGCATTCAAACATTCTAAAGGTATGGAGACCTCTTCTGTTAAAGTTGGTCCTAATGAAGTCGTTGACAAGTGCATCACTGTAGGACTAGAGACTGTAACAAAGAACCAAGGAGACACCTCTTGGGATAAAGAAAATGTATCTTTGAATGTTGTTAAATTTCAACAATATGAAGATGTTTCAGAGACCGAAGAGCCAGTGCAGCAACACCGAGAGCACAAGGAGTCACAAGTTGCTGCAATCTCTGGAGATATCAGTCATGAACATTCAGAAGGTACAACCACCACTTCGGTAGAACTCGTTCACAATGAAGCCTTTGACAAATGCATCACTGCAGGTGTAGATTTGCCTGAACAAGCAAGTGATGGCAGGAAATTTGTTTGCGCAGAAGATTGTGATGTTCAAACATTAAGTTCAGAGAAAGTCAATAAGAAACATGTGACAAACATTGTAAATATGAATCCTGCTACCCATTCTCTATATGCACTGAAAGAACTGGTAGTAAGTTTGGATGGTGTGGTCACCAATGCAGAGATGGACAATGTTTCTGAAGTTCTACTGCAGCAGGATTGGGATGGTGATAGAGACAACATTCATGTCTTTGCATCCACCGAATATCCCCAAATAATGTTAGAAGTGGCTGCTACCTGCACAAGGCATGAAGAAGAGAGTCCTACGGTCATTCAAGTGCTTTCACCTAGGTCATCGCTATGCAGCTCTTTGACACAGGAAGACCGGACTTCTTGGACAAGTATTGAGAATAAATTGCCTGGTAGAGAGCCAGTGTGTGAGGTTTCCTCTATCACCAAACACACAGCAGCAAAAGACCAAGGGAATACCAGCCTAAAACCAGAGGACATTGGCAGTGTTCAAAATGTAACAAATTTGTCAATTTATCCACAACTGCCCAGACAGCAAGGCATGGATGCAAACAAGCAGAAAAACGCAAAAGGTATGCAAAGTTACAAGACTACAAGCAAAGAGGTGCACTCGAATATTAAACAAAGTTCATCAATGCATGAGAATGTACCACTGAGGGATGATAACCGAGAAGAGCAGCTGCTTTCTCATTCAAGTTCGCATAGTGTTGGAGAGACTGTAACAAACAACCATGGAGCCCCCTCCTTGGGTAAAAAAATTTTCTCTGTGAGTGTTCTAAAAGTTCCACAATATGACGATGTTTCAGATGCTGAAGGTCCAGTGCAGCAACACGGGAGGCACAAGGAGTCACAATTTGCTGTATTCTTTGAAAATATCAGTGATGATGAAAATCTGCAGACTGCAAATACAGTTGTGGAAACAGCTATACATCAATCAGAAGGCTCTCTATCTAAAATTAAGTCACATGAACAGATGGAATCAATATCATATGACAAACTGATTCCAGAGCCTCCACAGAATTGCTGTTGTCCATATTATATTGAAACTGTGACTGGTTTTGAACATGTGCTTTGTCCTAAATGTGATGGTGAGAGACTGATTCGAGTGCAGACATATGGATCACAGAGTCCTTCCATTGTTTTGAAAAAGGAAGACGAGAGCGATGATGAAGTGGATGATTGGCTTGTGATACCCTTAAAAGTGGATGACATTACAGAGCATGACCAGGTTGCGCCAGGTGATGCCAATCATGGAGAACAAATTGGAATTCCAAACCCAGTTCCAGGTGCGGCGTCTCCCCTGGCAGTGTTGGACACTACTAAGAGCTCAAGCACACAAGTGCAGACTGAACAGCCTGGTAACGGTTATTGCATTCCACCACCAGAGGGCATGCTTGATTTGGAAATTGATATTCTGCACAGCAGCAGAAATCCCAGCTGTGAGTCTGATAGCTGTGAAACGGAAGACAGCTGTGATTACATGCCTATTCAAGGACGGAATTATTTGACGGTGTCACAGCAGGCTTGGAAGAACCTGCCAGCTCTTTTACCTTCTGAGCATGAAGACAAGAGAACACGTTTTCACGTACATCAAAAGTGGAGGAGGCAAAAGTCTTTAACAAAGAGAGACAAATCAAACCTCGGTTCTGACAGTGAGGGTGAAAATGACAGTGGGGCGAAGTTGACCAAAAAAAGAAAGAAGTCAATCCGTCCACGTTCAGAGGATATTGGTGCGACTTCATTTCATCGTCATAAAAGACATTCTTCAGAAACAGACGATCACTGTGAAACTGTTGAGGAAAAATCAATGCCAGAGCAGCTGTCCAGTTACCCACAAGAGCTGTCTGTTAAAAACCTTTCAGAAGACAGAACTGAACTAGTCCCTGGCACTGAGACAGATGACAGTTTTGATGATGCTAACTACACAAATGCCAAAAGGAGTTGCGCGTCATCGTCCGATTCAGGGGATGACGGTATTGAAGAAAAAAGGAAGCTTGAAGAAGCCATTCAACAACTTAAGCAAGATCCTCAGCATAAATCTCAGGTTGGGCAGGCAATAGAAGCGCCTGGTGGATCCGCAGAACCTCCACAAAGTAAAAAGACTAAACAAGGCCTCAAACTGATTAATGCTGAAGCGCAGACTGGTCCTGCTCCGCTTGGGACAAACCGAGAAATAACATCAAAAGGCAACCATGCTGCTTACAAAGCACATAGAAAAGACAAAACAAACAAAAAAGCAAGAAGGGCAGCAAGGATATATTCAGACTCCTCGGAAACGGAGGAAAGTGAGGATGCCTTTTCTGATGTGTCAGATAGTCTGCTTATCAATAAACATATAAACATTGGTCAGATGAATGAAACCAAAGATGGAACTCACCACGTTCAACAAATGGCAAACCTATTGATGACTTCCAAAACAAATAACACCGACGATAAACTGGAAAAAGACCATGTCGCCAAAAAGGCAAAAACAGCTCAATTATCAGAAACTGAGGACAGCGAGGATAACTTCTCTGACACTCCAGACAGTTCTACACTTCAAAAACAAAACAAGAGCTTATTGTCTCACAAAGAACCACCAGACAAACGTCCCCAGTATGCTGACAGCACTTCTCCACCCCTGGGAAGCTTTGTTGTTAATCGTCTTTATGTTCAGGAATCTCAGTCCAATGAACCCTTGCAACTTTCTAAACATTTTCCACTGCAGACCCTCGGTGCAGGTGGACAACCTTGTGTGACTGCAAACACCAATGCTGCAGCTGCTGCAACAAGGGAAAAGGCAGATTCTAAATGGCAGACACCACAATGGAACAGACATAAAGAGGGGAGATTTGTCCCCACATCAAGGTCTTCAAATAATTCACACCCTGCAGTTCAATTTCCCAATTGTACACCATTTACTTTTGCTCCCAAGCAGCACTCGCCTGCATCCAGACAACAGTTGTCTCGTTCTCACAGCAGCCCTTCCACTTCAGGCCTTCCTAGCTCCTACCCAAAGAATTCCTCCTTCCCTACAGCTGCACATTCTTCAGCATTGGACAAAGTGAAGGGGATCTGGAAAGCTCGATTTCACCCAATTCCTGTACACAAAAAAGCTAGCCTTGGGACAGAGGACAACTCAAAGAACGACGTCAACCCCACAAGGGAAACGGAGCCTGGGCCGAGTAACCCTTCAAGGTTTCACAGACGAAGACACAGTTCCTACAAGTCGGAAACCCCTTTGATGAAGAAGACCAAGTCTGAGGCAAAAGAGAGGACAAGGGATATCAATTATAACCCACAAAGGCGACACAGTGTGTATTTTTTTTTTCCCCTCAATCGTTTTGATGTCATTTAACCTGTCCTGAACTGAATTCAGTCAAATTAAAAGTAATTTTTGCGACAGGTCATGCTGTACCTGATCATTACAAGTGGAAGAATCCCAGAGAAAGACGGGAAGGTGAAGGTGATGTACAACACTTTTATTGAGAACAGTTGAAATTACTGATCCAGAGTTTTGATGTTGCTGTGCCACACTAGTAGATGGAGTAGTTGTAGTAGTTTTTTTTTTTTAATTCAAGAAACTCTTTTTAATGCCAATGAGAAGGAAACCTGAGTGACACCTGCTCTCTCAACTTTACAGTTGAAGGGGGGCATTTGTACGCAGTAAGTTCACCATGGGTATGCTTCTCATGGTTTTTACATTGTTATTGTGACTGAAGGAGTGCACTCTTTGGTGTCCGTGTTTCATGCCACACTCCTATTGATACGAGTGGAGGACATCGAAGCATTATTCTTGTGTCTGCTCTGAGAGTGAGATTGTAAAAAAATTGCACATGTCGGAGAACCATGGCAAGAGGCTTGTTTAACCGTGAGCCGACCGGTTCCATCTTGATATTTCCTGTTTTGTAATGGGTAGAACAGTGGGTTAGTACATGAGCATTTAGCAGTGTAATGTTTTTGCTCATCAAAGATCAGAGTTTTGTACCTTTTTTGGGGGATTTCAAGTTTTAAATTTGCAGAAGACGTTTCATGTATTGAGAAGAAGGGTAAATCAAATACTCAAAAGTTCTGTCTCCTAAGATTCGCCTTCATCATTTCTTCTTAACTTTTCAACTTCATTCATGGTTCTTCCAAATTTCCCACTATGCTGAAACCTTAATGCTAATGAAAAGGAAACAAAGGCATTTTTAGTTTCATCTTGAAATGGAAGATTGGAACACGATGCAAGCTGACCAGGTTTTGTGTTTATTGCAGGCTCCAGGAGGCGGCGGACAAGGTGTCCATCATCTCCGGAGCTCGAGTGGGACTAAACCGCTCATTAGCTCCAGTACCAGATGACATTTTTCTTAATGGTTTGGCCACATGGATAAATATTCCAAATACTAGACTGAAATTTTTGGATTTTGACTGTGATTGTATATGCGTTTTGTTTATATTATATAATAGTTTTTTTGTTACAGGTTGTTTTTTTTGTTTTTTTTAAGAACTTCAAAAAAGTTGACTTAAGTTCAATGTTCTCTGAATACTGTTCAAAGTTGAATTGTTTTCCATTGTTTCACTTTGTCTTCAGAACAGTTTGGAAAATATGTTTGTTTTTATTAAATGGAAAAGTTTTTTATCGCTATTCTTCTGTTCAGATCATTTTTATTGGATCACTCGGAGTCCTTGCATCATTTTAAGCTCCCAGTACATGGTCTGTAGGGGTGGGAATGGCTGTTGTTTTTCCACAGGACCTTTAAAGTTACTCTGAAAGATTTACTTTTTGTAAATATACTTCCCATAAAAGGTATCACGTCTGCACAGAGAATAAACCCATATAGGAAAACAAGATATGGCAACATTTGATCGATATAGCCAGACTTCGGTGATTTGACGTCACTCAGCTGTGTGAGTCGCCCCAGAGTGTTTACAAAGTCCATCACATCCATTCACACACCATGAAAGGTGCGGTCACTCCAATGGGAGCAGTTTAGGGTTCAGTGTCTTGCCCAAGGACACTTTGGCATATACACAGGTGGAGATGGGAATTGAACCTTCCAATTGGGAGACAACCACTCTACCAAGCGAGGCATGCCGCCCCACTTTCTCAGAGTATTCAGGCCATGAGAATAGTCTTAAATATTGTGAAACTGATTATTCCAATCTTTTTATTCATTTTAGGCATTTACAAACATACATGAACTCAAACGTTGTTAAAAAGAAAAAAGCAGCAGGCACTATAAAATGAAATGACATCATGCATCAATGTTGGAAAAAGAATTATACACTGCATTTGGACTCAAAATAAAGAAGGAATGGCTGCCATATCTTATCATAGTTTAGAATTATTTGCTTATGCTGCATCTCAGGTGTTCAAGCTTCAAATGAGACATTTGAAGCTTGAACTTCCTCCACCCAAATCTTAAATGCTGGTGGAGCTGACTTTTTCCAGTTAAACAGTATCAAGCGTCTTGCGAGTAAAGTCATTGAGACAACTGCCGCTGCCTGTTGAGGCGTCACTGTAATATCTGCTACAACCCCAAATGAAGCCGTAACGGGACTCAGACTGATGTTCTTTTTACACATAAATGAGATTGTATTAAATATTCCCTCCCAAAGATCCTACAGCCGGGGACAAAACCACAACATGTGACTCATGTGAGCAGTGGCATGACCACATGTCAGACAGGACGGAGTCTGGATACTTTACTAGGCGATAGATGCAACCTGTGCAGCACCTTAAACTGAAGTAGACCAGGTTTTACACAGACAGGAGGAGTGGATTCTTGGAATGGCTGTTTGTTTATTATCTGAAAATATTTCACCTAATTCTTCCTCCCATTGAATTTTTAAGTGGTTCAACGACGGGGATGCGTCACCCTGGATTCTGTTGTAAATTACAGACGCCACACCTTTATCGAGTGGCTCTAAGGTCAGACACTCATCAAGCCATGTTCTTGGAGGCAAGGTTAGAGAGACGGATGCTTTAACAAAACTACGTAGTTGTAAGTATCTGGAAAAAGTCTGATTGTGGAACGTCAAAGTCCTTCTCTAACTGTTCAAATTAGATAAATGTAGTTTTTAAAGAGATCCTCAATGCATCTTAGTCCTTTCTTGTGCCATTGTTGAAAGGATGAGTCGATCAAAGACGGGGCAAAATTGACATTACACTGAATTACATTACACAATCAGAGACTGAATTTAAAGTGAGTTCTGAACTGGAAACTGATTGTTTATCATTTTTCCAGTGCAAATCGAGATCTCCCGTGATTGAGTCAACAAACAGGATCTTGTAACATAATGCCTTCAGGAATCTTTGGGAGTTTCCATGATGCCAAGATGTCAACAAACCCTGGGATGTTCCATGAAGTTTTAATGCTGGAAATACGTGTTTGGGTGTAATAAAGAATTTCCTTCAGAAAAGAATCGACAACATATTGGAGGTAGGTCCTACATCTTTCATTTTCCCCATGTGCATTCTAGTAGAGTTACTTCAAAAGGCAATATACGAGAGTCTGTGTGTCTGTGTGTGTGTCACATGAGAAGATACACATTTCAAAGTGAGTGACTAGTACAATCAGCCTGCCATAAGAAATATTAATTAATCTGAACAGTAACCAGTTGGTTACTATTTGATTTCAGTTCTATGCATTCAAAATGGCAGTCCATGCATTCCTTTTGTGATTTCTGTGGTTGAATCATGTTTGTCAAGTCCTTTATTTGTCACAATCAATTATTTACAGTGTAAATGTGCTTTGAAATGTTTATGATACTTGTTCCGCACTGAAATGACAAGATTTGGAAAATCTAAATTTAAAGCACAAAATAATGTTGATATTGATGATAATAATGAAAGATGAAGCACACAGGAGATAAACATAGCTATATGCAGTGGTGTGCAGTCAGGGGCAGCAGGGCGAGCACTGCAGGCCAATCAAATTTTCATGTGTTATTGACGGAACACCCCAGGGCAAGCAGAGTTTCTCCAAGAGATGCCAGTGCGTAAATCCAAGATATGAAATGACGCAATCAGCCAGAACACTTGCCGGAAGTGATGTACACGGAATGTGACGCGCCGAAAGTGACGTATACGAAAGGTGACGCACCGGACGAGAGGCTGCCATTGGGGAATCCAAGATGGCCGACAATATGGCTGCTTCCTTGTGATCGCCACCTCATTGTTCCGCCATTTTAATCCGAATCACCAACACAGCGCCACTGTCGGTGGGAGGCGGTAGTACATTCCAGAACGTCTTCCAGAGGCATCTGGTGCCACATGGCTGAGCAGAGAGCAGAATCGTAAGTAGTCGTAGACACGTCCACCCATACCTGGCCAGTGATACTAGCTGGTAACAGGTAACAGGAACACCTGGTCAGTGACACCAGCTACTTCCTCCCACAAAGCTTGACCCTCTGTTCTCCTTCCTTCGGACTCTTCAGCCTCGTCACTCAGGCCTCCAGCATGGACCCAGACTCTGCTCAGCCTTGATGGCTTTGAGTTTGAACTAACAACATGTAACACCTGAACCATCACTCCTCCTCCTACATAACCTCTGATATGAAGATCTCACCTGGTCCACCTGCTTCTTCAGCCTCTGCCAGGTGAATCGATGGTAGAGTATTGCTTTGTCTGCAGCCATTGGTTCATAATGAGTGTGTGTGTAGGAGGCAGATCACTATAAGATTGTTCTTCTCTCCTTTTCATCCTTTCACATTAAGTAGTTCTTTGTCCATATCTTTATTTAATTTATTTTAAATGAAATAAACAAACAAATATATAGTGAATACATCTCTTGTTTTGCAGGATTTTATATCCAGACACAGAAATGCTGGAATGGAAGCAGTGTAAACTTTGTAAAGTCTGGCTGCATGTTGGTTGTTTGTTAAAATCCCACCAACATCTGGATGAGTCATCCAGCTGTGGCTGTAACACCACGAGCGAGAGCACAAGTAGTACCTTGTACCCTAACAATAGTTATCAAGTATTCAATAGATGTGTGTCGTATGGCAGAAATGACTGAAGCACTTGGCTGAGATATTTATTCTGGACTCTTTGTGTTGGACGCTGTGTCTTTAAATGACATCACTACATTCCTAAAGGGTTTGAACCATCAACCGTTGTTTGATGATCACATTGTCAACGTAAAACATCAACTGATTCTGCATCGTGTCTCCAGTTGGCTGATTGATATTGTTAAATGACAGGAACAATAATTACCAGACAGTTTTGACTTTAATCAAAGTGTAACTTTGCTGCTGCTGCATCTTTTATTGGTTTAACAACAGATTATAATCTGCAGGATGATTGAGGTGTAGAAGGGGGGAGATCCTGACTGGATTCTCCAGAGAGCAGATCAAGGTGAGTCAAACAAACTCTGCTGTTAGTGGTTCTATTCTCTAGAGCTGCTCTATGTTCTCTCTTTGCTCTTTGTCTTCAGACCTTATATGATGATCTCATGGAGTCGAGGGTCTGTTCAGACAGAATGAATCTCTGGAAGATGTCGTCAGCATCACTTTCCCTGAAGCAGCAGCTCAAACTGAGGATGTTTCCTTTCGGTGAGCAGCAGGTAAGAAAACATCTCATCAGTCAAGTTTGAGAGTTTGTACTGAACATAAGTTTGATTTGTTTACTTGTCTTCCTCTGTATTGCAGCAGATGTTGGAGATGCTGAAGGAGATGGAGGAAGTCACAGGAATCCAGGAGGAGGACCAGAGACTCGTCCGTTACCTTTTGATGTTTTGCTCCCAGAAGTAAGATGATCAATGGAATGGAGGACATCATAGAAGTAGAGTGGTCAGTATTGTGAGTCTTTGTAAACCTCTCCACCTGCACCTTGTCAAGGTCTTTCAGATCCTCATCAACATCCTGATGTCTGAGGTCCTACAAGGCTTGAGGCAGAGGTCATCATAGCCAGAGGGAGAACGTTCTAACATGCTCTCACAGGGGAACCAACCGGACATGACAGTGGAGCTGAAGGTGGATTGAAGCCTCCTGTCCTGATCAGTCTTCACAGAGTGGATCTCTCTCTCCTCTGTCCTCTGTCCTCTCCTCTGTCCTCTCCTCTGTCCTCTGTCCTCTGTCCTCTCCCCCCACCCAGCCAGCAGGAAGCCTCCACCTCTGACTTTTTGTTTCTGCAGGTCTCTTCCTGTTAGAGGGAGTTCTTCCTTTCCACCGTCGCTCACGCTTCCTCATGTGGATTTGTTGGGTTTTCTCTATTAAAGTACTGTCGTGGTAAAATGCTATCTTGGCCTTATACTCATTATATTTGATCATCAGAGGCTTCCTACCTTCCTGGCTTTAAGCCAGCAACTCTTGGTTCACTCCCTTCTCCAGCAAGGCCTTATCAGCCTGGGAACCAAGGTCAACGCTCTGCTATTGCTAAAACTCAACGGTTCAATTGTTCTGCTTCAAACCCCTCCTCCTCCTCCCCACCGGTTAAGACTCACTGCAGCAACTTGTGAGACGCTCACTCGATCCTGCAGACAGCTGAACGCACTCTGCAGGATCCAGTGGGCTTTTGGGACCCAATAAACTTCTCCTGACAAAAAAACCTTGTTCTAACTCTTTATTCCAAACAGCACCGACAACAACAACAAAATATCCACGACAGTACCCTGTGTTTGTATTTAAAATAAAGAACTATGACATGATTTATGATGTGTTTTATTCTTTTAAAGGTGTCAAAGGTATTTGTTGAAGGTTTGTCATGGACATTTACTCCTTTCCTGCTGAAGAAACTACAGTTATTCTCCATTCTTGTCATTTGTTTTGCTTCATGCAGCCACATTGTCACTGGATGAATGAAGGAGGCAGATCAGTTTAGTAGCTGACCTCTGACCTCTGACCTCTGAGCTTCACTGTGGTTACAGATGACCTCTGACCCGGCGCTTCACTGCGGTTACAGCTGCAGCAGAGTTAGACAACTTTGTCAATCATGTACGCAGCAGGAGTAAACAGAATAAACTTTTGTTATATAGCTCACTGACAATTTGGGCTATAAAAAGACACAGGTGCAGTGAAGTGAAATGTAAATGTAAAGCAGAATTTAGAATAGAGCAGAGTGGAGTTAGATGAGACACTTTTATTATTTTGACCTGAAGGCAAGGAAATATGACAAATAGACATCCTGAAATAATTCTGCCTCATTTCTTTGTCATACATTATTGCCTCAAATAGCAACGTTTTAATTTCTTTTCAGAAATGTTTGTAGTGATTCCATCTGAGCCTGGAGATCAGTCAGAGCCTGTTTTCATGATGATACTTCAATTTTCAAATCCTCCTCACAAACATTTCTAAAGTTTTCATCATTTACAGTAATAAATGATTTAAAGTAATTCAGCATTTTGTTTAGAATAAGAAGAATCATACAGGTATCTAAAGAAATTCAAGCTCTCCTTCACTATACTTTTTGGTTCTAAGTATTCTTCCCCATTCATCATGAGAATGAATCTTTTTTTTTCTAGGCTGTTTTTATAAATTGAATGTGGAATATGATGGTTGTTTCTCCTTCCTCAATCCACTTGGCTCTGGACCTTATAAATACTCTCTGAGCTTTATTCAGATACAATCTACCTGGATTTACCTTCCAGTGTACTTGTACTCCCAAGAACTGAACATGACCCATGAAGCCATGACGTAACTTTAGCCACTGACGTCATTCTGCCTTTTAAAAATTGCGACGTTTACATACAAGTATGTCAGCAACCACAAACAAGTATGACGTCGCACATACGCCGCCATTATTGTTTTAATTCTGGAGAAGTACGGTCGCGCGGCGGAGCATGTACTCCTGCCTCCCACCGACAGTGGCGCTGTGATTGTGCTTCAGAACAAAATGGCGGCGATCACAAGGAAGCAGCCATATTGTCGGCCATCTTGGATTCCCCAGCGGCAGCCTCCCTTTTGAGTCACTGTGAACGAGCCGGAGGAGACGCGCACTGAGAGCTGATCGGCATGTGAGTCAAACGATTTGATTTGAGTTTCCGATCAGGAATCAATAGTTTGTAAAGTCCTGCAAAGCTCACTGGACGTTCACCGGAAGTGCTCCGCTTTATTTTGACAGCGTCAGAATACGGAGCGTTTTAGAAACCTTTAAGAACATCTAAAACCTCGAAAGAAAAAAAAAAGCATTTAAAATGGTTTTATAACCTCTTCAAAAAACGCCTTTAAAATGTTTTGTAAAAGTTTTTAGGCGCTTGTGTTTCCTTCATGTTGGTTTTATTGAGCAAATATCTACAAAAAATCCTCTCAAAATGTCCTGAAGATTTTTTATTTCATAAAACGTCATTGTTGACTTTATGTATATAAAATCATATTAATTGTCTTTTTACAACAACTTGAGTCTCATTCACCGTCAGCCTGATTCAAACTTACTATCTTGACTCTTGTTGTCTTTTGCTGCAGCCCGCTTTAGTTATAAATTCAAAATTTTATTCGTTTTATTTGATATAAAAGCAGGCAGTGAATAACACTAGTTTAAAATTAAAGATAAATACTTAAAATCGTTCCTATCTTGCCTCTTGTTGGCCTTTGACTGAAGTCTGACTGAAAGGAATATCTTGGTGACATTTGCTGGAGCCTGATTAATTATAATAATCATCTTGTCTCTGGTTGGCCTTTGTTGTGTGTGTAGTGATGGTGTGTGTGTGTGTGTGTGTGGTGCATTCAGGGACCGTCGTCCACCTCCAGGTTAACGTCTCTTATCTCATCAGTCCTTTGAACTTTTGTGCAGATTGGAGGAGTTGGAGAGACTCGGCTGGAGAAACTCGGTGAACTCTAAAATGTGAGTTAAAAAGGAGAAAACATTGTGAAAGTCAACCAGGATTTGTGCGTTTTAATTTTTCAAAAATTAGAAGTCTCCAATTAAAGTTTCTCTTTTTAAGTTTGCTGAAAGTTTTGCATTTGTTACGACCCGGCACTGCAAAGACAAAGATGTAGGTGTAGGAAGTAACAATAACCAGGTGAGTTTGGGTGAAGTGAGGGTTTTATTAGTAGTTCTCAGGATTACAATAATCAAACAGAACCCTAAAGATACAATAATACAACAAAGGAGGGACAAACGGGTAGTGCCCAATAACTCTACAATGTTTGACTTAATAGAACAAAAATCAGCTTCTTCACTCGAAGGCTGTGAACTAAAGTTTCTACCAACACAAATTTGCAAAATGGAAACGAACAAATCACCTAATTAACACAAACCAATCAGCTGGTGCCGTCACCAATCAGCTGGACAAAGGTTCAGGTTGACGAAAGTTTAACTAAATTCACAGCCTCAAATATCGGAGTGGAGCCGAGATCAGAAGATCTCACACTCGAAGCAAAACACACACCAAGGTTCTCTGAACAGACTCCTCCCACCTCAGCGCCTCCAGGCGTCTGCTGGAGCTGTTCAATAGTCTCAGGTGGTGGGCGGAGCTTAGCCAATCAGCAGTCACCCTCCAATCAGAGTGCTCCACATCGGGACAGGAGGAAGTCGGTGAGGACACCCTCCTGTCAAACATCACATGGTCACAAACACACGGAGGCGGAGGCGAGGCCATGCAGCCTGGGGGCTCCTGCCACACGATTCCCCCAAAAATAACTGCGATACCTTTGGTGGGTAGGGCAGGACACACCGGGACGCTTTTGTCATTCACGTTCCCAGAAGGGCGAACCTTACCCTAACCCTACTGCTTTAGACTGGGAGGCTTCACTAGCCTCCTCACGTTTCAATGCTAAGCGGTGAGCAGTCACATGACCAGGCGTGGAGTGGGTTTTGCACCAGCGGCAGGTTTACCTGAGGTCACATGGTTTTATCTCTGGCACCAGAAAAGACCGTTTGAGTTAACAGGTACTCGTCAGCTAGCGCAGCGGCTGAAGCCAATGTCGTCGCGTTTTGTTCATTTGGGTACGTGGTCATGCGCTCCGGCAGACGTTGTTTGAACTCGTCCAGCAGGAGAAATTCTCTTAGGGACTCGACATTGACAACCTCACAAGATGACCACCATCGGTCAAACAAAGTACCTTTTTCTCCGGTGAATTCAAGGTACCTCTGGTGTGTGATTTTCTGAAGTTGCTGCCTGTAAGCCTCTGGTACCGATTCATATGGCACTTTTAACAGTGGCGTACTGAAGGCCGTCATTCAAAGGTAAAGACGACACAATTTCCAACACTTTACCTCGTAGTTTGCATTGCAGCATGAGGACCCACAGAGCCGTTGGCCACTGCAGAGCGAGGGCGATCCGCTCAAACGCAGCAAAGGAGCAGTCCACCTCGGCTTCTCTGAGTTCTGGTACTAAAATTTACAAAGTTAGAGACATCGAATACTTGTGTGGCGGCAGCAGGGGACTCACCTCGGGCACCATTTGGAGTCTCAGACTTTACTGCCAGTTTCTGTGCTTCAGCAGTGTCGGCGTCGATCTCCAGCCTTCAGACTTCCAGCTGGAACTGTCGGTTCTGGGCCCGCTCACGAGCCCCGTGTTCCAGTCGGGCGAGCTTCGGCTTCAGCCTCGCCCCAACCTGAGACCGGTCACCGCCATAGGAAGGTGAGGGAGGGTCAAATCCAGGGAGCTCTAGCCCCACCGGCCTCACTGGCACCGGGTGCTTTACCCGTCACAGAACCACCCTCAACCTCTGTTGGGGCGCCCTCTACTGGAGGAGCGAGCGCCGACTGAGTCTCAAATACTAGAATCCCCTTGTCACACAAGTTATCCACAATCAGAGTCTTTAATTCCTTTTTCTTCATGATCTGAGGATGCACTATTCCACAGTGCGCCGCTCCCAGCACCAAGTCGTCCTTCCTGCAAGGAGCTCGACAGAAGGACCAACCAGAAACTGCTGCAGACTGAACTGAGCCACTGCTCCATGTAGAGCTCAAACTGAACGCTCTCACTCTAATCAACCTGAGAACTAAACTGGACCAGCACCGCCCAAACACACCTGGTAGAGAAAACAGCTCAGAGTTCCCAGACGAGCCCCAATTAAATCACATTTTATTCCTGCTCAGCTTCATTTTCACCCTGAACTCAGAGTTTCCCTTCACACATGAAGGTCAAAGGTCAAAGGTTAACTCCAGCCTCCAGCTCTGATGGGAAAGACGTTTTTACATCATCATGGAGGGAAAAGTGTTTTCAAACCTTTTGTTAGACCATTTCTCCGTATGTATGTCCAGTATATATATATAGAGCTGCAATATAAACTGAATTTATCCCTCATGTGATATCAACAATCACATCACAGGAGATTACTGAAGCGCTGAATGTAATTATAGTATTTATCGTCATTATTTCAACATCAAACAGAAGAAACCAGCAGTTTGTAAAGTAGAAGGTTTATTATGAAAGGTTTTGTGTTCCTACATGTGAGGAGGTTCTCCAACGTTCTGCATTAAATCATATTCTTCTTCTTCTCGACTCTAAATCTGAATCCTGAACTTTAAATAGTGGAATATATGTCATTTCTATGTTTTTAATGCTGTTTGGTTAATCCGCTCTCTTGCCTCTCGTGAGTCTTTGTTGAAGCCTGATTGAACTAAATGTGTTGTTTTATTTCTTACGTCACCGTTAAATCTCATTTAACCTCATTCATATAAACTGCACAGGAAGTTTTCGTCACTTTTAAAGTCTAAAAAATCTCTTTCTGTCACGTTTTGGAGTCAAGTTTGGACTTTAAAGAGGATTGAATGGAAATAAAAACAGAGTTTAAACTGTTTAACATGAAGATTCCGTCATTAAAGGTTTATTGATTATTTCCTCCCAAACCGTCGTCCAGGTTGTGGAGGAAGTCGTTGTTCGGGGCTCTGCTGGCCGTTGGCGTCGGACTTTACCTGCTGCCGTCGCCCATCGACCCCAAACCTCACCGGTCAGTTTGACTCATCGTGACCTTTTGACCTTCAGGGTGAGGGGGGGGGGGGGGTTACCCGTTCTACCATGAGAAGGACAAAGTGAAGAAACTGTTTCAACAATACAAGTTATTTATAATTGACATAATTACAATAACTACTTGTGAATTCTCTCATGTCAGTATTTGTCTGAATGTTTCGTCTCGTCTGAAGCCTGATCTTGGCGCCGTTCACACAACATCGTCTTCAAAATGTTGCCGCGTAAACGTGAATCTTTTCTAAAGCGAAAACACAAAAACGATGTGTGCCCCCCCCACCCCCACCCCCCCTGCACACCAAGGTTGAAGGGGCCCCCTCCAGCCCTGGAGGGCCCGCTGGCGGTCAACACCCGGCTGCAGTCGGGTCGGAGGCTGTTTGCCGGGAAGCTGCATGGACCAGAATCCTTCACGGCTGACGAGGACGGTGAGACAGACCGAGCGGAAAACGCTTTTATTTCAGGGCTCTACGAGTTTAAAATATGTAAACGTTGCTCGCTGTTACCTAACTTCTTCTCAGCTCAGTTCAGTTCGGTCGCCACACAGCAGGATCAGCTGAGATCTTCTCTGTTGGGGTTACATGTTCTACCTGAGCCTACCTAGGTTCTGTTCAACAACAGTGGTTATATATGACTGTGTGTGTGTGTGTGTGTGTGTGTGTGTGTGTGTGTGTGTGTGTGTGTGTGTGTGTGTGTGTGTGTGTGTGTGTGTGTGTGTGTGTGTGTGTGTGTGTGTGTGTGTGTGTGTGTGTGTGTGTGTGTGTGTGTGTGTGTGTGTGTGTGTGTGTGTGTGTGTGTGTGTGTCTCTCAGGTAATGTGTACACAGGGACGGTGGACGGGAAGCTGTGGAGGATCGGTCCTGACGACAGCCTCACACTCGTCACACACATGGGACAGAATCTGCCTGAATGTGGTTCGTGTTTCACTCAAACTGTGAAAATCAAAACCTTACAAAACTCTGGGTTGTTTTTAAGGATTTTCTGTGTGTGTGTGTGTGTGTGTGTGTGTGTGTGTGTGTGTGTGTGTGTGTGTGTGTGTGTGTGTGTGTGTGTGTGTGTGTGTGTGTGTGTGTGTGTGTGTGTGTGTGTGTGTGTGTGTGTGTGTGTGTGTGTGTGTGTGTGTGTGTGTGTGTGTGTGTGTGTGTGTGTGTAGGCAGCAGGAGTGACTTGGAGCCGCTGTGCGGCCGCCCTCATGGCGTCCGTCTAGACCACCGGGGTCAGCTGATCGTTGCTGACTCGTACCTGGGTCTGCACAGTGTGGACCCCCACAGCGGCGAGAAGACCCTCCTGCTGGCGAACTCGCAGGGTAAACTGAGCCTGCCAGTCTATACTGAGGGCAAAATCCACCACTGCCTGCCAGTCTACATTGAGGGCAAAGGAAAGCCACTGCCTTCCAGTCTACGCTGACACAAACAATACCAGTCTACGCTGAAAGTAAACAATACCTACTGCCTTCCAGTCTACACTGAGAGCAAACGAAACCCGTGCCTTCCAGTCTATGCTGAGGGAAACTAAACCACATTTAACCCTGAGTGTGATGAGGTTGAGACATTTAAACATATCAGATCTAAATCTTTGCCTCATACTGGTTGATTTGTAATGTTGAGTTCTTGATGTGGATCCTGGACTATGTATCGGTGTGTAATCTGCAGTTGAAAGTAATCAGATTACAGCTGAAACTCCTGTCTTGTCCTCTCAGGTGCCAATGGTGTTCCCTTTGCCTTCCTCAACGGTTTAGACATTTCCTCCCAAACTGGGATCATCTACTTCACCGACTCTTCCAGTCGCTGGGGGCGCCGACACGTCAAGCTGGAGGTGAGGACAGGAAGTGACAGGAAGTGACAGGAAGTGACAGGAAGTTCAGGGTGGGCCAATCAGCTGGTGTGAGGGTTTTCTTGTTCCAGGTTCTGATGGTTGTATGGTTCAGATGGTTCTTTAGTTTTGATGGTTCTGTGGGTCTGATGGTTCCATGGTTCTGTGGTTCCAGGTAATGGTTCTGATGGTTCCATGTTCTGTGGTTTTTATGGTTCTATGGCTCTGATGGTTCTATGGTTCCAGGTCATGGTTCCGTGGTTCTGTGGTTCTGATGGTTCTATATTTCTGATGGTTCTACGGTTCCAGGTCATGGTTCTGATAGTTCCATGGTTCTGATGGTTCTATGGCTCTGATGTTCTAATGGTTCTATGGTTCCAGGTCGTGGTTCTGATGGTTCTGTGGTTCTGATGGTTCTATATTTCTGATGGTTCTACGGTTCCAGGTCATGGTTCTGATAGTTCCATGGTTCTGATGGTTCTATGGCTCTGATGTTCTAATGGTTCTATGGTTCCAGGTCGTGGTTCTGATTGTTCTGTGGCTCTGATGTACTGATGTTCTGATGGTTCCGGGGTTCTGAGGATTCCGTGGTTCTGTGGTTCCAGGTGATCGAGTTGAACGCTCTCGGGCGTCTGCTCTCCTTCGACCCTCAGACTCAGACGGTGGAAGTTCTGCTCGACTCGCTCTTTATGCCCAACGGCGTCGCGCTGGCGCCAGACGAAGACTTCCTGCTGCTGGCAGAGACCAGCATGGGACGGATCCTGAGGTACACACACACACACACACACACACACACACACACACACACACACACACACACACACACACACACACACACACACACACCAGCGTCTGATGTGTGTGTGTCCCTAGATATTGGTTGAAGGGCCCGAAGACGGGAAGCTCAGAAGTTGTTCTTGACAACATGGTTGGTTACCCCGACAACATCCGCCTCAGTGACCACGGGACGTTCCTGGTTGGCATGACAACGCCTCGCTTCCGGAAGCTGCTGCCACCGTTCCTGGACCTGATCGCTCCGTACCCGGCGGTCAAACGTTTCCTGGCCAAGGTGAGGGTGAGCCGAGGATTAATGTCTGTGTGTCATGTAGAGGTGACCTCAGAGCAGTGACGCCCCCTAGTGGGTGTTGGGATTTATGGTTGGTTAGTAGCGTTAAATTACTGTAAGTAATAGATTACTGAAAGTAATAAATCACTGGAAGTAATTTATGAAAAATTGAAATTATTAATGGAAGCAAACGGTCATTTACTCATTAACAAGTCCTAAAGTAATTGAGTAATTACTTAAAAGTTAATAAATTATCAAAAATAATTTAGTAATGGAAAATTATTAATTTGCATAAATGTGTTATTTATTTATTTATTAATAATAAAAAACTGGAAATAGCTAATGACCAAAATATCAGTTTCGTTAGTAAAAGGTTTATTTAAGTTAATATTTCTGTGTTAAAAATATACCAATCTTAAATAAAAGGGAAGGCGTGAGATCCGAGCACAGACTGTTACAAACCAGTGAATTGTCAATAATAATAATAATCACCAAGAATCGTTCAATTCAGCTAACAGGCGTTTATTAATAAAAATGTATTAATTCATAGATAATTCTGAAATCATCTCATAAATCAACACATTCGAGTATCAAACGACATCAAACACGGAGATCTAATCTATTACACAGCAAACACTATGTACAAAGTGTGTGTGTGTGTGTGTGTGTGTGTGTGTGTGTGTGTGTGTGTGTGTGGGGGGGGGTCTGGAGTGAGGAGTGGAATGGGTGTAATGACCCCAAACGTCCACCAGGTGGAGGCAGACGTTGGCGGGTCAGTGCGGTGACCATGCGATGACCCATGCGACCACTAGAGGCGTTTGACTCACTCTTTCTGGGGACGCGGCGGTTGCTTAGCGGCCCGATAAACGAAACGTCCGTCGTGCGCGCATGCACGAGGGCGGTCTTGGAGCGAAGCGGTCTCACCTACTGTAAACGAACGGGTGGTTCCGTTGGCCCGGTTCTGAGCGCCGGAGTTCTAAGTGGATGTCGGGACATGCAGTTAGAACTCTGGTGATCAATGCACCACATGGGCCATCCAGGCAACGTTTTGTAAAAGCGCCACTGTCACGTGAACAGACACATAAAAACGCTAGGAAAGCTTTACGTTTTCACTTCAGTCTTAAATAGTCTCTGTATCTGCAGCTGTTCCTCTGCCTGCAGCTGTTCCTCTGTCCCTGTGACTGCAGCTGTTCCAGCTGTTCCTCTGTCCCTGTGTCTGCAGCTGTTCCTCTGTCTGCAGCTGTTCCTCTGTCCCTGTGACTGCAGCTGTTCCAGCTGTTCCTCTGTCCCTGTGTCTGCAGCTGTTCCTCTGTCTGCAGCTGTTCCTCTGTCCCTGTGACTGCAGCTGTTCCTCTGTCCCTGTGTCTGCAGCTGTTCCTCTGTCTGCAGCTGTTCCTCTGTCCCTGTGACTGCAGCTGTTCCAGCTGTTCCTCTGTCCCTGTGTCTGCAGCTGTTCCTCTGTCCCAGTGTCTGCAACTGTTCCAGCTGTTCCTCTGTCCCTGTGTCTGCAGCTGTTCCTCTGTCTGCAGCTGTTCCTCTGTCCCTGTGACTGCAGCTGTTCCAGCTGTTCCTCTGTCCCTGTGTCTGCAGCTGTTCCTCTGTCTGCAGCTGTTCCTCTGTCCCTGTGACTGCAGCTGTTCCAGCTGTTCCTCTGTCCCTGTGTCTGCAGCTGTTCCTCTGTCCCAGTGTCTGCAACTGTTCCAGCTGTTCTGCTGTCCCTGTGTCTGCAGATGTTCGTCAGGCCCTGTGTATGCAGCTGTTCCTCTGTCCCAGTGTGTGCAGATGTTCCAGCTGTTCGTCAGTCCCTGTGTTTGCAGCTGTTCCTCTCTCCCTGTGTCTGCAGCTGTTCCTCTGTCCCTGTGTCTGCAGCTGGTTCCTCTGAGCTGGTACAGCCTGCTGCTGCCCCGCTACGCCCTGGTTCTGGAGCTGGGCCTGGACGGTCAGGTCGTGGACTCGCTGCACGACCCGGACGGCCGGCTGACCTGGGCCGTCAGCGACGTGTTCCAGCACCGCGGCCGGACGTACCTGGGCAGCACCGAACTGCCGTTCCTGGCCGTCCTGGAGCGTCGGCCTTGATGAACCAGAGACCGCAGGCAGGAGGAACTCTTCACTGCTCCAGGACGATTCTTTTAAATTCTTCTAGTCGCAACACCAGGAGACAAAAGTAACGTTTTGACCGTAACTAGAGACGGATCAGTGAGTTTTTAGCTGCAAAACACTTAAAGAGTATCTCCTGAGGAGTAATCCTCCAAAGTGTTTCCCTGAAGGGAAATGAAATGAACTTTGTTTGAACGGAGAAGAAGAAACATTTCAATTCTAATGAGGAAATCTGCTTTTTCACCTTGTGTACTACTGTGAAATTTTATGAGTTTTATCACTTCAACACTGAACCAGTCGACATGCTGTGACGTTAGATCCGAAATAAATATTTCATTCTGAGTTTACTAACTCAGTTCAATAAATGAGCTGCACCTGAAGCTAAAACCACTAAAATAATCTAATTGTGACCATAAATTATTAATCTGGCTCCCATCTTCCAGGGAGCAAAACAATGCTAATGAACGAAGTCGTTGTGATGCACGTTAGATATTTAACAAATCACAAAATATGTCACTCAATGTTTGTTGTAATTATGGGAAATTTTTAAATAAGTAATCAAGTATTATGTTAATGTAACCTAAAATAAAATAAAAAGCAGTCGAGATGAAATCTGATTAACAAACAAGTCTCGCAGTACCAGTTTTCACCACCAGATGGCGTTTCCAGTTGGTCAGCGACAGCTGAAAGAACCGTTAGCAGATGAATGAACTAACCGACTGAAAATCTCACTATTAAAACAATGTCCAGAGTGGGTTTGAAAACAACTCTGCCACCTAGTGTTCACCAGTGGTACGACTTGGAATATATGTGCTAATGATTGAATATTAATCCAAAGAGAAATTAAAACAAGTGAAAGAGTTTCCTTTTGTGAATCTTTTTATTTGGACAAAAACAGAGGGCAAAAATACATCATGTTCATCAAAAAAAACTACCTGAACAAGAAACCCAACGGTGCCGAGACACGACGGTTCTGACAGATCGCAAAGTGCATCAGTGAAGTGAAACGATCCGAGAGGGCCGACTTCAGTCCAACCAGTCGATAACAGATCAGAGAGCAGGACAGAGGGAAACGGGTCTCATCTCGTCAACACGTACGGCGTTGGAACCAAGTTACTGCTGGCGGTTTTATTCATCGTATTCCCGTTCTGAGGTAAACTCTTCGTATCCAAATAACAAGAACCAAAGAGAAACGACGTGCTGGATATTTAGACGAGTTGATTTAAGGTGATATGAACGAGCAGAAATTAACTTGATCTCACTCCGATCTGTCTTTTTCTCACATTTATCGACAAACTGGCTGAGGCCCCGTTTACACGACAACGAATTCGAGTGTATCCGCAAAACTTCCTTCACTTTTGGGGGGTCCGTTTACACGGCATCAGTTTGCGGATGCCCCGTATCCGCAAAGTTTTTAATCCGGCTCCCAAGGTGGAAAGATTCTTTCACGGTGCAAATCCCTCCTGCGGAGACTGACGGAGGCTACAGAGCCAAGCAACAGCGCCCTCCAGTGGCCCGGCATACTAACTACATCGTTGTCTCTGTGTCCGCTGCTGCAGTGTAAACGCCCCCACCTTTTTTTTTTGCGGATTAGGTGTAGTCACGTGAAACGTTGTCGTGTAAACAGGGCCTTAATTAGCCCCCCGCTCTAGTACTCGCCCCTCCCTCCTTCCAGGGAATTAAAGAAACGCCGTGATCAGCTGATCCCTTCTTCATCCTCCTGTTAAAAAAAAAAGAGAGCGTGGCTCAGCAAGCCCAAAACAAGGCCACAACGGCCAGGAGGAGGCTCCGCCCCCCTCCGGCCCCGCCCCTCACTTCAGCCTCTGGCGCAGTCTGTTGGGCCGCCAGCTGTGGCTCTGGAACATCTGTCGAGGGTCGAACTTATACCTGAAGAAGAAACGAGAAACCGTCAGTGACGCTTTGTTCTGACGGAACGTTACTTAAAAGAAAACCCTAATTCAGCCTCGAGAACGGGAAAGTTCTCATGGTGAAAAACCTGAGAGGTACCGATACCAGGAAGTACCGATACCAGGAGGCACCGATACCAAGAGGTGCAGATACCAAGAGGTGCCATCGTCAGCCCAAGACCGATGTCTTGAACTCCAGCCTCTTTAAGTGTTTGACGTTTTCTTTCTTTCCAGGTCTTTTTTCATTGTTAAACTGAAGTTTTGGTTCTAGATTTCTGATCGGGTCAGAACGACATATTCAAAATCATTCTTAAACTATTGACTAGCACTTGTCCTCCAGCCTCTCAAATTATATTTTTACTGTCGTGGAAGACCCACCACCCAGGAATGCACAGACACAGATACCAGTATCGGTCCGATACCATGTGCAAGTACTGGTCCGATTTCCACTTTACAGCAGTTTGACATCAATAAAGGAGGATCAGTGTCAATGTGGAGATTATTTAAAGATAAACAGCAACAAACAGGAAGCTGGTGGGAAATTACACGTAATGCTCGTACTGATTGATAATAGTTATATATTATCAAATACAAGAATGAATAATTGTTATTTTACTATTTTAATGAGCTTGTCTCAGAAAAACAATGTGAACTTTTCTCCAGTTTTTGGCTCTTGGTTTAGTCAAATGAAGATATTTTAGTAACATGCTCCGATACTTGTGTGTGTGTGTATATATCTTCTACATTAGATACAATTCTTACTGTTATATTCACATATATAATACCAACTATTATTAATACAGAAAGATAATTATCAAATATTGGAGCAGTAGGATTTGATAAGTTTATGTCTTCCTGCACCTTTTCAGGCATGTTAATCAGATATATGGTGTGTGTGTATAAAACATAGAATCATATATTTTGGATAACTATATTTTCACAAGGTATAATTTAACTATCAAATGGTATATATATTATAATGAATATATTTTAAAAAGACATGCCGATATCAGTATGGGTCCGATACTGTGTACGGAGACACAGTCTCATACTTCAGCCTCTCAGAACTAAAGGTTTTTGTTATTTCAGGTTTTCCGTGATATAAAACATGTTTGGGTAAAAACGATAGAAGCCAGTATCGGTCTGGTACTGTATCGGTCCGATATTTTCAGGATTTTCAGGATGTGTGATTTTATTGAAGATGAACTGACACTGTGCTCCAGGCTGGGGTACGGTTTGTACTTTGCGGAGTACTTCACAGTAAAAGCGTGGCGTCGCGGAGTCGTACCGACCTCGGGTCGAACACGCCGGGAGTCCGACACGCCGGGCCGGAGCAGGACTGCAGCATCATCAGCCGGTGGTTCATCTTCTCCAGCACTTCCTGGTCGATGGTCTTGGCGATGTTGGTGAGCTGGAAGGGGTCCGCCGTCAGGTTGTAGACTTCCACAAACACCTGCAAGCAGCGAGCCAGGCTCAAAACTGGAACGGACCGTCTGCCACCGTTCTATGCCCGACTCCACCAGCAGGTGTCGCCGCATTTCAATCAGGTATTTATCTCTAAAAACAAAAAACAAGCTTCTTCCACGTTACCTCGTTGTCATCGAACTCGCAGTACTGCAGGTTGACAGAGGGGGCGACGGTGCGCACACACGCGTACGTGTTGTTGTACGCGTCCTCACACACACAGTCCGGGAAACACGACTGAGGAAGGGAAGACGAGTTCAGTACCGCGAGCGCGGCTCCCTTCAAGGTTTTTCTGATTAAGTGTGTGTTTGTGGCGTTTGGATCGTACCCAGACTCCCGGGCCCAGCAGGGGGCAGGACGGGTCGAACACGTCGCTGCCCTCGCCTTCGTACTCCACCAGGATGTCCGTCCTCCAGCCGCTGCTGTTCACCTGCCCCTGCTGGTGACACACACACACACACACACACACACACACACACACACACACACACCCACACACCCACACACCCACACACACACACACACACACACACACACACACACACACACACACACACACACACACACACACACACACACACAATGGGATTTTAAGGTAAGCTTGCCAAAGAATATGAAATAATATAAATCTTGGGATTCCGACAGTGAAAACCTTGTGAATCCTCTCCGTCAAAATAATAGAAAAGATCCAATTAAAATACCTAAATATCTTGTAAAATCCAACAGAGATGAGTTTAATTGTTAAGTAAAAATTTAACTCAAAAAGATGCATTGAAATAAATACCTTCAGAGCTCCCTGACCTTTGACCTTCTTGTAAATCCAGAGTCGTGAATGAAACAGCTGACAATGATTTTATGTGGGAATGTTAGAAATCAGTTTTTCAGTGTTTCTGACAGACTAAGGAGCTCATGTTAGAAACGTGACGCTCGTCTCTGATTGGATAGTCATACTGCACAAGTCTCTGGATTCCACCCAGTGCAAAGGTTAATTTGTCTCCCCCTGCTGGTCGATTATGAACTGTGCAGCAGCTGGATGAAGGAAGCTTCAGCTGGAGGTGAGGTGATAGAGGTGAGCGCTCCGAGTGGAAGAGTAAAGCTCTGCTGCCGTGTGACCGGAGACTGGGTGCGTTTGTTTTCCTCACCAGGACGGGCAGGAAGGACACGCCGTCCATCTGGGTCTTGTTGACGTCATAGCCGGCGATGTCCAGGAAGGTTGGACCGAGGTCCACATTGGCCACCAGCATCTGGGGAGTCATGGGGAGTGTGTGAGTAAGTGTGTGTGTGTGTGTGTGTGTGTGTGTGTGTGTGTGTGTGTGTGTGTGTGTGTGTGTGTGTGTGTGTGTGTGTGTGTGTGTGTGTGTGTGTGTGTGTGTGTGTGTGTGTGTGTACGTGTGTACGTACCTGGCTGGTCTGGTTGGGTTTGATGTTTGGTCCTCGGACCATCAGAGGAACTCGGATGTCGAACTCGTACAGCTGACGTTTGTCCATCGGGAGAGAAAACTGACCTGAAGCAGCACAGAGAAAGCTCTATCAGTACACACACACACACACACACACACACACACACACACACACACACACACACACACACACACACACACACACACCTGTGTGGTAGCCGTTATCAGACGTGAAGAACACGTAGGTGTTGTCCAGTTCCCCTCTGACCTCCAGTCGCTTCACGATCTTCTCCACCAGGTCGTCAACCGACAGCAACGTCTGCCACCTGCAGGCGGCAGGAAGCAACTTTAATACACTTCAGATTAATGTGAGGAGGAGGAGGAAGGGGTGGAGGAGGAGGAGGAGGAGGAGGAGGAAGGGGTGGTTGTTTTTGGGTGGTTGTTTGGGGGGGTTGAAGCCACCCACCGTTTCCTGAAGGCTTGGTCCAGGAACTTGACGGAGGAGTTGGTCATGGGAGTTTTAGCCTGTCGGATGAGCCAGTGTTTGTCCTGAGGGGACAGAGAAGCTTTAGTGCGTGTGTGTGTGTGTGTGTGTGTGTGTGTGTGTGTGTGTGTGTGTGTGTGTGTGTGTGTGTGTGTGTGTGTGTACGTGTACGTGTGTGTGTGTGTGTGTGTGTGTGTGTACGTGTACGTGTGTGTGTGCGTGTGTGTACGTGTACGTGTGTGTGTGTGTGTGTGTGTACGTGTACGTGTGTGCCAGACCTTCCCGTGGAAGTCGAAGTTGGGGTCCCTGGGGGCCTTGGTGGTGTTGTAGTTGTCTCGGTACTGGGGGGCAGCGATCCAGGGGGAGTGGGGCGCCGGTGTGGAAACCATCATGAAGAATGGCTGGAAGCTGGATTTATACTGCAGGAAGTCCAGGGACACGTTGGCCTGACCAGAGACACAACCAGAGACACACAAAGGTCAACAGTCAAACTCCACACAATGTACCCATCCATCTCCTCCCTCTTATCTGTTTCCGGGTGGTGGGGGTGTCAGTCTGAGCACCGTCACCTAGATCACATAGCACCCATTAAGAACCTTCCTGCAGGTGGAGAGCCCACGGGAAGGTGGCGCCCGGCGTGGGACATGAACCCTCTACCTTGAGATTGAGAGTCTCTACCAGCTCTACCAGCTGAGCTCGCCGGGGAAATTCAGTGTGTCCTGTTAATATACCAGCTTCCTCTGGAGGGTGTAACATCAAATAACACCTGTTGTTATAGATTAGATTAGAGTAACTCTAATCTAATTGAGAGCCTCTACCAGCTCTACCAGCTGATCTCGCCGGGGGCCTCAAAATGAACACACAAAAACTAAAATATACAGGCAACTTCTTTTTTTTTTTTTTTTACAGTTTTCCACATTAATTTAGCTCGTAGCTCCTGAAAATCAAACTTCACACGTCAAAGTTTCAAAAATCCTCCAAACACTTTTTAGAGTTTTGCTCTGAAAACACAAAAAAAAACTCTAATTGTGACTTAATTTGAAATAATAAGGAACAAAACAAAAATAATAAATAATTCAATAATTAATACTTTTAATTAAAGACATAAATACATTGAATAAGTAATTTATTCACAACTTGCATAGTAGAACACGAACTGAAACCAAACCATGAGTTTAAAACCTGCATGACCCTGAACACCACAGTGAAATATTTGGATTGTTTCTAGATTAAATCCACAGTCCAGAGGAAAAGTTCTGCAGCTCCGTAACAAACCAAAAGTGACTTGACTTAACGTTGTGGTTCCTTCTGAGCTGATGCTGGCTGGTGTTTAAAGAACAGAGAGGAGTGAGACGTCTCACCAGCAGGTCAGTCAGGTAGTCTTTGCTGTAATCTGCGCCGTGTTTCTGAGGCTTCCCGTTGATCGACAGAGTGTAGTTGTAGTACTTCGAGTTTTGGTCCTGGAAACACAAAAAACAAACCTCAGTTAAATGTGAAGAGCAATAATCTGGATGTCAGAGGAGGAAGATGCTCTATAATCTGGATGTCAGAGGAGGAAGATGCTCTATAATCTGGTGTTAGAAGAGGAAGATGCTCAATCATCTGGATGTTAGAAGAGGAAGATGCTCTATGATCTGATGTTAGAGGAAGAAGATGCTCTATAATCTGGATGTTCGAGTGGGAGGATGCTCTATCATCTGGTGTTAGAGGAGGAAGATGCTCTATAATCTGGATGTTAGAGGAGGAAGATGCTCTATCATCTGGATGTTAGAAGAGGAAGATGCTCTATCATCTGGTGTTAGAAGAGGAAGATGCTCTATGATCTGATGTTAGAGGAAGAATACGCTCTATAGTCTGGTGTTAGAAGAGGAAGATGCTCTATGATCTGATGTTAGAGGAAGAATACGCTCTATAGTCTGGTGTTAGAAGAGGAAGATGCTCTATCATCTGGTGTTAGATGAGGAAGATGCTCTTTGATCTGATGTTAGAGGAAGAAGATGCTCTATAATCTGGATGTTAGATGAGGAAGATGCTCGAATCTGATGTTAGAAGAGGAAAATGCTCTATAATTTGATGTTTTTGGAAGAAGATGCTATATAATCTGGATGTTAGATGAGGAAGATGATCTATAATCTGGATGTTAGATGAGGAAGATGCTCTTTAATCTGATGTTAGAGGAGGAAGATGCTCTATAATATATAATAATAGAGGAGGAACGTTTTCTGACCATCTTTAAACTGTTTTCTGATGTTTTTAAAGGTCCTGAACTGTTTGTTTGTTCAGACTGGGTCTGGCACTGAGATGAACATGCTTGTTGTTGTGAGAATAAATTTGATGCCTGAGCAGCAGAACGTCGATCTTCACATGTAATTTCAGGCCGTTTCTTCTCTGGACTCGTTCTGAATGAACCTTCAGTGACTCTCGCCTCCATTCAACACACGCAGAAGTAAAATCACATAAAGTCTCACTCTTTATTCTAAACTATCTCCAAGTCAAACTGCTTCACTTTTAATAAAAAACACTTGTAATGAATCCAAATTGTAATTTCACATTTTTTGACCTGAAAATATCTCAATTCCTTACCGCAGCACTCAATCAGACCAGATGCTTCCCCCCCTCAAATCCTGCACATGTACTTCTTCAAGCAGCAACTTTTAGACGGTTTATAAACGAGTAATATTCAAAATCTACTTCAAAGCAGAGAAACGGACCTTTAATAAAGATATATTAGGCGTCACAGCAGCAACACCGAAGATCAACCAGCCTGTCAAGTTTCCAGCATTAAAATCACAAAGTGATGGTGAACAACAGAAATCCAGAGGTGAGGTTATCTTGGATCAAAAGTTTAAAAGCACTCATTCATTTAACATTTTGCATCATTTTACAGTCATGAAAGCCAAAATAATCTGAACGTAGATTCATCAAACGGCTGCAGGCTCTTCACATGTCAGCTCAAACGTTTTGACGACACTGTGCATGTTTATTCACGTCACATAGAAACTGTTTAGAAGCTTATTATTCATTTATTTCTGATTTTAAAAAACGGACGGCGTCTTGTGTTTTACTTTGATGTCACATTCAGGTAAAAAGGTCCAAAGATGATTTCAAAGCATCGACAACAACAAGTGGAACTATTTGAGTCTTCAGGATGAAATGTTTTATAGTGAATCAGTTCCTGGAGACAGAACCGGTTTCAGATTATAATCTGGGTTAATCTCACCAGTCCGACCCAGTAGTTCCATCCTGGAGGGACGTGCTCGACGCCGCCGGCAGCCGATTGGCCGTACTGGAAGAGAAAACAATGGAATCACAATCCTGTACAGATTTACAGCAGAGTGTGTGTGTGTGTGTGTGTGTGTGTGTGTGTGTGTGTGTGTGTGTGTGTGTGTGTGTGTGTGTGTGTGTGTGTGTGCGTGTGCGTGTGTGTGTGAGTGCTTTCAGTACTAAAACCAACAACAGCAGCAACTTGTGGCCCAACATGAGAACTACATTGTTTTCAGTGTTTCCGCTGTTTCCATGGAAACAGACATGTTGGTGGAAACATGAAACGTCTCTGAAAGGAAAGCGCAGAAACGATGCTTCCCCTCGCAGTGTGAACGATTCCACAGGGAGGCCATTTTGAATCGTGACAGAAACGTCGAGTCAACGTGTTTTGCCAGCTCACCTGGTTGAGGTATTTCCCGGCGAAGAATGTCTGGTAGCCAGCGGCGCCGCGCAGCAGGACGGGGAAGGTGTGCGGCTCCTCGCTCTTCTGCCAGGCGGCGCTGCTGCAGTTGCCCTCCAGCGTGTTGTTGACCACGCGGTGGTTGTGGGGGTATTTCCCCGTCAGGATGCTGGCTCTGCTGGGGCAGCACAGCGGGCTGGCCACGAACTGACCACACAGGAAGCAGCGTCACGTCAGCTAGCATACAGCATGAGGTGGCCAGCGAGTGTGAGACGATACCGAGGTAGTGAACGATACTCGCCGGGTTAGTGAACAACACTCGCTCTGTTGGTGAACGACATTCGCTCCGTTGGTGAACGACACTCGCCACGTTAGTGAACTAAACTCGCTCCATTAGTGAACGACACTCGCCCCTTTGGTGAACGACACTTGCCGCGTTATTGAATAACACTTTCCCCACTCGCCGCGTTGGTGAACGACACTCGCTCCGCTATTGAACGACACTTTCCCCGTTACTGATCGACACTTGCCCATTGAGTGAACGACAGTCGCCCCTTTAGTGAACGATACTCGCCCCTTTAGTGAACGATACTCACAGCTTAGTGAACGATACTCGCCGCGTTAGTGAACGACACTCGTCCTGTTAGTGATTGACACTCACTCCATTAGTGAATGATACTCACAGCTTAGTGAACGATACTTGCCGCGTTAGTGAACGACACTTGTTCTGTTAGTGATTGACACTCACTGCGCTAGTAAATGACACTCCCTCCATTAGTGAATGACACTCGCTCCGTTAATGAATGACACTCGCCCCTTTAGTGAACAACACTTTCCCCACTCGTCGCGTTAGTGAACGACACTCGTCCTGTTAGTGATTGACACTCACTCCATTAGTGAATGATACTCACAGCTTAGTGAACGATACTTGCCGCGTTAGTGAACGACACTTGTTCTGTTAGTGATTGACACTCACTGCGCTAGTAAATGACACTCCCTCCATTAGTGAATGACACTCGCTCCGTTAATGAATGACACTCGCCCCTTTAGTGAACAACACTTTCCCCACTCGTCGCGTTAGTGAACGACACTCGTCCTGTTAGTGATTGACACTCACTCCATTAGTGAATGATACTCACAGCTTAGTGAACGATACTTGCCGCGTTAGTGAACGACACTTGTTCTGTTAGTGATTGACACTCACTGCGCTAGTAAATGACACTCCCTCCATTAGTGAATGACACTCGCTCCGTTAATGAATGACACTCGCCCCTTTAGTGAACAACACTTTCCCCACTCGTCGCGTTAGTGAACGACACTCGTCCTGTTAGTGATTGACACTCACTCCATTAGTGAATGATACTCACAGCTTAGTGAACGATACTTGCCGCGTTAGTGAACGACACTTGTTCTGTTAGTGATTGACACTCACTGCGCTAGTAAATGACACTCCCTCCATTAGTGAATGACACTCGCTCCGTTAATGAATGACACTCGCCCCTTTAGTGAACAACACTTTCCCCACTTGTCGCGCTGGTGAACGACACTCGCCACGTTAGTGAACGACACTCGCCGTGTTATTGAACAACACTTTCCCCACTTGCCGCGTTAGTGAACGACACTTGTTCTGTTAGTGATTGACACTCACTGCGCTAGTAAATGACACTCCCTCCGTTAATGAATGACACTCGCTCCGTTAGTGAACAACACTCGCCCCTTTATTGAACAACACTTTCCCCACTTGCCGCGTTAGTGAACGACACTTGTTCTGTTAGTGATTGACACTCACTGCGCTAGTAAATGACACTCCCTCCGTTAATGAATGACACTCGCCACGTTAGTGAACGACACTTTCCCCACTTGCCGCGTTGGTGAACGACACTCGCCGCGTTGGTGAGCGACACTCGCCGCGTTGGTGAGCGACACTCGCCACGTTAGTGAACGACACACGTTCCGTTCATGATTGACAATCACAGCACTAGTGAACGATACTCACAGCGTTAGTGAACGATAATCCTGCGTCTCCAATCAGCTTCTTGGTTTTGTACAGCGGAGTCTGAAAGATAAAAGTGTTTCATTACGTTTGTTCCGATTCCTCCAGCAGTGAAGCAGGTTTTTCTTCTTTATCTCAAAGAGTCGATGTCAAAAGTTCAAGATTATAAAGATCAGCTGATCAAGCCAAGAAGTTTTTCTCCACATTTAGGTCCCGTTTATACATCAATGAATACGAGTGTATCTGCAAAACGTTCACTTTGGGGGGTCTGTTTCCACGACACCAGTGTTCTGATCCACTGTATCCGGGAAGTTTTTAATCTCTCAAGGTGGAAAGATTCTTTCACGGCTGCTAATCCCTCCTGCAGAGACTGATGGAGGCTAGTGAGCCTGTTACTGCTCATCTCCCCCTCCCCCTCCCCTCCCTCATGCTCATCCAGTGGTAAACCGACATGGCCGACCCGTAGCGGTACGACCCGCGGTCCATATTCTAGTTTTATGGTCCAGATCAGTAGTTTAATAGTTGAGACTCTCCCTGATATCATCCGATGTGTCATCAGTCCATACGGATGTCAGGTTCTCTCCATTTTCTTCACCTTTATAGTGTTTTGTTTTCTGCACACGTTTGCGTTGTTTCATTACAAAATCAAGCAACAGCGCCCTCCAGTGGCCCGGCAGACTAACTACATTGTCTGTGTGTCTGCTGCTAAAGTGGAAACGCACTCCTTTTTTTTAACGGATTAGGTGTTGTCACGTGAAACGTTGTCGCGGAAACGGGGCTTAACAGGCGCACTGCTCGCTTGACCACTGTGTATGAGCGAGAGAGAGCGAGGATATACTGAGCAGATCTCTCCTACATAAAAGTAACAGACCAATAAATGCAACAAGTGTTCCTCTCAGAGGTCCATGTCCTGCTTTTTTATGACAAAGTGTTCATTTAGGAGTGGCTGGCCGCCTGTGTGTGTGTGTGTGTGTGTGTGTGTGTGTGTGTGTGTGTGTGTGTGTGTGTGTGTGTGTGTGTGTGTGTGTGTGTGTGTGTGTGTGTGTGTGTGTGTGTGTGTGTGTGTGTGTCGGGGGGGGGGGGGATTCTTTAAATGATATGGTGTCTGGATGGAATTCTGAATCTTTGTAGATAGTAGTTTTTCCAGTATTACGTGTTTCCTGGTCTTGCAGGTGCTCATCAGATAGTGTGTTCAGAGAGGAGTGCGTGTTCAGAAAAGTGTGTGTTCAGAGAGGAGAGTGTGTTCAGAAAAGAGTGTGTGTTTAGAAAATAGTATGTGTTCAGAGGGGAGTGAGTTCAGAGGGGACTGAGTTCAGAGAGAAGAGTGAGTTCAGAGAGGAGTGAGTTCAGAGAAGAGTGTGTCTAGAGAGGAGTGTGTCTAGAGAGGAGTGAGTCCAGAGAGTTGTGAGTCCAGAGAGGAGTGAGTTCAGAGAGGAGTGAGTTCAGAGAGGAGTGAGTTCAGAGAGGAGTGTGTCCAGAGAGGAGTGAGTTCAGAGAGGAGTGTGTTCAGAGAGGAGTGAGTTCAGAGAGGAGTGTGTTCAGAGAAGAGTGAGTTCAGGTTGTTGACCGACGTCCAGAACCTTAACAGGAATGTGGTCCGTCAGCTCGACCAGCCTCGAGTCGACAGAGTTCAGTCCGGATACTAAAGTGTTATAACAGTGTAATAAGCTGCCAGACTCAACCTACCAGGCCCCCCATGGTGAGGTCCAGGTCGTCGGTGAGGATCAGAACGATGTTCGGTCTCCGGTAACATTTCACCCCGCAGCTCCACAGAGTGACGCAGATCAGCAGACAGCACGAAAAGCGGCGCAGCGAGTCCATTTTATCACCCGAACCGAACCGAACCGTGCTGGAGCCGTCCGTCTCCGTCCCGCAGAAACTGCGTGACACAACCGTCAACAACGCGGAGCTCAGGCCTGTCTCTCGCTCTACTGAGACTTCCGGGTGTGAAGGTCACGTGACGCCAGGATCAGCTGATACAATGACGTAGTTTGTTTTCTTACGCAAATTAATGAATTCTAATTGTGGAAACTTTTAAAAAGTGTATTCAATAATACAAATTCAAGAAATGTGTTAAATTGTATCAAGTTATTATAAAATACTTACTTACAACAACAACAACAACAATAATAATAATAATAATCGTGTTCTTAAGTTTGGAAGGTAATAGAAATACTCTATTAATATCATTGGGAAGTTGACGTTTCTTCACACAGAATAATAAAAAATGAAAGTAAATATAATAAAATATTAGTAAAACCTAAAATACAAAATACCCAAACCCAACCTAAATTGTAGATATCAGGATCTGCTGTATATGTATATGATACTTTTCTGGATCAGTACCTTATGTATGGTCCTGGTTTAAACACTAGATGTCACTGATGGAGGATTTGATCCTGAGAGCAACTGAATGTCCTGACATCATTTCATGACTTGTCATTTTTGTACTGTGAATGAATGGACGATAATTCATTCACAATTTAATATTTCCTGATGTAACATTAAGCGTCTTTACATTCATCTTTAATACCCACTTAGTGTTGCAGGCTGAATCCACCTGACCTGCAGAGACATTCGAGTCACCAGTGAACTTTCTCGATGTAGATTTTAAGGAGCAGAAATGTCTGGATGCAAACTCCTCATGAAGAGCCGCCATGCATCCGGTTGAAATTTTAATAAAACTCGGTTTCTGAGACAGTCCTTCGTAGACGTATGATGGGCTATCAGAAGGAAAAGTTTCCTTTTAAAAAAAATATCTGCATTCATACGTGGTGAGTTCTGCGGCTGCGGGTCCACTTGCTGCGGTTCGCCGGTAGGTGTCGCTGTTTATAAAGAGCTTCGTGCGGGTCCTCCCGGTGCTGTCTCCGGGTCTGCAGACAGGTCGCTCCTCCCCGCCCTGCTCCTCCCGCCCCCCTCCGTTCTATCCAGGTGAACTCCGTCCGAGACAACCAACCCTCGGGCCGCTTCTGGAGCGTTTTTTTCCCCGTCGTTTCACCCAGAATGTCCTAACGGGAGCCGCTCCGCCTCGGACCCGCGTCCGCCACTCGGAGCCCGGCGGTGTGTGAGGCTGTCTGCCCACCCGCGTCCCTCCATCTGCCGGCCAGACTGAAGCGGAGCTCCGCTGAGATGAGGACGGAGCCGGGGCTGCTGTGAGCCGTTCGGGACCTCCGCTCTCCGGGGAAGAAGCTCGGCTCGTGCCCGGGAGCCGCCGCGGCCATGGCGGGGCTCATCAAGAAGCAGATCCTAAAGCATCTCTCCAGGTCAGTGTCCCGGACGCCGCCTGCTCGCCGCTGTCCACCGGCGGCCCGGTGCCGTGACCCGGCGGGACGGCGGCGGTTAAGCGGGCCCCCTGCCCGGCTGTCAGGCTGTCAGGCCGTCAGGCCCGGGTCCGGGTCCGGTCCGGGGAACCTCCCCGCCCGGGGACGTGGCTGCCCGGCTAACGCGTTAGCATCGCGGCTAGCCGCAGAGCTAATCCCGGTTCAGGCTCCGGGCTGGTCGAACCTGTCGAGTGGAGGAGTCAGATTATTAACGACAACAGCCTTCCCCCGGAGACACACCGGCCCGGTTCACCCCGGCACGGTGGCAATACTCAGATTACACGTTTATTAGGAGGAGAGATGGTGAAGATCCAGGAGCAGGTTTGTTTACAGTGTTAATCTGCCCTTTGCGCCTTTACATCTCCTGAGATTACAGCTTTAATCTGTTGCCCCTCAGCACACCTTGCATCACGAACCAAACAAGCCTGGATTCACTCGTATAGATTATAATCCGGGAGGATCCAGGTGTGTACCCAGGTTCACCACTGTGGCACCTCGTCACACTTCCTAATCTCCACAGATTATAATCCAGGTTTTAACACTCATGTAAAAGACCTCTAGCCTGCACCATTTTCAGCCTCTTTTGGTGGTTTTCTATCTGAACGTTCTGCTCTGCTTCTCTTGTTGTTGTTTTGTAGAACCTGCAGGTGTTTGTTGTCACTCCCAATGTTTATGTTCACTTCTAGCTGGTTTTGGTCTCACTATGATCATTTTATGTGTTTATATATTTTCCTTTCCCTCGGTGATTTTACATCTCGTAATAATTTGATACGGTCCTTTTCTGTCACGTCCATATTTGCACTGAAACTAAGTAGTTGCTGTCTGTTCTCTGGAGATCTTGTGGCCGTCCGTGGCCTCTGAGCTACGGCAGTGAGTCAGTCCAGCTCTGTCGGCCTGGTTTTGGCCCGCAGGCCACGTTTTGAACCCCGAGAGAGGATTTCAGACTGTGAGCTGGCTCATTCTGTCTGATTGACTGCACTTTATGGTGCCGTTCTGCTTCACGTTGCCTACCCGGAGGTGAATAAACATCCCTCTGGTTTAGGATGTGGTTGTCTGTGACCTCGTTGAGCTTTTACCTTCACTCCCCCGCGGCCGCCAGCGCTCTTGAGCACACCGAATGATACTTTCACCTTGAGAAGCAAAACGAGGTCATGTGTAGGTGTGTCCCAAAACACATTCCACTGGAGTGGATCTAGACTGTTGGTCACATTTAGGCCAGGTTGACATCGTTTACCCAGAGACACTGTGATTCCACCGCATCTGAGTCGATAACTGAAGCTCCAGGAAGTCGTGCGTCGTCCTTCACTGTCCTCCCAGCTGTGTGTGTGTGTGTGTGTGTGTGTGTGTGTGTGTGTGTGTGTGTGTGTGTGTGTGTGTGTGTGTGTGTGTGTGTGTGTGTGTGTGTGTGTGTGTGTGTGTGTGTGTGTGTGTGTGTGTGTGTGTGTGTGTGTGTGTGTGTGTGTGTGTGTGTGTGTGTGTGTGTGTGTGTGTGTGTGTGTGTGTGTGTGTTGCCCTCAGCAGCATTAACAGCAGCACTGACAGAAAGTGCCTGGAAGACCCGTCGCCCTCGTCATCGGTCTCTGGACTCGCCGTCTGATCCGAGCGGAGCGTCGGAGCCGACCCGCCGGCCGATCGGAGCGTCGCAGGAGAAACGCTGGTGCCGGAGCTCAGATGCAGCAAACCGACAATATACTGTGATGATCAGTGTCGGTGTTAGGAGGAGTGTATTCCTACACCCCTGTCAGTGTGACGACACAGCGACAGGTCGTGTTGTGGGTGTCAACAGGTCGGCTGCTGCAGAGCGCACACTCAGCCCGCCGCCACACATTCAGGCCACGGCCAAATCCTGAACGGACGGAGTGGAGGAGTCACCGACACGTGGAACAATGGAATGTGAAATCCCGTTTCCCAGTCGGGAGCGTCCCAACAAGGAAGTCCATCCAGTAACACTCTGCTGGTTAATAAGTGACGGCCTGGTCGATCACTCCTGAAGTCAGAATTCCCAATCGAAGTCGCTTCACGTGTTGAGTTATCACCGTGGCTGTTGTCACCTTCACTTCACTCATAAGGAAATGCACTTTTCCGTATGAATACTGTTTTATTGAGTTTCTGGAAGCTTTAGGAAACTTCCCACGGAAGTTCCCAACATTAAGATGTATTTTTCTCAGTCGGTTCATTGTGATTTCCCATTAGAAAGAAAAATGGGACTTTCCCACTTGATCTCAGAAGGAAACCTGGAATCTACCGGATCGTCTGTCAGCCCGTCGGGGTCACATGCTGGATTTAGGCCCCGTTTCCACGACAACGCTTCACGTGAAAACGCATCGTTTCTGTGTTTCCTTTTCAGGAATGTTTTTCATTTACACTGTAACGTTTTGAACACGGTCGGTTTCCACGGCAACGGCAAAGGCGGAAAAAGGTGTAGTTAGCATGTTGGGCCACTCGTTGGTGCTGTCGTTTAGTTGTTTGCAATGTTTAGCTATTGCAACACATCATCAGTAGGGTGAAACTAACCTGTCTCACGACGGTCTAACCCAGCTCACGTTCCCTATTAGTGGGTGAACAATCCAACGCTTGGTGAGTTCTGCTTGACAATGAGAGGAAGAGCCGTCATCGAAGGACCAAAAAGCGACGCCGCCATGAACGTTTGGCCGCCACAAGCCAGTTTATCCCTCTGGTCACTTTTCTGACACCTCCTGCTTAAAACCCAAAAAGTCAGAAGGATCGTGAGGCTTCGCTTCCACGGTCTGTATTCATACTGAAAATCAAGATGAAGTGAGCTTTTGCCCTTCTGCTCTACGAGCTATTGGTACGACGTGGCGTTGTTGTCATTAGCAATTTTTGTTTATTGTGATATCTCAAAAACTGTCAACTTTTTTTTATAATTCAGCTTAATATGCGTCATTGCTATCGTTCCCGTCCAAAAATTCTATTTGCAGATTTGTTGGTTTGGATATTCCAGTGAGCTACAGGGACATTGGGCCTATTTTTCTGGGGAACGTTTTCAGTGACTCCGAGCTTCGCTGTTGTCGCATCGACTCTCCACGCACAATGGAAGTTTTGGGTTTTCACTTGAAAGCGTTGTGGTGTGAACGGCCGTTAGCATGATGACGCTATGACCCAGAGACGCCGCGCTGTCTGCTCTCTGCTCTCTGCCAATCACAGCTCCAGCTGCCAGCTTTGCTTTGCAGCGATTGGTCATTCTGAAAAAACAGGCGGAGCCTGGGAACATAAGCTGACTCCAGTGAAAAGCCCTTTTTTTTTTTTTTTTTACCTTCCAGTGTACGATAAATGATTCTGACTTGACGTTCCAGTATTTGGAGTTTTTGCACTTGGAGTTTAGTTTGAGAATCCTGAGACCCTGAAAGTCTCAGCTTTAGAGACGTTTCTGACGCTGACGGCGACCATGATGGGGCCGTTGGCCTCAGCCAGCTTCATTCTTCACGCTTGGCTGACCGGCGGCTCCGCGGCGACTCGTCCTCCGGCCCAGACCAGTGAGCCTGCATGACTTCTGATGTTCTTCCTGTGTGAGGAATGTTTTCATCGGCCAAGTGTCCTGCACTCAGGTCAAACACAGGTAGGCCCTGGGGGGCGGTTGACGAGGACGCAGGTGTTTCTCTGGTTTGTGTATCGATGGGATTCTGGCCGGGAGCCAGGCGGCGGCGTCCGGTTACAGTCGTACGGGAGGCGGAAGGAGAAGCGGCTCCGGGCCACTCGCTCACTCACACTCCACGTTCCTCTGAAAGTTCAATGAAATCTCCTTGAGGTCGACCTTCAAGCTCAGCTTGCAGTTAATAATTTTCTCTCCGCATGATTTCTTAGAGTAAATAATGCATGAAGGGAGGAGAAGCTGCATTTTGACTGCGTGAACTTTTCCCACAGGCCGGGGGGAAAAAAAAACTCGGCATTTTAAAATGCATCACATTGTTGAATGCTGCAAACCACATCCTGCAAACGATGAAGACCTTCCGCTCTTCGTTGGACTGAAGCGTTTTGAGCTGTGAAGGATTCTCCTCCAAACAGTTGAAGAAATCCGCACGTGTGATCCATCCGTCCTGTAAAGCAGTGGCGGGCGTTCATTTGAAAGGCTCCACGTGAAAACCTGTGGCAGGCGTGGAGTCGAGCCAGAGGTTCTGCTTCGTGTGACTACATCAGGAGCAGTGTGTCAGGTCAGCTGCTGTCAATCACTCGGCTGCTTGTCTTCCGCTGTGTTGGAGCCTGTTGGGTTCCGTTCTTCTTTCTAAGTTCTACTGGCTGGTTTGGGTGTGAACTCAGGGTGTGGAGTCCCAGGAGAGAAAATTCCATACCGGTGACTCCCAGCTGATCATCAGCAGGTCCACGTGTGGGAAAGAAACCGTTTCTGACTGTCGGCCGGAGTGATAAATGTGTTTGTGGGGCTATTTTGGGTTGAAACTGTGGAGTAATGAAAACTGAGGATGAACAGAAAACAAGCGCGGGAATATCATATACCATGAAAAGACTTCCTGTGTTTTCTGGACTATATCAAAGAAATGCTTCATTAAATTTAAACATTTAATGCTTCATTAAAAGTTTGAAGAATTCCTGGATATTTTTCATGTCCAGACGTAAGTGCATCAATGAGACAGTATGTTTGGTATCTATTCTTAATTTGCATCATTATATATGACCAGTTGAATAAGAAAGTCACGTATAGTCTTGAAGATATAAGATCTTGTTTCATGTTGACATTTTCCTGAACATTAAAAATTCACGCAGCTTCTTGTATCAGAAAAGGATTTTTTTGTTCAAACTTTTCCAAGACCAATGGAAACCCTCAGTTTGTATGATTCCCCACCAGATTGTATAAAGGAGGAGCTTCATTTACCAAAGCGAGTTGAGATGTTTGGTGGTTTAGGTCAATACCTTGAAAACCAGAGTCCCACTGAGTTCTGATCAAACTGGACTTGATGAGCTGCTGAGCGCCGGTCTGGAGGGAGGAGGTCTGGAGTTCAGGTGGAACCTTCATGAGATCTGCTCTCTGGTGGATCCGTCCCTCTCTCTTTCCGTCCTCCGTGTCTTTACGATGATGCTCCTCAGCAGTTCTCGCTCGCCACTGGTGGACGGCGATGAGGACTCGGTCCTCCGCCGTGGGCGTCTCATCACTCCAGCGAAGCGGCGTTCTGCAGAGCGGCACCCTCCCCGGTACTCTGGCATCCCATTCCACCGTGTAACGGTGGTGCAGGGGTTGTTTTTCTGTCGCTCTAAGCTTTTCATAAATATTCCACACTTCCGCTTTCCCACCAGCAGGATGAGCTGGCTCCTCCCACAGGCTTCGTTGTTGGAGTGTGTGTGTGTCTGTGGGCTGCGACGTGATTCAGGCTCTTGATGCAGTTTGATTTGAACGGCCTGGTGACGCCTTCTCGCCTCGGCAAACAACGTTTTCTGACTCTCGATCGAATCACATGGCTCTGGAGGAAAAGCCAGCGATGCCCACAGAGGGCGACAGTGAGTCAGTGATAAACACACCAATTCTCTATAGTCAATCAATTTCAGAATATTGCAGCGTGTTTCAAAGTCATATCTTTTGAAAGATTTTGGATACTGATGATCTTCAGTTCAGATGATGGAACAATAACAGGTCATTTGAAAGACGGCTGGTTTGTTACTTTGAGGTTGTTTGAGAGTTTTTACTCAAACTTCACACACTCAGTGTGTCTGTAGTCTGTCATGAGTGAACAAATGGTTTCTCTCGGTCTCTCTCCTTTTTGAGTTTCATCATATTTCTCTTTTCATTTGTGTGTCTGAACTTTTACTTCTCTACCTTCTGTCTCTGTTCGTATCTAACATGAAGACGATGCCGGCCTGCAGAAAGGGCCAGGAACAGAGAAGGCTGAAGATCTTTGACATCGGTTTTGTCTTTAATGTCTTTAACGGATGCAAACTTGCAGGACTGTTAAGATGCTGACTCAGCAGACCTACTTCCCTCTCTTCTGTCCTTCTCCTCTGGTGGTAAATTCAATCATCTGCTCTGGTATCAGTTGAGGAATCCTGATCTTAATGGACTCTGTTATCACCGTGCTGAGACTTCAGGCTCTGTCGGCTCCGACTGGCTGTAGGATTCTCAGCCTCAGTCGCTGTCATGATTTCCATCTCTGTGGTTGAGCCGGGCCAGCGGTTTGTCAGATGAGTGCTGGAGGGAAAAAATCTGCTTTCCTGGAAAAACCAAACTCCTGAGTCGCAGAGGAAGTGTCCCTCCTCCCTTTCTTCCCTCTCTACCAGTTTTTAATAGACCTCCTTCGAGCTTCTTCATTCTTCCTTCTCTGTAAGTCTTGAAAGCTAAAAGAAAATCTCTGTTGTCACTCTGGCCTTCTTCCTGGCAGTGATGTCATCACACTGCGCCGCTGATGCATCATCAGCGAGTGCCGAGAAGCCGTTTCCATGGACCACATCAGCACAGAGCAGAGTCAGGCCGGTGTGGGTCAAAGACGAGTTCAGAGGTCAGCTGAACAGAAACCGCAAAACAAAAGTGTCTCTAGTACTTTTCTCTCAATACTAATAATGTCTTTCTCACACCACCACAATAGAGTAGAAATAAAAGTTTGCTTTAATTTGAGGATATTTACTTCAAGAGTTTTGTACTTGTGCCTCTAAAGGAAGTAAAATGTCCACTGCTGGAGGAAAGTAGATTATCTGAAGACTAGACGTTTGTGCACAGGAAGGATGTCAACGGTTTACACTGAGACACGCCCGTTCATGAAGCTGATATTGTCGCTACGACGCCAGAGTGCTAACCATTGCACTGTGTGGCCCGACTGGAAAGTTAAACCTGGATGTCTCATATTTAAAAAAAAAATTCTGTTGCCATGGAGACGCTCCCTGCTCAGTTTCACACAGTGATGGAGCCACCTGACCTGCCTTGTTAGCATCGATATGAGCTAACGGCTATCATGCTCGCGATGCTAACTCGGTTCCACAAACAGATATATGGCGTTGGTGAGGGTCTGTGCTCTACAGAGTGTAGCTCTAGTTCAGTCACGGCTGATAGTTCCTTTGGTATTTCTTCAAGATTCCACCACACAGGCCTGTGGTCTTGGCTCTTGCTGTGTAATGGTTATTGATCAGTCCTCCACTGCACGGCCCGCAGCGTGCCCTGGCCTCGTTGTGGACCTGGACCTGGCCCGCAGCCTGCCCTGGTCTCGTTGTGGACCTGGACCTGGCCCGCAGCCTGCCCTGGTCTCGTTGCGGACCTGGACCTGGCCCGCAGCGTGACCCGGCCTCATTGTGGACCTGGACCTGGCCCGCAGCGTGCCCTGGCCTCGTTGTGGACCTGGACCTGGCCCGCGGAGCATTTCCCCGCCCGCTGTAATAATGGCCCAAGTCTCGTGAGCAGCAATGAAAGGGGACAATGACGGCATGTGAACTTAATACCCTCTACCTCTCGCTGCTCTGCCCGCTGGCATCGGCCTCCCCAATGCAGCTTGTTCAGCTTTAGCAGCCGTGATATGAGGCGGCTGATGATCAACATTTTATTTGATCACAGTATTGATTTATTTATGAAGCAGGACGGAGGTGAGAGGAAGCCAATGGCACCCGGGAGAGCCGGAGCCAGGGAGCCGGTGAAGTTCGCTGGTTGATATTTGATCGGCAGCAGGAATGAATATTTCACTGGCCACAAGGCCGAGACGCTACACCTCCTCCTCCTCCTCCTCCTCCTCCGAGGGGGAAACTGTTTGTGCCTCACTGTGTCTATGAACCTGAGTGAGAACGTCTGGATCACCATCGTCGCTGTTTGTTTGTGGGAACCTGGTTTTCGTCTTGTTCCTCTGCCGAGTCCCTGTTTCTGCACCTCCTGCTGAATAATTCACAGTGACGGAGAGGGGAGGAGGCGCTACCAGGAGGAGGCGCTACCAGGAGGAGGCGCTGCCAGGAGGAGGCGCAGGGTGGAAAGAAGCAGGAATCTGATGGGCTGAATCATTTGAAACTCATCCTGCAGACTCACAAAGCCAGAAGTTTCTTTAACGGCTCATGTTTTGACTCCGAGCCCACCCTGACGTGGATCCTTTAATTTTCCATCAAAGAAACGTCGGAACAAGAAACCCTTTGTCTCCCGGAGACGCTCCGGTTACTGAGCGGCTCCTCACTCATTCATCATCTCCTCATGAAAAACTGACAACAGACCGTCTTCACATAACTTCATTCCCTGTGACTTGATTTCCCCCAAAATAAACAAACATTTTAAATTTAATGTTCTGATATTCTGACCCTGTTTTCACACGCCGTCCCTGAAAACATCTCGTGTGCTCAGTGATCGTAGGACGTTAATCTCTGAATGTCTGACAGTCCAGTCTCTCCCAGACCAGACCAGACGACACAAAGAGCCACATTCTGTCAGCAAGCCTCAAATATACCTTTACCTGAGTTGTGTTGCTCATGTGCAGTCGCAGCGTTGGGTGTATTTCGGTGGCAGCTTTGCAGTGCCCCCTACAGGCTTGGCATATGTACTACATCACTTTGAGTGGTTTTCATGGTGTCATGTGGACGTAGATGTTTCCTGTGTGGGCGGGACCTTACTTCATTCATGCACCTTGTTAATGTTAATTGTTCTGCAGGTTCAGACTGTGGACACTGATCAGGGATTGATGTTGATCAGGGATTGATACAATCAATTGAACTTGACAGATCAGAATGTGAAATCAATACTGTCCCTGTTTTTTTTTTATTTTTATAAAGAGATTCCATTTGACTAATCTGCAGAGATTTACAGCTCAATAAAACATTCAGTAACCGATGACCATGAACCAGCCGTCAGGACACCGCTGGGTCAGAACCAGCCAGTCGGAGCGCTCCAGTCTCTTGGTTTAAGCTCCAGACAGATGAGACGCTGCCACAGCATGTCGGTTATCAATATCCGCTCTGGCTCACACTTAAAGAAGAGTTCTGACTCGTCCCATCATGCATTGCAACTCCTCGTCGTCTGTCCAGCATGAAATCATTCATTGTGACATGAAACGATAAATAGAAAAGCTGATCCTGAACCGAGTTCTGGTTTTATGTAATTACTTGTGGTCTTGTTGCCGTGCGACTGGCTAACCTCTAATTATGGTGTTTCTTTGTTTTTGTAATTCAGGAGTGTTTTTCAAAAGGGAGTGTTTGAATTTGACAGCTTCCTCTCAAAGTGAAACAGGTTTTTTTAAAACGAGCTCGTCTTGCAGTGTGTGGGATCGATGTGTTCTGGTGTCTCATCGTGTATCAAAGCTTCCAACTGCTGGATTACAGGTTCCAAATGTTTTCATTTCCCTTCCTCTGTGCAGGTTTGCTAAGAACCTCTCCCCCGATAAGATCAACCTGAGCACGCTGAAGGGAGAAGGTCAGCTGACCAACCTGGAGCTGGACGAGGAAGTCCTCCAGAGCCTGCTGGACCTGCCCACCTGGCTCGCCATCAACCGCGTGGAGTGCAACAAGGCCGCCATCCGGGTGAGCGCCACGCCGACACAAACCAGAGGTTCAGTCGCATCGTCTCAAACTGCACCAAATCAGCTTCAAACGCTGGAAAATCAATGATCGCCTCGCAATCTGTCTTTACAAAAATGTTTTCTGGGCTCCATTAGTTCAATAAGTAAAACCCAAAAGGTAAAGGTTTATAGAAACTATAATGATGAACTTCGAGTCCTCAACATTCAATTCTGAATTAACATGTTCTGAACTAAATGTTAGTTCTACAGTTTGGCCTCAGCTTTCATACCGCTGACGATACGAACTCCGACTTGTGTGAAACTGAATTTTAAAAGAAAAAGAAACAAATGAAAATTTGGACAAAAAAAGCATTTCGGTGAATAAAAATGGCGTTCTGTGTCCAAAGCTCAAAAGAATCTCAAACTGTGACTGGATCAAGACAAAAGACGGTTAAAGGTTGAGTCAATATGAGGAAACTGTTCCCCTCCAGTGTTTAACATTAGAATCAATAGTAACTATTGCAGCTCTAATCTCTTCGACGGATTTGAGTTCTAGTTTTCTCTATTTTCCTCCAGTCCAGACTCTGACGACCAAATTTACCTCGATGGCGTCAAATCTAAAAGAATGAACCATTTTTTTCTTCCGTGCAGCTTCAAGAACCGTAAGTTTCCTATCTGGTTCTGAAGTGTAACGACATGTGTAACGACATGTGTAACGACATGCCCTGGCTCACCCTGACTCGCCCTGGAAAGCCTGAACCAAGCCCAGTCATTTCCGCGCTGACTGGACTTTCACCACAGAACAAAGTCCAGCCTCCTCCTTTCAACCCCGAGCTCTCCAAGATGTTTATTTCTTCCTGGCGTGTCTTTTCCATGGCTTGAGTCCTCCGCTTTAATCCTAGTTTGGTGAAGTGGAGGGTGAACGACCCGGTGAACTCTGCAGGCCTGTGCAGCATTACAGAGCCTCTCTGTTGACTCTCTGATCTGCTGTGTCATTGACACTAATGCGGCGCTGCGTGGCGACAGTCAGTGTTCAGTTCAGTGACACACTGAACCAGTCCGCCATCGCAGCATTGAGACGACGGCATCTTTTAACCCTGCACCAGTTCTCATTTCGTGCGCTGCTTTACTAGGGCCCCGTTTACACAACGTATTAGTGTATCCGCAAAACCTGCAAAATCAGTAGTTTAATAGTTGAGACTCTCCCTGATATCATCCGATGTGTCATCAGTCCATACGGATGTCAGGTTCTCTCTATTTTCTTCAGGTTTATAGTGTTTTGTTCTCTGCACACGTCTGTGTAGATTCATAACAAAATCGAGCAACAGCGCCCTCCAGTGGCCCGGCAGACTAACTACATCGTTGTCTCTGTGTCCACTGCTGCAGTGTAAACGCTCTCCTTTTATTTAGTGGATTATGTGTTGTCACGTGAAACGTTGTCGTGTAAACGGAGCCTAAATTATCGGAGAAGTCCTTAAGATGAAGTGTTGATGGTCAGAGTGCAGCACTACTGCAGTAATGAGCATTAGCACATTAGCAGTAACTCAGCCTCACTGTGTGGCTCCGATATGAAAGCGCTCTGATTAGCATTAAGATCCACTGCTGCATCATTAATCTCGATGAGCTCTGCTCTTCAGTTCAGGGCTTGAGGCCCCATTTATACAAGGTTTTCAAGTGACAAAGCAAAACTCGTTTTGAGCCGGTTCACACGACAACGGAGCTCTGAATCACTGAACACACAACTTTTTGAAAACTGCTTGGTCTGTCCACTAGAATGTCCGTGTTCTCCCATTGTTAATGTTTAGAGGCCGTTGTTCTCTGCTGCATGTGTGAGTGGTTTCAGTACTAAAACTAACAACAGCACCCCTAGTGGTCCGGCAAACGTGAAACTTTGCTGAAACAGAAATGATGCGTTTTCACTCCAGACATGGTGAACGGAGCCTGAACGTTAGTTTGACCTTCCCCTGGTTCCGCTGAGCCAGAGCAGCGTCTGATCTGTTATCGACTCATCGAGCCGCGAAACCTCCAGAATGATCTGACTTCCTGCTCTCTGCATTTTCTTCCTGTTGCAGCAGCTGAAAGTCACACTCCCTCCTGTCTTGTTGAGCAGATTACACACCAGATTAACCCTCTCACACCAGATTGACCCTCTCACACCAGATTAACCCTCTCACACCAGATTGACCCTCTCACACCAGATTAACCCTCTCACACCAGATTAACCCTCTCACACCACATTGACCCTCTCACACCACATTAACCCTCTCACACCAGATTAACCCTCTCACACCACATTAACCCTCTCACACCACATTGACCCTCTCACACCACATTAACCCTCTCACACCACATTAACCCTCTCACACCACATTAACCCTCTCACACCAGATTAACCCTCTCACACCACATTGACCCTCTCACACCACATTGACCCTCTCACACCACATTGACCCTCTCACACCACATTGACCCTCTCACACCACATTAACCCTCTCAGAGGAATCACGCCCCCTGGTGGCAGCTCCGCACCTCCTTCAGCTTCAGCGTCTCTCCGCTGCAGCACATTAAATGCGTCCGGTTGAATTAGAGCGGCATTCCTCACGTTGTGATTTAAGACGTCTGGAAGGAGGAAAGCATGAGCATGAAATCTCGTTCTGTGTGTAATGTGACAGGGACTTGGATCAGCTGAGGATGAATGGGGCTGATTTAGTGAGCCATCACTCAGTGTGGCTTCATTCATTCATCTCTCCCTGCCCAGCGGGCTGTGAGCACTTTATTTAACTGCACATTACACTCTCGTTGGCTCGTGAAACTCATGTCGTTTTCCTCTGCAGATTCCGTGGACAAAGCTGAAGACTCACCCCATCTCTCTGGTGAGTTCGGACTGTTCCTCTCCTGTGATTCATTATTTACTGATTCATCATGTTAAACAGTTTGTCTCATATAATAGTTGCCACACGAATCAGTGGTTCATTTTCTGTCCCATCTGTTTGTTGAGTCTTTTTGGTCTGGATGTTCTCTGGTGGTTTCAGACGCTGGATAAGGTGGTGATGGAGATGAGCACCTGTGACGAGCCTCGTCCTCCCAACGGCCCGTCCCCCATCGCCACGGCGTCGGGTCAGAGGTCAGATTCTTTTAACTCTTCACACACTCCAGTCAAATGGCTGCAGTGGGAGTTTCAGCTGAGGGGAATGTTAAAGGGTTCTTCTTTTATAACGTCAGGATGCAAACCATTAACTCCACTGAGACATCATAAACCCCTGTTTTCCAGAGTGGTAATGACATCGGAGCAATATTTTTAAAGTAACTGAGCAGCAGGTTTCTACTGGAAGACCTTTCACATCTCAACTTGCAGCCTTCAGATCGTTTGTTCCCTAAATCTGCTCCCGTCTTTTTAAAATGATCTACCGAGCGACTCGGCCCACGTTTTAATGTTTTAAACTTCTTTACATTGTCGTTCACTTTCACAGTTTTCAACACACAAAGGAGGAAGTCAGAGACATGAGATGTGGATCTTTCTGGAAATTCAGTTCTTCCTCATTCTGTTACCTGATAATCTTTATTAAACTTCCTCCACAAGCTCTTGAATTGTCCGGTTTAGAGGTGAATTGTGGACAGCCTCTTAATTCACCACATATTACATTTACTGAATTATCTCTTCATTATTTGTACTTGTGAGTCATTTTAATTCAACATTTGTTTAAGTTTTACTGAAGTAAAACCCAGCTTCTGTGTATTTCCCCCGATCCTGCTCATTATCTTCAGTTTTAACTGGATTGTATCGATATAAAGTCATTATTTTCCTCTGTGAAGAAAATTCTTCCATTAACTTTGGATCAAATCTGAGCTGAAGCTGCTCACATTAACTTTGTTGTTTTCCACCACTTTATGTTCAGTTTCACTCATATCGTCTTAAAACTGTTTTAGGGGATAAAAATCATCAAAATGCTTCAAATTCTGGTGATTAATATTATTAATCTTTAGTGATCTGAGTGATTTTGTTTGTCTGAATTTGCACACATTGTCGTTATTTAATGACTTAATGAGTTTCCTCAACAGGAACTGACTTCATGAAAAGGTTTTATTTAAGTAATCTTTTAATTTCTTAATCTCAGATTTTACTTGAGTATATTTTCTCTGGAGTTCCCTTCACTAATCGATCCGTAATGTCTTTAAACGCAAGTCTTTTATTGAGACGCCGCACTGGTGGTGACGCGTTGCTCTCTCTTCGCTGTCTTTGTGGTTCGCAGCGAGTACGGCTTTGCCGAGAAGGTGGTGGAGGGAATGTCTCTGTCCATCAACTCCATCGTCATCCGCATCAGCGCCAAAGCCTTCAACGCGTCCTTCGAGCTGTCGCAGCTGCAGGTCTACAGCGTCAACACCAGCTGGAGCATCAGCGACCTGCGCTTCACCCGCATCCAGGACCCCCAGCGGGGGGAGGTGGGCTGATTCCCCGGCACGCCAGCGTCCCGCTCACTGGGACGCCGCCTCTAACGCCGCCGTTTCGGCTCTGTGTCCCGCCCAGATCTTGACGTTTAAAGAGATCAGCTGGCAGATGATCCGGATCGAGGCCGACGCCATCCAGAGCGCCGAGCACGACATGCTGAGCGCCCCCATCCGCCTCATCACCAACCAGTCCAAGATCAGGGTCACACTCAAGAGACGAGTGAGTAACAGCAGGAGACACTGGGGGCGGGCGGGCGGGAGCGGGCGGACAGGGAGCGGACAGGGAGCAGGTGGACGGGGAGCAGGTGGACGTGACGTGACTCAGATTTGACATAAATGTACAGACTGACGCGGCGACAGACCGATACTGAGAAAGATAAAAGAGGCAATTGGAGGAAAAACGTGACGCAAAATGACAAAACACTGAGATGGAAGGTAACTACTGTGTTTTCATGGTTTGTGTTGTTCCGCGTCAACAGACATTGGTCTCAGAACGCCGCCGTGTAAACGTGAAACTTTTCTGAAACAAAAATGCAAAAGGGATGAATTTTGACTTGAAGCGTTGTCGTGGTAACGGGGCCTCAGCAGACTGTCGGTGTGACGTGTGGAGTTCAGTAGTGGTCTGAAGGTGAATCGTGTGTGGAGAACAGGTTTCAGACTTGAGTCGTAGCCTCTACATCCTGTACGTGAAAACAGCCCTGATGCTCCGCACTCACGGCCACGCCTCTGCCCCCGGGACAGATCAAGGACTGTAACGTGGTGGCCTCCAAGCTGATCCTGATCCTGGACGACCTGCTGTGGGTGCTGACCGACTCGCAGCTCAAGGCCATGGTGCAGTACGCCAAGTCCCTGAGCGAGGCCATGGAGAAGTCTGCACAGCAGAGGAAGAGCATGGCCACAGAGGATCAGGTACCTTCATCTCCTCCTCCTCCTCTTCCTCTTCCTCCTCATGCTGTGTGTCCCCATGTTCCCTCCCTGACGCTGCATGCCGTCTATCAGCCCGTGTTCTACTTCCTCAGCATCCAGACACGATGTACAGACACTCTTCACCCACACACTTTCACACCTCTCCTCTCCCTGCACCCTGTGTGGACGTCTTTATTCCTACCCAGTGTCTTGGTGCCACCTGGTGGAGGTTCACAGTACTGCAGGGGCCTTTTTCAAAGTCATTAACATCATTAACCACGAAAAAAACAAACAAAATAGACTCAGTAAAAGTCTGAGAAACACATAAACATCTTTGAGCCTCACTGACATTGAACATATTTGGAAACGTATGTTTCCTCTCTGAAATGTTGATGAAGGAAATGTTAACACCAAAAGTCACTCAGTACTTCAAACCTACATTTCTGACAAAAGTATCAAAATAAACTAGATGAAAAGTGATAAATACGAACACTTAATTTGTCCTTTAGATTTGTTCATTACGTAACTTTTCCTTACCCCAGATTTCCAGGAAAGCGCAGTTTTTGTAAAATAATTGTGATTAATCACATCTTTTCTTTCATATTTAGCTTTCTGTCATTTTGAATTTCCCGATCATGAAAGCACCAACATCACTGACTATAGCTCAATGCAGTAATACAGTATACTCTGCATGTTTGTTACGATAAATTTGTGTTGTAAAGTTCTACTTGCTTCTTCTCCCTTAAAGCTACACTCACTGAAATACTAAGAATTCTTCACCTTAAGACCTAAAATCACACAATTTTTTGCTTAAGAAGTTCAGCCAGCGTTCTACCTTGTTTCAGTGTTTTTATATCTAAGGTTTTATGAGAGTGTTGCCAACTGCTGGACAGAACTGTGCAACGATAGGCAGGGCAGCGGGATGACGCCGCGACACGTTCAGGGTTTCCCGTTTGCTCTCCAGGTGTCGTCGGCGCCCCCTTCAGCCCAGCAGGTTCGCACCCAGCAGGCGCCCGCGGCGGCCGACCAGAGCGCCACCATGGCCAAGCTGTTCAGCGCCTACGACGTCTGCGAGACGTCCCACCACCTGCAGATCACACACCTGGACCTGCACATCTGTGACGACATCCACGCCAAGGACAAAGGTCGGTGACCTCCCGCACGCCTGGTTGTTGCACACGGGTCAATGCCTGTCCTCACTGCTGCGTCGTGTCCCGTCGTCTAGTGATCAACAAGCGGATAACCGGCGGGGCCATGCAGCTCTCCTTCAGCTCCATCACGCTGGATTACTACCCGTTCCACAGAGCAGGTACGATCCATCACCCTCTCGTCTCTGTGGGACGTCTCGCCTCGTCCTCCTCTGGACTCCTGGATTCTAGTTCCTCTCACACGATCATCTATTGTCACTGCTACAGTAAAACAGCCCAACAGGAAGTGTCCACCCTGAGAAATGTCCTGTTTTTGCTATAAATGATCATGAAAAGTGTTGAACCAGTGTTTTTACTGAACATCCATTAAAACACGCACAGTGCTGGTAGAAATAAATGAATGAATGGAACCTTAAGTTTGATGGTTGAACCTGAGTAACCTGCAGGTCGCTGCTGATCTGAGCTCCACGAGGCTCCGGAGGACGTTCAGTTCATCCGTTAGAGTACTGATCATCATTAGTGGCATAGTGGCTTTGGCCTGGTGGAAAGTTAAAAAGTGAAGAATAAAATGTCGTTGACGTCGTCTGTTGTCCCTGTAATGTCAGTCGACATTCACCGTTTGACACTCGACGTCCTTCCTTAGTTTACAAGTCATCATGCAGCACGTTACTGAGCTCAGAGTCTCAGGATCCTATTCTAGTTAACGGACGGTGACGTCCGCTTCTAGCTGGACAGGTTGGCCTCCATCACACACACATTCACTCTGGCCTCCATCACACACACATTCACTCTGGCCTCCATCACACACACATTCACTCTGGCCTCCATCACACACACATTCACTCTGGCCTCCATCACACACACATTCACTCCTGCAGGACATTTACAGTCAACTAACTGCACATTGTTCAGACTGAGAGGAAACTGGAGGATCTGAAGAAACACACACACACACACACACACACACACACACACAGCAGAAGCATTCAGATATACAGTTTGTGTCAGTGTGGCCTTTTCAGCTCTAAAATCAAATAAACAAGGTTGATTTTAGAGAAACCTCTTCACTGACATCTCTACTCGCTGTTATTTGTCTCCTGGCTCCTCAGGCGACAGCTGCGTCCACTGGATGCATTACAGTGAAGCCACCAAGGCGAGGGAGGGCTGGGCACGCAGCCTCCTTGACGAGTTCAAGTCCAACGTGGAGATGCTGAAGAGTGCGATCCGGGACCAGCAGGGCCCGAGTCAGACGCATGGCTCCCCGCAGCACGGTACACCCTCGTGTGTGTGTTTGTGTGTCTGTGTGTGTGTGTTTGTGTGTGTTGGATATTGAGCTCCGTCATCACAGCGCCCCCTGTGGGTTTTCTGTCCTCCAGTTAGAGCCGATGTGTTTGGGCCTCTAGGGAGTCAGGACAGAGCAGGAGGAGCAGGACTAGGGCTTAGGGAGGCAGATGGAGATGGAGGACTCCCAGAGTGGAGCCCCCACACGCGGCCTCCCCCCCAGTGCTGCTGGTGCCTGGAGCCAGGTACCACGGCGTGTGTGCGCACGGCGGCGTGCGGTGATGCACACCCCGGTTCCTCTCAGGACTTTCTGAGTGATGATCTGCTGCCGTTTCCTCCCGTCTCCCCCTCCCGTGTTGTGAAAGCTCTGGTCTCCTCCCCCAGGTAAGATCAGCACCTGCAGCACCTCCTTCAGCCCTCCTCCGCCCGCTCACAGCCCCAAGACGCAGCTCATGTCCAGCTCGGTCGTTCTGCGGATGGCCGACTTCAGCATTTACCAGGTCGACGCCACAAACCCGCTCAGCTTCAGGTTCTTGCTGCTGCGACATTTCTTAAACTTTCCGTCTGTCTTTCAGGTTTCCACTGCAGACCAGCGCCGCTCCAGCCCCAAAGCCATGATCTCCTGCAATAAGAAGTCCCTGTATCTGCCTGCCGAGATGCCGGCCATCCACATGGAGTTCACCGAGTACTACTTCCCCGACGGGAAAGACTATCCCAGTACGACTCTGCTTCTCCTCAGGCATTAATCTCTCTCAGTGGCTCGGGAGCGGCGGAGGAACATTTCTCACTTGTTCTGTCAGACGCTTCGGGTCTCTCGCCTCCCGCCACGTCGACTCCGCCTGGAGAGTCTGAGCCAACATTGATTTTATGAATTATGCACGTTAATTCATTTCTCACTCGTTCAGCCCATTAGGAAACGTTAGGAGGAGGGTTAGGAGCCTCGGTCTGATGAATGTGGAGCTGAAACAAGAACATTTCTCAGTTTTTCACACGTCCAAACACTCTGAAATTGAAAGACTTGAGAAATGAGCCAAATATTATTTATAGTTTCATCAAAGTTTTTTGTTTCAGGTCATCTAAACAAAGTGAATACAATCGGGAAATGTACATTTTTTTCCACATTTAACAGCCGTTTCTGACAAAAATATGTCAAATTTCAAACATTTTCATTAAAACATCAAATGTAATATCAGCAATTCAATAGTTTCTATTTTTTATTGAGAACCAGAGGCCAAGATTTTAACAATTAAACTTCAAATATGCTTCAAACTGGAAACTGCATCAATGAAAACTCCTCCAGCAGAACGCGTCAATTTAACTGGATGTCACAGGTTTTGTCATAAAGATGTTTGTGTGAAGTGTTAATAATTTAATATAATGAAATGACTGCACCTATATTTTAAATATACACTATGTTTTGTATCAGATAGAATATAAGTCTTGGGTTGAATCCTGTCCTACATTATATTTAAACTTGTTATATCCCCCCCCCCCCCCCCCCCCCCCCCCCCCAGTCCCCTGTCCCAACCTGTACGTCCAGCTGAACGCCCTGCAGCTGGTGCTGGACCCCCGCAGCCTGGTCTGGATCAACCTTTTCGGCCTGGACCTGCGGCAGAGCCTGGAGCAGTTCATGGAGATCTACAAGCTCAACGACTCGCAGAAGCCCGACGAGCACGTAGACGTCAAGGTGGACGGCCTCATGCTGAAGGTACCCGGGTTGACCTTTAACCCCCGAAAGTTCTGCGTCTTAAAAATGTCAACAGACGCTTGTTTGTTTCCCCGCATGAACGTGGCCTCAGACTGGTTTTAAGAGTCGAGGTGTGAATAGTGTTTGAAGGAGCCGGTCCTGTAGCGGCTACTGAGGGAACACTGACCCAGCCGACGCACCGTTTGGTTCTCCGCATGCCTCTCCGGTCGCTGTGTGATGCTCAAGGATGGTCGTTAACTGCTTCTTTGTGCCACAAAACAATCATTTGTTGGGTCCATCAAACAAATACAACTAAATAAAGTGGCTCTCCGTTCCAGTGAGTCCACAAAACAATTTGATTTGCAGCGGTAAAGAAACTGGGGCGTTGGCTGCAGCCACAACCTGTTTGCCCTTCCAGGTCAGCGTTCAGCTGTGCCATGATGGTTCACTTATATAGACACAGCGCCACCCCATGGTCATTTTACCCCTCATTTGGCTCCTACAGTGTTTAAACTCAGGACTACGTTGGGCGGTGGACCAGAATTACTCCCACAGACGCAAAGTCCCTCCTGTTTTGGCGGCAACGTTTTGAAAACGGCTATAAATTGACTCTTTAAACGAAGTCTTTGTTCTGTCGGGACCAGGAGCATGTCCAGACTCATGAAGTTAACTCGTATGAAAGGTGGTTTTCATGTGTTCTTGTATCTCAGCTGGTGATTCCCACCGACCGGGACGCCTCCAGCCCCCCCGACCTGCCCCGCTCCATCTCCGTCCAGACGTCGGAGATGGTGGCGACCAACACGCGGCACCCGGCCAACTGCACCCGCTCCCACCTGGAGGCGCTGCTGCAGGCCTTCGAGGAGGAGCCCTTCTTCTCCTCGTCCTTCTCCTCCTTCCCCCGCTGCTCGTCCTCGCTGGCCGTCCTCCACCCCGCCTTCCAGCGCCACGCCCACGAGCAGGACACCAAGTTACACGACGTGTACCGCGGCCTGGTGACGCCCAGCATGGCCACCGACTCCCTCAAGATGCCCGCCGCCACCGACTTCTGGGCGCTGCACTTCTCCCAGTTCTGGGTGGACTACGAGGGCACCCGGGGGGGCAAAGGTCGGCCGCAGCCCTTCGTGGACTCCTTCCCGCTCGCCGTGTGGGCGTGTCAGCCGGCCCGGCTGGTCCAGCTGCAGGAGAGGCTGCGGGGCGCCGCCGGGGCGGGACTCTCCCGGAGCACGTCGGCCGAGGCGGTGGGCCGCCTGCAGAGGAAACGCCTGCTGAAGGAGTACTACAGCTCCGACGGCACTCCGTCACCGCCGCCCCCCAGTAACGGACTCCATAAACCGCTCTCTCTGGACAGTCTGCCGTCCTCCGCCGCCGCCGCCGCCGGCTCGACTGCTGGTCAGACGCCCGATGCAGACGTGACGGTGTTGGTGCACGTCCAGAAGCCTATCAGTGCTCAGGTACTTCATCGATTAACGTTTCTCAGTGTTGCTTCGTACGAGTTCGATGGCTGAACAGATTCCCCTCCCTGTGCAGGTGAGCCACCGTCAGTACGTGTTCCTGATGCAGCTGCAGCGCAGCATCAAGTCGCTGCAACAGACGCTGCAGCAGGATATGGAGGAGTTGGGCTCCAAGCGGGAGCGTCCGTCCGGCGCCCCCCGGTCCTTCACCGTCTGTCTGGGCCTCCTGCTGAAGAGCGCCGAGGTGTCCCTCCTCCTGAAGCCCGTCCCCCCACCCGAGGGCTCGGGCTCCCCGCTGGGCTCCGAGCTCTCGCCCTCCGAGAGCCGGGGGACGCTGGAGCCGGGGGTCGAGGCGGGCCTCGAGGGGGGGTCCGGACCGGACGGGGCCAAGCGACCGAGCACCGTGGACATGCTGCTATGTGGAGACGCTGCAGAGCCCGGAGTCCCTCGGGGCCCCATCCCTCTCGTCCCCACCTCCTCCACAGAGGAGAGGACTCCCGCCAGGCCCCCCGGGGGCTCGGAGGACGGGGGTGAGGCCGCAGGGGAGGGGCTGGTGGCCGAGGACGAGCCGGGACCTGGATCAGACTCCAGAGCCCCGCTGAGCGACTCGCTGTGTGACGCCGACAAAGACAAGCCGGCTAAGATGCCCCAGTCCATCTCCAGGTACGTCAACCAGCGGCAGGACATCTGGTCACTCAAATGTCCATCAGCTGTAAAGTCATGCCGCTGCTAATGCAAAATGAAAGAAAAGCAATATTAAGTGTGATTAATCCACACAAGTATTCTGTTTAACTCGGCTGAATTATTCTTTAATCGATGACTGCAGAAGTCAGAAGCACAGAAAATCACCAAAAACGTTGCTGGTGGAAACCAGAGACGCTCAAGTGGTGGAAAAATGTAAAAACTTCACCATCATTTCTCGACTATAAATCACATCCAAGTCTCATTTGTGAGAAACTGTGTTGTGACGACAAAAGAAACTCGTATGAATCATTTATTGTTAATTTCCAAACGTAACTGCGCCGTGCTTCCAGCTCATTTCTTCACAAGTTTCTCTGCTCTTCTCCGTCACAAGTTTCTTTTTCTGCTGCACGTTTCAACATTTGTACTTTGAATACTGCTGTGTAGATATACTGCAATATTTTGATGAAATAATTTGCTTTCACCAGTTAAATAACCCCCCCTCCAAAACAAAGTGGGAAACGGTGAACTATAGTCCGGTAAATACGGTAAAAGCTGTGATGTCAGACTGAGATTACCGTCACCTGCAGCCGGCCGTCGGACTTCATTCAACTTCAACATTAGCTGAATCCACGTGGAGTATTTTAGAACCGACCTAGACGGGTGTAGCGGATCCCTCCGTCATTAACCTACATGAGGCCGTCGCACTAATTTAATCTATTCCTGAACACAAGTGCCGTGTCTCACTTCCTCCTCAGTGTGTGTCAGTGTGAGCGCTCACTCCTCGTCTCTCTCTTCGCCCTCGTCAGCATTGGTCACTACTGAACTCATACCACGTGTGAAGTGTGTGCGTGTGTGTGTGCATGTGTGTGTGTTTGTGTGCGTGTGTGTGTGCGTGTGTGTGTGTGTGTGTTCTCTCTCTACCAAGGAAAGGAAGTTTGTCTGTGGTTTCTGACCTGCTCAGCTCCTCAAACTCCAGCAGATCCGCCTCCCTTTATTCCATGTCCAACATGTAAGGCCCCGGATCTGTGGCTCGCTGTGACCCGTGTACCAGTGCGTCCCGTCCTCCTGTGACCCCGTGTGTGTGGACAGACGAGTCCCTGCTAGTGTGTGACTCCCCGTGTGCATGGGTGTGCATGCGTGCACGAGTGTTCAGTGCGACGTTGTGGTTCTCCAGATGGATGTTGAAGCTTCACCTCTGTTTTCCCGCCTTGTGTTCTGTTGGGAGACGCTTTGGTTTTGCCTGTTGTGAAATTAGTTTCTCGCACTTCATAGATGAACGACCTTAAACTGCTCCGCTCAAAGGATTGGAGTAATTTCATGACTCGTCAGATTTGATTTAGACTCGGAGACACAACGTAAAGAAATCTGAAGATGTAAAAAAAAAAAAAAATGTTTTAGTGAGTTTTATTTTCTCATAAATTAGAAAAACAAGATGAACAGGAAGCTTCTTCCTCATTTAACTCTGTCTGTCTGTCTGTCTCTCTCAGTGGTCGTCTGATGCGAGATCGCTCCCAGTCCAGTTTCTCTGTTTCCTATAAAAACATGAAGAAGAGTCCGTCCCTGCAGTCGCTGGACAACATCTCCATCGATAGCTACCAGATGGAGGACGGAGACACCTGCAGTCTGCTGGAAAGAGGTCTCTCACTCACACACACACACACACACACACACACACATACACACACACACACACACAGTTCTCATACTGCAGTACCACACCCTGCCTCCTGGGGCAGTGTCCAGCACACATTAAGTCTTGACATTTGAGTCAGTTTATTGCCCGTGTTTCAATCTCCATGGGAAAACATGGGTCTTGGTTGGGCTCATATCTTAGGTTCGCATCCACACACACACACACACACACACACACACACACACACACACACACACACACACACACACACACACACACACACACACACACACACACACACACACACATCAGGAAATCAGCCCCACTGTACAAGTTGACCACCTGCAGTCCCAGGTCCCGCCTGCAGGGGCAACGTATGACAAGTCTTCAAAACAATCAAGCTGTGTGTGTGTGTGTGTGTGTGTGTGTGTGTGTGTGTGTGTGTTACAGACGACGTCTCCATGTCGGGCTTCAAAGACGCCGTCAGCGAGCAGGGCGCCACCGAGGCCACAACGGGTCCGGAGCAGGAGGGGGGGGCGTCGCCCGACACCGTGAGCGCCGCGTCACAGAGCATCGACGAGCCCACCAAAGACACGGTAAGACCCGGGCTGGACTGGATTGAACTATATGGTTGAATGATTAATGCTGGTGTGTGTGTGTCTCCCCCAGGTGTCTGTGCTGGTGCTGAAGGTCCAGTCGGTGTGTGTGAGCATGGAGGCGGTGGGGGAGAGCGCGACCGTGGCTCTGGAGGTGGACCGGGTCACTCCGAGCCAGCTGGGCAACGTCAGCCTGAGGCAGTACCTGAGCAACCGCAGCCTGGGTAAGAACGGAGACTGGACAGGATCAGGATCTGGACCAGCTCAGGGGCAATAAACAGAATATCAAACAAATATTTACAAAACAGAACCCAGAATCTCTGAACGTTAAAATGCTTGGAAGCTTTTGGTTTTTAGTCTCATGTGTTGAAATCCTGGATCCAGAATGTCAGTCAGTCCTTTTCCTTGTAACAAGGTGTACAGGTACGTCTCAAAAGATTAGAACATCATGAAAATGTTCAATATTTGTCGTCACTCATTTCAGAAAGTCAAACCCAGATATGATCTAGAGCAGTCATTCTCAAAGTGTGGTACGCCGGTACCACTAGTGGTACTCGGGGCTCCCTCTAGTGGTACGCCAAAGGATCACTGAAATAAATATAAACGGCATCAACAGTTATTCACGGTAGCAGGTTGCTTTAACGTTCATATCTCACTATATAAAGTGTTTTTCTTGAAAATTTGGTCCCGGCGCCTGAACTAATCAGTTGCGGTTTGACCAGCTGTGCCAGTCGGCGTTGTCATGCCAACCTGATGGTGGGCACAGATGGGCATCTCCGCCTATACAGCTCCGGACAACGTTTCTGAACATGAATTTCCAAGAGTTCCTCCACTGTACCATGAATAACAACTTATACAATCAAGTTCTTATAAACAATCAAGTTTTTATGTGAAAACGGTTATCGAGCGGCGCTTTCTGTGGACTGACCCCGACAAAGGGACCTCATTTCTGGGTTCGTAGTGTTACTAATCTAACTGTGTAATACGTTACAGTGGCTGACAATATTAAATATACTTCTTCAGGAGTAAAACCTCGGCCTTGTTTTTGATGAATGCTGAGGCTTACTAGGCTGCTGTACAGTGTTGGTCGTTATGGAGGTACTTGGAGAGCCAAGTATTTTCTGGGTGGTACTTGGTTTAAAAAGTTTGAGAACCGCTGCTCTAGACTCATGACAGAGTGAAATGTCGATGACGATGGCTTACAGAGAGTGAAAACCCAAAATTAGAATATTACAGAAGATGAAGAAAAACGGATATTTTAAACCAAACTGTAAGGCGTGAAAAGTCTGATCATTTCTCTGCTCTTGGTACTTGGTTGGCTCCTTTTGCATGAATGAGTGCGTCTTAGCGGCGTGGCATGGAGACCATCAACCTGTAGCACTGCTCATGGGTAATGGAAGCCCAGGTAGCTTTGATCGCAGCCTTCAGGTCGTCTGCATTGTTGGTCTGGTGTCTCTCACCGTCCTCTGGACAATAGAGCAGAGATTCTCTCTGGGGTTGAGGTTAGACCAGTCTGCTGGCCAGTCCAGCTCAGTAACACCAGGGTCACACATCATCATCATCATCATCATCATCATCATCATCATTTCAAGAAATGAAGGCTTAAATATTTCACTCTGTCATGAGTCTAGATCATATCTGGTTTGACTTTCTGAAATGAGTAACAACAAATATTGAACATTTTCATGATGTTCTCATTTTTTGAGATGTAACTGTATATCACACACACACACACACACACACACACACACACACACACACACACACACACACACACACACACACACACTACCTGCCTCCGGTTATTCACCCCCCCCTCCCCCCACAGGTACGGTGTGTTCAGTCCCTCAGAGCAGCTCAGGTAAACGTTGAGTCACTAACATGCATGTTGCTTCCTTCTCTCTGCAGTGTGTGTGTGTGTCTGAGCACGTCTACACGCACACACACACACACACACACACACACACACACACACACACACAAGCAGTGTGTGTGTTTAAATTTGACGGTAATGAACGAGTGTATATATTATTTTTCCTTCAACCTTTAAAACACATGAACTTTAACCTCCAGTCCACTGCTCTTTCTCCTCCATCTCCTCCATCTCCTCCATCTCCTCCGTCTCTTTCCTCCATCTCCCCCTCTCTCTCCTCCCTCTCTCTCTCCTCCCCCCTCTCTCCTCCATCTTCTCCTCCTCCACTCTCTCCTCCATCTTTTCCTCCATCTCCTCCCTCTCCTCCCTCTCTCTCCTCCCCCCTCTCTCCTCCATCTTCTCCTCCTCCACTCTCTCCTCCCCCTCTCTCCTCCATCTTCTCCTCCCTCTCCTCCCTCTCTCTCCCCCCTCTTCCCTCTCTTCCCCTCCATCTCCTCCCTCTCCATCTCCTCCCTCTCTTCCCCTCCATCTCCTCCCTCTCCCTCTCCCTCTCCTCCCTCTCTCCTCCCTCTCTTCCCCCCATCTCCTCCCTCTCTCCCCCTCCATCTCCTCCCCCTCTCTCTCCTCCCTCTCTTCCCCCCATCTCCTCCCTCTCTCCCCCTCCATCTCCTCCCCCTCTCTCTCCTCCCTCTCTTCCCCTCCATCTCTTCCCCGTCCACCTCATCATCTCATCTCTCCACTGCAGCAGACTTTGCAGTTTCAGTCCACTGATTCAGGCAATGAGAGAAAAGCCAGGTTTCTCCTCCCCTCTTCCTCCTCCCCTCTTCCTCCCCCTCCCCTCCACCTGCTCCCCTCCACCTGCTCTCCACCTCCTCTCTTCCTCCTTTCAATCCCAAGAGCACCCTTCCTCTTCCTCACCCTCCCATCCTTCTCCACTCAGCCCTCCAGCTTCTACTCCATCTCCTTGCTAATCCCCTGTCATTCACCCCTCCTCCCTCCACCTCTCCACCATACCTTCTTCTCTCTCCTCTTTCAGGACATCTTCCCCCTCTCCTTGCTGTCTTATCTCCTGGAACCCCCCCTCCCTCTCTCTCTCCCTCTCCCTCCCACTCTCTCTACCCCCCCCCCCCCCCCCTCTCGACCCTGGTGGATTGAGAGGAAGTCACTTGATGTGTTTGAGTGACGCTTCGCTCGCCGTCACGATGCAGGTTTACTTCATGAAGCAGCCATTGTCCCGCCTCCTCAGTGTCTCTTCTTCTCTCCTCCATTTAAAGCCGGGCGCCGCTGTATCGTCTGCCTGAACTATGAAAATGCTGCTTTCTGTTTCACAACAGTCCCTTTGGTTCATCCTGATTCTCGTTTGTCAGATAGGAAGCATCTCGAATCTGATGAATCAGATCAACTGGGCTTTGTTCAACTTCAGACAACAGCAGGAAGTGAAGAACTTCTTCCAACACGTTGACGAGTCCAGTTCTCTTGATTCAAGAGCTTTGAGATTTCTTCTCTTTGATTTAACATCAGACGTCTTCTGCTCTGTTCTGTTTTCTTCTTGAACCTTTAAACACAGAACTCATTTGAATACAAGTGTTTCAGGATATCCAGGACATTCTGTAAAACCCAGATACAGTGTAGAACTCTTGACACCTTGAACTCTTGACACCTTGAACTCTTGACACCTTGAACTCTTGACACCCAGAACTCTTGACACCTAGAACTCTTGACACCTAGAACTCTTGACACCCAGAACTCTTGACGCCTTCTGGAACTCTTTATAACTTCTAGAACTCTTTATAACTTCTGGAACTCTTGGCAAATGATCAAACCGTCACATTCCCATTCTGTCTGTAGAGTTCAGACTTTAAATCAAGATGTTACACCTCCGAGTTTCACCGTCATATCTTTCTGAGGTTTACATCATTTGGGAATGAAACTCTCTTAATAGGCCATCAGATCTTTTCAGTGTTTTGTGGGCGTCTCGTGGAAAAAACAATAAATGATGAAAACGTCACCTTGAATTCTCCGTTTGAGATGAAAGTCTTCAGGAATAATTAACCATCACTGCTGTGAAATCCGTTTGGGACTCCAGAAAGTCTTGCGTTCACGGTTTCTCTCTTCGTGGTGCGTCTCTCACTCCTCTTCCTGAGCTTCTATCGTTCCTTCGTTCCACCTCTTCTCTGAAGTCACTGTTATCCCGACGTCGTCCTGCAGCCTGTTACGGTGAGCAGATCCATGGCGAATGAAGCAGGAAATGTCAATGCTTTGACCTTTCAGGTGTTTTTATCGACGTGGATCTTCTCCTCCCAGGAACTTGATTCTCACATGAACACATTAACCCTTTCAGACCTCCAGCAACGCTTTGAGTCTTAATTCTAAAGATGTTCGGATGTATTCTGATGTCAGGTCTCTGTTTCCCGCCGACTGTGAAGCTTAACCTCGGTCTCTGTTTCTGCCTCCCGCAGGCGCCGCCGACCCGGGCTCCTCGTCCGCCGGCGGCCTCCACCGTCCGGAGGTCCGGGCTCGCCTGGAGAGCGGGCCCTGCGCCGCCGCCCACTCTCCGCTGGCCGAGCGCAACGGCTTCCTCCAGCTGCGTCTCCATGGATACAGGGCCAGCTTCATGATGTCCACGCTGCAGAACCTTGCCCACTTCCTGGAGGATGACTCGGCGCCGCAGGTGCTGCCAATGGAGATCAGCATCAGAGACACGCACATCGACATGAAGGTGAAGAAACAAACGCACCCTTCGTTTTCCAGTTTCACAGCAGCTGCAGCAGCCCAACGTAACGTCCAAACAGAACCTCTGATGTGGAGCGTCTCCCTCCGTCTCCTACACTCACACCTCTAACCTGTGTGTTCCCTGCAGGACGACGGCCCCCGGGACAACCCCTCCGACCCGGAGCCCTCGCCCGTCACGCTGCACGTGGACAGTCTGGTCATCCACCGCAGGGACGACGGCTCCTTCTCCATCGGAGGTGAACAAAACAAGTGCTCCCTTTTACCTGCACCACCTCCTCACCTCCTCCTCCAGAGCTGATTCACCGCACATCTGGAAGATTCTTTAAGATCCACGCGTGATGATGCAATCACACATCTAAACTCCTCCTTCTCCTCTTCCTCCCCCTTCCCCTCTTCCTCCCCCTCTTCTTCCTCCTCTTCAGTCGTTGCACCTGCTGAGGCCAAACCCAGGAAATCCGTCTCCCTGACTGACGGCTCGGCGCTGAGTCCCGTCCCTGAGACAGTGGGCGGAGTCTGCGGCATCCCGAAAGCGACACAGACTCAAGCCCCGCCCACCATCCCCCCGCCGCCCAGCAGGGAAATGGTGAGAGACACCCGACGCTGTCCCCAGTGGACAATGTCCTCTTCCTCTAGATTCGTCTTCATCATCCTCACTCCTCTTCATGTTTCTCCTCCAGATGCTGCTGGAGGAGAACGAGTGCTTGAAGTTGGAGCTCTCTCGGGCCAAGATGGCGCTGGCCGAGGCCCAGATGGAGAAAGACTCTCTGCTCCACCAGATGAAGAGCCTGAAGGTCGGCAGCAGCTCCACCTGATTGGCTGAGCAGGAAGCGGAGATCTTCTCGTTCATGAACTAGCGAGCCGGCCGGAGCCGATGCCCGACACGCCGGAGGGCCGCTGGAAAGAAGAAGTGTGTTTTCTCGGTCGTGCCTCCATCAAAACCAAAACCGCCGCAGCCGAGGAGCTGGATTCAAACATTGAATGTCGTGAATCTTCAGAGGAATGTCTCAACAAAACGACTTATTTTGCACTGCGACTCAATTGCATTTGTAGTTTAATATTCCAGCCGGAGGTGCGGGCTTCAGGCCCCGCCCCCAGAAGCCCCACCCCCCCCCTCCCAGAGTGTACAGTGTGAATGTGACGAACACGGAACTATTTTCTACTGAGATGAAGGTTTGAATGCGTTTGTCTTCACAACAAGCAGTCGACAGGTTTCAGAGTGTGTGAGCCTCGAACACGTGTGTGTGTGTGTGTGTCTGTGTGTCTGTGTGTGTGTGTGTTCCTCCGCCTCCAGACCAACCCACCAGGGTTCCCTCGGTCCGCTGGTTATTCGTTCCTCCGTGCCGTCGGGGTTCCGGTTGGTTCCAGCAGCGTGAGCACACACTTCTTCCTCTTCTGTTTTACCTGTATGAAGCCTCACGTCAATAAAGTGTGATTAGCTAATTGAGACTAAAAACGCATTTTTATTCTGGATGATGTCGACAGTCCAGTCGAGTTGTGGAAATATTACAGTTTGCATCAGAAACCATCCTAGATATTGACCCCAAAGTAACTTTTGTTTTGAAGAGTTTGTTAAAAAACTTAGTGTGAACAAAGAGAAACCTTTGTCTCTATTTAAAACTCGGAGCAATACCATGTTTGTGCTCTAGGTGGCAGCAATGAGTTTCTTCTGGTTTGTATTGATGGCAGGAAGCGACTCACCCACTCGTCACACCCTCTTGTGGTGCAGTGCGGTATTACGGCCTGACCGAGCTGCAGCTTGCCGCTTAGCGTGCAGTGTCGGATTTCTTGATGTTCTTCATTAGAAGATATTCTTGTGGACGTTGGGATCGTTTGCGGTATCTGTCTTTATTTTCTTTAGCGTTCAAATTAATGTTGCTGCTAATACAACATATTTACTGCAACAACTAAATGTGACTAGAAATGAGAGAAAATGTTGAAATTTTCATCAAATGAGCTTATAAGTCATCTTGTTCTGGTTGGATGGAAGATAGAAGTAAAGATCATAAAAATGTGAAAATGTTAAATCCGTCTTTCATCATTTTCTTTTATAAACAAGAGAAAACATCTGATGAAGCTTTGCGACACTTAGATTTGAAATATTTGGTAAAAACTGATAATTTTTCCATTCAACTTACGTCTTTAATTTCAAAAGAAATGACTGTTCTGCTAGGAACCGAACCCCCCCGCCAAGGCTCTCTGTCGCCCCCAAGTGGAGTGTCGCCCACACTTTGAAACCCACTGATGGATTTCTGAATCGGCTTCGTCCCGATGTGTCTCCTCCTCCTCTTCCTCCTCCTCCAATTCCTCCTCTTCCTCCTCCTGCGACTATTTTTCTACGTGAACTCGTCGACACGCGCTGCACTTTGAAAACTGTGTGTGTGTGTGTGTGTGCTGCTTCACATCAGAGGAAGATCCTCTAAAACGAACCGACTTCTCAAACTTCAGTGTCAAAACTTCTCACGTGAAACTCCCGACACGTCGTCGTCCTGCTTCGTTTCAGATTCGACTCCACATCCCTCCATCACCTCCTCCACCACCTCCTCACCTCCACCTTCTTGTTCTTCTGATCTTTGACAAACTACAAGAAAAAAACCTCACGGGAAATAAAACGTGTTTCGTCTGTCGGAGCTGCTGAAATACTGACGACAATAAAAAAACATTTCAGTCCAATTCGGTCATCGTTTTGGTCAATTCTTCAGCTTTACGTCACAAATGAATAAAATCCATCAGTTGAGCCTCGATGTGACATTAAAGGGTTAAAAACTCTTTGTGAACGTTGTTGGTTCTTTTTTTTTAAGTCTGTGAGGGCAGAACCACAATGGAACCAAGGTAGAACCACTTTAGGAACCCGATAGAACCATAATGGAACTAGGGTAGGACCAGGATAGAACCACAACAGAACCAAGGTAGAACCAGGGTCGGACCATGATGGAAACAAGGTACAACCTCTATAGAACCCAGGTAGGACCATGATAGAACAAGGTAGGACCACTATAGAACCACAACAGAACAAAGATAACTGACAGGACCACAATAGAATCAAGGTAGGACCACGATAGAACCATGATGGAACCAGGTTAGGACCACGATAGAACCATGATGGAACTAGGGTAGGACCAGGATAGAACCACAACAGAACCAAGGTAGAACCAGGGTCGGACCATGATGGAACCAAGGTACAACCCCTATAGAACCCAGGTAGGACCATGATAGAACAAGGTAGGACCACTATAGAACCACAACAGAACAAAGATAACTGACAGGACCACAATAGAATCAAGGTAGGACCACGATAGAACCATGATGGAACCAGGTTAGGATCACGATAGAACCATGATGGAACTAGGGTAGGACCAGGATAGAACCACAACAGAACCAAGGTAGAACCAGGGTAGGACCATGATGGAACCAAGGTACAACCCCTATAGAACCAAGGTAGGACTATGATGGAACAAAGGTAGAACCACGATAGAGCCAAGGTAGGACCACTATAGAATCACAACAGAACAAAGGTATAACTATGACAGGACCACAATAGAATCAAGGTAGAACCACGACAGAACCACAACAGAACCTAGGTATAACCATGACAGGACCATGATAGAACCAAAGTAGGACCACAATAGAACAAAGTTAGGACCATTATAGAACCAAGACAGAACCAACATAGAACCAAGGTAGAACCATGACAGTTATGTTTAGTTCCTCACCATGTTCTAGTTCACAGTTGGACCCTGGAAAATCTTCCAGAGAGCAGCTATGAAACAGTTCCAGAGTTTTTCCAGGTCCAGTTCAGAGTTCTGGTGTTCAGGGTTCTGGGGTTAAGAGTTCTGGTGTTCAGAGTTCTGGTGTTGGACGTGGAGGAGACTCGTTCCTCTGCAGCGAATCTTCATGTTGGAGAAACTGGATGAACGAGTGAAGCTGCAGCCAGAGGTTCAGACTCTGTGCACATAAAAGGGCATGTAGGACTCTGTGTGTGTGTGTGTGTGTGTGTGTGTGTGTGTGTGTGTGTGTGTGTGTGTGTGTGTGTGTGTGTGTGTGTGTGTGTGTGTGTGTGTGTGGAAACTTGTGCTTGTTTACATTCTGGTTCTTGATGTTCTCAGATGACGACGGCGTCACATGACCTCCACACAGAGCAGGGAATCCTGTGTTTGACTGATTATTCTGTGTTCGGACTTCCTGAAGCGTAAAATCTGATTTCTAATGAGAGAACAAGCGGCAGGATTACTGAGTAATCTGAGTACACCGCTTCTGTCCAAGGAATCCACACTGAAGTACAAAGAGTATTCTTCTGTTGAGTCGTCAGTTCAGTTTGAAGGATCCAGACGTTTCAAACGTTCACGTGTTGAAGCTCAAAACTTTAAACTGACATTTACATTTACTTTCCTTTATTGTTCTTTATATCATGTACACTAGGAACAACAGCTGGACTATGTGGTGTTGATGCTTCTCCTCCACTGGCAGTCTGGGAGTCACAGGAACCGGAGGAGGGAGATTTTCAAAATAAAGTTTACTGCTAAATTTCGACAGCTCAAACGTTTCAGCGTTAAAGTGCAGAAAAATACATAAAATTCAAATTAAAATACCTAAAAGTGTTTAAGTCCAACCACAGAGACACAGAGAGGGCATCAAGGGTCTATTCTTTTTACAGGAAATCCTTTTAAAATAGCAAATTAATAAAGTCCAACAGATTGCTTGCTGTCAATCGTTTCCATGTTTCATCATAATTTCAGTATAAAAAAGACTCTGTGCTCACTGGGAGTTCTAAGTTCAGTACGTCGCATCAGATTCAGAGAAACAGGAATTTATCATCATGAGAAGCGTAAAGCTGAGGTTTTGTTCTTTTTCATTATGTAATGGAATTATTCATTCTGATTGAACAGGAATAACAAAATGATCAATTTGAACAAATTAAAAGCATTATTAGAGTAAATTGATCCCCAGAATTATATAATTGTAGCACATAACAATATACATTCATTTAAATTTTTACTTTACTCAGTAATGTTTGTACTTTCCTCTTTGGTCCATGTTGAACAGATCGGCTTTACAAACAGTAGCTTATAAAAATAATCAATATTCATCCATTTTTCTAAAGATGGATTATTTACAGGAATGACTGTTTGTGATTAAATGTTTCAGGTCTGAGTAGCGGTTAACTCCATTAACTAGAGCAAAGCTTTCTGTGTTGCTAGGCAACAGATGGGCTCATTTTTAACGACCTGGTAAAATTATCTGAACTAAAAACTAGTTAAAAATATATTACTTTTTTTTTTTTTCAAAAAGTAAAATCCCATTTTTCAATCAGCTGGTGTTATTAGTGAACAGCTGAGTGCGTTGCTAGGCAACAAGCGGTTAATTGCAAGAGGAGGATCATTAAATGAACAGTTATAAACGTTTCATTAACCTTCTCACGCGGTGTTAGTTTGAAAGTTTGAGCCGGAAGCGGCGCCTCCACTGCGGGAGGCTTGACGCGGGCAGTCGGGGGCTCAGAGCCGCTGGAGGACGGAGCGAGACGGTAGGTAGAGCGGCGAGAGGCGGAGAGCAAAGCCGGGCTGGAGGCTTCGTGAGGCGGCGTGCAGACTCCAACCTCCTCCCGGTCCGCGACATACCGCAGCCTCCGTGTGGACCGGAACCCAGCTTCTCCTTCTCGTGTGTAAAAGCAGGTTCTCACTCTTCACTCCACACAAGAGATTCGCTCCGGAGCTCCGGTTCTCCCCCCGCGGCTGCTGTCGACGCTCACACCGGGGAGCAGCGCTCCACACCGGGCTCAGCCTGGAGGAGCGCCCGGTGTGGACGGACCGGGGCTCCAGGGGACAGCCTGGGAAGAGAAGCGAGGGAGTACCGGCGGAGAAGAGACGGAGAACCGGGGTAGAACCGGGGGACCGTCCGGGACCGCGCTGCTCTGCAGCATCAGCAGCAGCTGCAGGATGCTCTCAGAGGGAAGATCCCACATGCCCTGCTCCAGCAGACCGTGAGCAGCAGCAGCAGCAGCAGCAGCAGGAGCAGCAGCAGCAGCAGCAGGAGCAGCAGCAGGAGCAGGAGGTGCAGCAGCAGGAGGAGCAGCAGGAGGTGCAGGAGGTGCAGCAGCAGGAGGAGCAGCAGGACCTGTTTCTGGGACTTGACTGGATTGGTCTCTGACTGCAGTCCGGGATGGGGAAGGAGCAGGAGCTGCTGGAAGCCGCCCGGACCGGGAACGTGGCCCTGGTGGAGAAGCTGCTGAGTGGGAAGAAGGGGCTCCTTGGGTCGGGGTCCGGGTCCATCCCTCTGCCCAGCCTGCTGAGGTAGGCTGCAGGGTCCGGGGATCCTGGGGGCCTCCTGGGGGGGGATTCATGTTTTAGGTTCCTGACCAGGGGGTGGGGGGGTGGGGATGCCCAGGCTGCAGCACCAGGTTGCAGCACCAGGTTGATGCCTCTTTACCTTCTAGACCACCTGAAGGTGTCTTAGAGCCTCTGTGAGGATCTGAGGAGGACCAGGAGCTGTACGGTGGTGCAGTGGTTCGCCCTCCTACCCTACAGGGGACCCTGGTTGGAGTCTGTGCCTGTAGGACTTTGTGTGTGGAGGTTGCATGTTCTCCTTAAGTGTTTAAAAGTCCAGCTGAATGGGTGGGGGTGTGAATGTGACTGTGTGGTTCTTTGTCTCTGCGTTTCCCCTGTGATGGACTGGAGGCCTGTCCATGTCTACCTGTCCTCATCTGTCCAGGTCTACCTGTCCTCATCTGTCCAGGTCTACCTGTCGACCTGTTGCTCATAATTCCCACATAATGCCGGATCTTGTTTTCATCTGCAGTAATGTTCTTGTCTCTTTCCCAAACTTAAATGAATCCGTTGCTTTGCCCTTGGTGATGTACGTCAGGCGCTCTGGTCCAATGATCCAGAAAGTTCTTTTGTCCACATTCAGACTCTGTCTCTGGGCCATACTCTTCCAGAGTGCGACGGCTCTCCTGGTCTAGACCAGTCCAAAGTCCAGAACTTGATTCTGTTTAGAGCTCTGGAGAGGTGTCTGGAGAGTATTCCCAGTACACAGTTTGGCATTACAGGGAATCCTGCCATGAAACTTGTCTGACGAATAGTTTCTGACCTTTTTCCCAGAATGTGGGACGCTGTCAGATTCCCACGATGGAATAAGGCTCACAGGTTAAAATGTTAAAACAGGTGTAACAGGCACGACAGTTGCAGACTATCTGGCTCGACTCCTTTCATACTTTTAATGTCCTGTAGATCCGACAACCAAAGCTTCAGGTGAAGTTTCTGAGGAACATCAACTAAAATCTGAACCGTAGCAAGAGAAGCTACAATCTGTATGTGACCGTAGAGTTAACGGTTTAACTTTCACTCTGTGAGTTATAATCAATATGTTATATTCTGATCCAAATTAATATCCAGATACCACAACAACTGAATGTGCAGGTCCAGCCCTAACCTGTTGGGTCTTGCAGTACCAGCTTGCACCACTAGATGGTGTATTGAGTCACTAAAGGCAGCAGGAGGAAGGGTTAACGTGACTGAAGCTCAGCTGTGTTTTCTGTGTTGACGTGCAGCATGAGGTGCTTCTTTTGGGAAAGTGAACAAAGTGGAAGGACAGACTGAAGCTGGAGTGACTCAATGCTTCCACCTGGTGTCCAACACTGGCATGACTTACCTTTTTACATTGTGTCTCTTTAAAGCAGACGGAAGGACAAACAGATAAGAAGCACATACTGGTCAGTATGTCCTCGTCCATTGAGCCTCGTCTGTGGGTCAGAGACTCTTTAAGTGAGACTCTGAACCCCAAACCACGTCCGAGTGTGTGAATGTGGCTGAGCATTGAAACGTTGACGGACACACGGCGACTCCGGCTTGACAACATCCGTCGCGGTGTCGTCGTCGTGGTGATGGATGGACGGTACGATGTGGAAACAAGGTTTCCGCTTCACAAGATTCCCTCCTGTTCCAGAATCCCGGCAACGTTTTGTTCTGCGTTTCATTTTCACAGTCTGTCAACTTGTTGCACCGGTGTTACGGTGATTCTTGTGTCGGGGCTGTGCGTCGACACTTCCTGAAACCGTCACTAACTGATTGCTGGTTTTCTCACGGCCGACCATCAACGTGTCTCGCTGACTGAAGCCATGGTGACAGATATCCTCTCGGTGATTTTCATTCTGAAACGGTTGAAACCGTAGAGGAGTGGCCTCCGTGAGAGAGAGCCTCCTGGCTCTCCACTCAGTGGAACTCTCCACTTCTGTATACATACATTCACCTTCAACTTTAAAGGTGTTCTACCCTCCTGTGTTCTCCTGATATGGCGGCTGGTTTGAGTCCTGAGCTGATTCATCATTCTTAGTCCAGTTCGTCTGGACGAGAATCAATAAATCAATTTGTCGAACGATAAATGAAATTGGCTTGATAATTTTGCCGAACTCGATATATATCGCCTCATTACCACAACAAAGCAAACACGCATGCAGTGACCTAGTTTTCCCAGCGGGAGTTTTTCTTGATTGTTTTGAGTGTTATTTATTTATTTTTTATTTATTTAATTTTGTTTGTTCGTTCGTTTGTTTACAAACGTGCAAAAAACATTTAAAAATAAAAACAAGAGAAACAAACTGAATTAATTAAAACAAAACTCTTGACACAAACTCTAATTTTACAATATGTGCGTTACATGTTTGAAAAGTGCGTTACATGTTTTCTTCACAGTCGGGTCTATTTTGTTGTTTGTGGTTGTGGTTTTCATTGAAGTGCATTTTTTTGTTTGTTATATTTATTTTTGTAAATGATTTAAAAGTTCTTGACATTACAATGATAAAAATATGAGAAATAAACATTTATTCCATTTGAAAGGGTATACTTGCATTATTATGATAATATATCAATAATAATAATAATTACATAATATATCACTTTGGTTACTTTGGTCTCAAATTGATTTGACAGTAATATTCCATCCATCCATCTTCTCCCTCTTATCCGTTTCCGGGTGGTGGTGGTGTCAGTCTGAGCACCGTCACCCAGATCACATTGACCCATTAAGAACCTTCCTGCAGGTGGAGAGCCCACAGGAAGGTGGCGTCTGGTGTGGGACATGAACCCTCTACCTTGAGATTGAGAGTCTCATGCTCTACCAGCTGAGCTATCCGGGTCTCTGACAATAATATTGTTTATAACAATAGTTTAAAGGACAATATATTGTCCAGCCAAATGGGTTATGGTCACAGGCCTAACGACAAGCCAGTTTCCAGAACACTGGCGTCGACTGGATTTTCCCTGATTGTGGATTCCTACTGGTAATCCAGTCGTGCTGTGGCGTCTGAACATGACTTTCCACAAGTTGCTGAGGAGGAACGACTGGACGGGTGTCCATGTTGGCAGAGAGACAGATTCTTTGTGAAATTTAGCCTCATGTCTTTACTTTCAGTTGTTCACCATCAGAGGTCGGCCAGATTAGAGTCTCTCAGGGGCCGGATTAGAGCCTCTGTGGGGGTTTATCCACTGGAAATAACCAGGTTCTAGATCTGGTCCAGGGCCAGCCTTACCACCAGTTCTTTGTCTTTCCACTGCCAAAGCTCCAGCCTATCAGGGGCTAAACTGGTGCTACACTGGCCCCACTTCGTTGCTGGACCAGAGAGGAGCCAGACTGGGGCCCAAAGTGTCATCAGCTGGGGGCGGAGTTATCTCTGGAGTTATCTCTGGAGGTATCTCTGGAGGTATCTCTGGAGGTATCTCTGGAGTTATCTCTGGAGTTATCTCTGGAGGTATACCTGGAGTTATCTCTGTAGTTATCTCTGCGTTATCTCTGTAGTTATCTCTGGAGTTATCTCTGGAGTTATCTCTGGAGGTATACCTGGAGTTATCTCTGTAGTTATCTTTGGAGTTATCTCTGTAGTTATCTCTGCGTTATCTCTGTAGTTATCTCTGGAGGTATCTCTGGAGTTATCTCTGGAGTTATCTCTGGAGGTATCCCTGGAGTTATCTCTGTAGTTATCTCTGGAGTTATCTCTGGAGTTATCTCTGGAGTTATCCCTGGAGTTATCTCTGTAGTTATCTCTGGAGTTATCTCTGGAGTTATCTCTGGAGGTATCTCTGGAGTTATCTCTGGAGTTATCTCTGGAGGTATCCCTGGAGTTATCTCTGTAGTTATCTCTGGAGTTATCTCTGTAGTTATCTCTGGAGGTATCTCTGTAGTTATCTCTGGAGTTATCCCTGGAGTTATCTCTGTAGTTATCTCTGTAGTTATCTCTGGAGGTATCTCTGGAGTTATCTCTGGAGTTATCTCTGGAGGTATCCCTGGAGTTATCTCTGTAGTTATCCCTGGAGTTATCTCTGTAGTTATCTCTGTAGTTATCTCTGGAGTTATCTCTGGAGTTATCTCTGGAGGTATCTCTGGAGTTATCTCTGGAGTTATCTCTGGAGGTATCCCTGGAGTTATCTCTGTAGTTATCTCTGGAGGTATCTCTGTAGTTATCTCTGGAGTTATCCCTGGAGTTATCTCTGTAGTTATCTCTGGAGTTATCTCTGGAGTTATCGCTATTTACAAGGAGGAAGCGAGGTTGAACCGGCTTTCTGAAAACTCCAGCGAACACGGAGCCCCAGAGTGGTTATAGAGAAAAAAAAAAAAGAACAAGTGGGAACGATATAATAAGTCGTTCCCTGAAGTTATTAATATGAGGGAACGGGATTATTTAATCCGCGTTCGCGGAGCCGCAGCAGCCTCCGTAAACACTCAGATTGAAGTTCTCTTTCACATGAAGCCGTTAAAAGGCTCCGAGCTTTCATTTACAGTAGTTTGTAGTTTGTTTAGTAGTTCCTGAGGAACCTGAAGTCTTTCTTCTTTATAAAGAAGTTCTGTGGGTTAGAAAATAATATCGGAGCGTCTCGGAGCGGAGCGGAGCGCCCCCTGCAGCCTCACACTGCCTTGCTCAGCGGCTGCAGCTCCTCAGCCGGCGGTCAGAACGTGAAACAAGACCTGGACGTGACCTTAGTTATAATAATGTCACCATGAAAAGTGTGAAAACAAAAACCCAAAGGAAGACTGCTTCTAAATTATATCTGACGTAGCTGACTGACAGGAGGAGCTCTGCAGCTCGAGAGCCGCGGCTCCGCCAACGCGGATTAAATAATCCCGTTCCCTCGTATTATTAACTTCAGGGAACGACTTATTATATCGTTCCCAGGCGTTATTTTTATTTTTTTCTCTATAACCACTCTGGGGCTCCGTGTTCGCCGTAGTTTGCAGAAAGCCGGTTCAGCGTCTCTTCCTCCTTGTAGGTAGTGATACCTCCAGAGATAACTCCAGAGATAACTCCAGAGATACCTCGAGAGATAACTCCAGAGATACCTCCAGAGATAACTCCAGAGATACCTCCAGAGATACCTCCAGAGATACCTCCAGAGATACCTCCAGAGATAACTCCAGAGATACCTCCAGAGATACCTCCAGAGATACCTCCAGAGATAACTCCAGAGATAACTCCAGAGATACCTCCAGAGATAACTCCAGAGATAACTCCAGAGATACCTCCAGAGATACCTCCAGAGATAACTCCAGAGATACCTCCAGAGATAACTCCAGAGATACCTCCAGAGATAACTCTGCCCCCTGTTTGGCCGGGGCTTTGGCAGTGGAAAGACAAAGAACTGGTGCTAAGGCTGGCCCTGGACCAGAACTAGAACCTGTTTTTTTCCGGTGGAAAAGCCCCCTGAGGTGTCAGATTAGAGCTACTGAGGTGCCGGATTAGAGCTTCTGAGAGGCAGGATTAGAGCCTCCAACAGGCTGGTATGTTTGACACCCGGCCTAAAGCAAAGAGCAATAATTAACAACAGGAAGTGAGGAAACTCCCAATACGCTGCTCTGGGGTGTGAAATGAGGAAATCTAATAGACTGATGACCCAGTAACTGAGCTGATTACCAGCTTCCTTTATCTGACTTGTTGTTGGACATCCAGAGTATCTTCTACCAGTACACCGTCACATGACAACAATACTAACATTACTGTCATTTATTTTTATTTATGGCCACGATAGGTGTAAGGTCACATCAGGAGAAATGGACTGTTACTTAGAAGAACAAGTTTTAAAGAAAATAACATCATCTGCATGAGTCTTTGTATAGTTTTCAAATTGTGTCATCATAACTTTCAACAGAAGTAAATACCTGGCGCTCGACTAGTTGTTCTTTTATGAGTATTTCTTTTCCAAATATGTAATTTTTACTCATACATAGAATGATTCACAGCATTTATACCAGTATTGATTTCAGTTCACCTGATTTCATTTAATATTCAAACCTTTAGATCTACTTGTTTGTCATCCACCCTGGTTGGTTGGTTGGCTGGTTTGTTGGTTGGTTGGTGGTCTGGTTGGTTGGCTGGTTTGTTGGTTGGTTGGTTTGTTGGTTTGTTGGTTGGTCTGGTTGGTTTGGTTGGTTGGTTTGTTGGTTGGTTGGTGGTCTGGTTGGTTGGCTGGTTTGCTGGTTGGTTGGTTTGTTGGTTTGTTGGTTGGTCTGGTTGGTTTGGTTGGTTGGTTTGTTGGTTGGTTGGTGGTCTGGTTGGTTGGCTGGTTTGTTGGTTGGTTGGTTTGTTGGTTTGTTGGTTGGTCTGGTTGGTTTGGTTGGCTGGTTTGTTGGTTGGTTGGTGGTCTGGTTGGTTTGGTTGGCTGGTTTGTTGGTTGGTTGGTGGTCTGGTTGGTTGGCTGGTTTGTTGGTTGGTTGGTGGTCTGGTTGGTTGGCTGGTTTGTTGGTTGGTTGGTGGTCTGGTTGGTTGGCTGGTTTGTTGGTTGGTTGGTTTGTTGGTTTGTTGGTTGGTCTGGTTGGTTTGGTTGGCTGGTTTGTTGGTTGGTTGGTGGTCTGGTTGGTTTGGTTGGCTGGTTTGTTGGTTGGTTGGTGGTCTGGTTGGTTGGCTGGTTTGTTGGTTGGTTGGTTTGTTGGTTTGTTGGTTGGTCTGGTTGGTTTGGTTGGTTGTTGGTCTGGTTGGTTGGTTGGTTGTCCGGTTGGTTGGTTGGTTGGTTTGTTGGTTGGTTGGTGGTCTGTTTGGTTGGTTACTTGGTAGTCTGGTTGGTTGGTTTGGTTGGTCGTCTGGTTGGATGGCTGGTTCAGGTCTGCTGACCTGGTTCCAGCCTGGTTCCAAGCCGGTTCCAGCCTGGTTCCAAGCCGGTTCCAGCCTGGTTCTGATCCGGTTCCATCCACGTTCCGACCCAGTTCCGAGCCGGTTCCAGCCCGTCTGTGGCGCCCGGTTCTGCTCGCTGTGATGAGGACATTGAAATGTGACGGTGCTGAGCTGCACCACTTCACTTCATACCGACCTGCCGGGGAGAAAACTCTGGATTTCAAACATTCTAGTATTTCGCTGACATTTATTTATTTTTAGTTTCAGTTTTTACTCTCTTCTCTTCTCTTCTCTTCTCTTCTCTTCTCTTCTCTTCTCTTCTCTTCTCTTCTCTTCTCTTCTCTTCTCTTTCCTTTTCGTTTATTTATGATGTTTTTATTTTGACATTTCTTTTGTCATATTTTGAAAATAAAGTTTTCATATTTCCAGTTTCATTCGTATTTTATTTTCTGTTTTGTTTTTATTATACAGTATTATATTATTTTGGTTTTGATTGTTGCTTTAGTTTGAAAGATTCTACGTTGATAAAACGATCATGAAGGAGGATTTGTACGACGCTTCGTTCGGTCCACATCATTTCCTCACTTCTCTTTTCTACATATTAACTTCCTGGCGTAAAATCGAACCTCCTGCATCGAAAGGCAAGTGTGAGTTCAGTGTTTGAACGCTGCGTCCCACTTTCAGACCATATCGACTCTTTGCAGAACCTAATAATTGCCTCAGTGGGGCAGATTTCTCTTCATCGTAGCTTCAAGGCTTTCTGTTCCTGACCTTTGACCCACATCTGGAAACTGGATTTGCTGGTCAATTGCAGTTTATTGTGGTGAGCACACCGGGAAACAGTGAATGAACATGTAAAGACAAAAAAATTAAAGATCTAATCTGGTCTGGATTTAAAGAAATGCAATATTTAGTATATGTTATTTAAATACAAAAAAGCTAATAAAAGAATGTGTTTCTGATTAATCTGATGGTGAACACGACACTAACTGAGGTCAGTTTATTTTGATAATGAGAGTTTTGGTTGCAGCTGTTTATTTCTTTAGCGTAGATACGTTGGAGGTTTTTGACAGGGATTTGTTTTTTGATTGTTTTTTAAAGTTTCTTGTTTTTGAATGATATTTTTACAATAAGGATTAAATTCAATGAACTATTGAAATAATGGGATGTCAGCCGTTTGAAGTAAATAGAGCCAAATGTACTGCTTGGTAATACCTGGTTGTACTCTTGTCTTGTTTAATGTTATGTATTTATCTTCAAACTTTATAAAACACCATAAAACCATAGAAAAAAAACCTAAACAGACTGTTTACTACAGACTGTTTATTACAGATTGTTTATCAGACTGTTTATTACATACTTTAATCACAGACTGTTTATTACAGACTGTTTACTACAGACTGTTTATTACAGATTGTTTATTAGACTGTTTGCTACAGACTGTTTGCTACAGACTGTTTATTACAGATGGTTTATTACAGATTGTTTATTAGACTGTTTGCTACAGACTGTTTATTACAGATGGTTTATTACAGATTGTTTAATATAGACTGTTTATTACAGACTGTTTACTACAGACTGTTTATTAGACTTTAATATGAACTGTTTATTACAGACTGTTTACTACAGACTGTTTATTAGACTGCTTATTACAGACGATTTATTACAGACTGTTCATCAGATTGTTTAATATAAACTTTTTATTACAGAATGTTTGTTACAGACTGTTCGTCAGACTGTTTAATATAAATGATATATTACAGACTGTTAATTAGACTGTTTATTACAGACTGTTAATTAGAGATTGTTTATTACAGAGTGTTTATTACAGACTGTTTATTAGACTGCTTATTACAGACGATTTATTACAGACTGTTTAATATAAACTTTTTATTACAGACTGTTTATTACAGACTGTTTATTAGAATGTTTGTTACAGACCGCTGCGGCTGTCAGTAAATCACAGCCTGTTGTTTATTGTCTGCTTTCGTTTTAAGAGTTTAATCCTCTGAAGGACAAAAGGTTTATTTAAAAAACACTGAACTGATGGAAACTTCCTGAGAATGACGAGCTGCAGCTCAGGTCCACCAGATGCATTGTGGGTGCAAATATTGCAGTGAGTTGATGTGCCACACACACACACACACACACACACACACACACACACACACACACACACACACACACACACACACACACACACACACACACACACACACACACACACTGAGTCGACTAATGTGGGAAAAATCTCCCAGAATCAGTCAGTTTCCCATCTGAAGGCCTCTGAGCCGCTCGCAGCATTCCTAAGTCATGAGGTCTAAAGAATCACACTGAGCATGGACACACACACACACACACACACACACACACACACACACACACACACACACACACACACACACACACACACACACACACACACACACACACACACACACACACACACTGCTGCTCGGTGGAAAATCAATGCTGGTGATGTCACTGCAGTTTACTGGGTCACAGTTCGTTGTGATGGCCGGCGCCGTGCAGAACACGGCAGAACGACTGTTACCATGAAACATAAATCCTCAGTCGGAAATTTGATGCGTGGAACTTTGTTTACACATTATTAAATCATTTATGGACAGACTGCAGTGCTTCCTCATCAGCGGCTTTTTATCGCTGCGGGGTGTTTGAGGACGTGATGTTACATGATGTTGCGTGATGTTTTGTGATGCTAGGTGATGCTAGGTGATGTTACGTGATGCTGCGTGATATTTTGTGATGCTAGGTGATGTTACGTGATACTATTTGATGTTACGCGATGTTACGTGATGCTAAGTGATGCTGCGTGATGTTTTGTGATGCTAGGTGATGTTACGTGATGCTGCGTGATATTTTGTGATGCTAGGTGATGTTACATGATGTTTTGTGATGCTAGGTGATGCTAGGTGATGTTACGTGATGTTTTGTGATGCTAGGTGATGTTACGTGATGCTGCGTGATGTTTTGTGATGCTAGGTGATGTTACGTGATGCTGCGTGATGTTTTGTGATGCTAGGTGATGTTACGTGATGCTGCGTGATGTTTTGTGATGCTAGGTGATATTACGTGATGCTGCGTGATGTTTTGTGATGTGAAGTGATGTTATGTGATGTTACATGATGCTAGGTGATGCTGCGTGATGCTGCGTGATGCTACGTGATGCTAGCTGATGTTACGTGATGCTAGGTGATGTTACGGTTTGCTACGTGATGCTAGGTGATGCTGCGTGATGCTAGGTGATGTTACATTATGCTACTTGATGCTATGTGATGCTAGCTGATGTTACGTGATGCTACGTGATGCAAGGTGATGTTACATGATGCTAAGTGATGCTACATGATGCTAGGTGATGTTACGTGATGCTTCGTGATGCTAGGTGATGTTACGTGATGCTATATGATGCTACGTGATGCTAGCTGATGTTACGTGATGCTAGCTGATGTTACATGATGCTGCTTGATGCTAGGTGATGTTACGTTATGCTACGTGATGCTAGGTGATGCTGCGTGATGCTAGGTGATGTTACATGATGTTATGTGATGCTGCGTGATGACGTCTGAAGGTGCAGGTTTGAATCCCGTTGTGTCTCTAAAAGTTCCCTGCCTCCCTGAACAGGATGAAACGAGACAAAAGATGAATGGATGATTGATGGAGCTTTATTTTGAGTAAATCCACCTGCTCAGATCCACACACACTCTGGTGTTTGTCTATTAGCTACGGCTTCAGTCTTTAGCTCGTCCTCGCTTCATTAGAAAACCTGCTGTCAGGTCCTAACGAAGGTCCAGGTTTACTGATCCACAATCTTAACAGGAGGACAGAGGACGAATCAATGTCAGCTGCTCTGTTTATTTACCAGTGATTAACCTTGAGTGAACCATTTAGGCTGCGATACGTAAAGTAAAGTAAAGTAAAGTAAAGTAGTGTCGTATCTTGAAAAGGAACATTTGAACATCTTCTAGTGTTTCTCATCAGACTTGCACTGGAAGAAGCCGGATGTTTTATTAGCAGCACAGTTCTTAGTGTGCATGGTAGTGATGTCCGATACCACCGATTTCCTTTTCGATCCGATACTGAGTAAAAAGTCAGGCTGGTATCAGCGATACCGATCCGATACCGATACTTTGTGCAAATGCACGTAATGTGTCTGGTAAATTTAACAGTGTATTTCAAATCAAAGCTTCTTAAAAAAAATACAAGAGTTCATCGTTATTAAATATTAAAAAGTTAAATCAACTGATTGTAAATAATAACATATATATTCTATTAATAAAATGTTATTTTTTATCCATCTTTTCTAGTATGTTTCTAGTATGTATATATATATATATATATATACTATATATACATACATATATATACACATACTATATATATATATATATATATATATATATATATATATATATATATATATATATATATACACACACATACTATATATACATACATATATATACACATACTATATATATATATATATCCATTTTAAATCCATTTTTTATATCCATTTTACATCCATTTTAAATGATCAATTCTTTAGGAAACCTTGCCTGAATAAATCTCGCCTTTACCTATGTCAGATTATCTCAGTGAAACACATATTATTACTCCAAGCTGAACTCATGCAGCTATTTGAAGCATGTATTTATTTTGTTACTTATTTAACAACCATAGCCGCTGAAAGCTCCACATTGTCTCCCTGTGGACCTGGACACTGCCTGCCTGCAGCACCGAAGGACTCCGCTAGCGACGTCCGTCTTGCCCTAGCAGCAGCACCTCCTCTTCTGTCCGCCTCATATTCGGTGTTGTGGTTCGATCTGAGGTGTTTCATAAGGCCACGACCCCTTAAGGTTTTTCAACAAACATCACAAACCTCCTCTTTGCTGAAATCGCTCCACACGTGGCTCCGTTTCTGCTCTGCCATTGCGTCTGACTGACTTACTGAGCAGTGCGCCGCTGCGCCGACGCATTACACACTTACCCAGGCGGAAGAAAAAGTAGTTCCCACCAAACCACGTATCATTTAGACAAGATCTCAATAGTTTAGTTACTTTCCACTGTGTTCCTGTTAATGATATTGTAGGAGCCAAATGTGATATTATTGGATTGTGTACAAGTGTTTTGACCTGTGTGGGTGTGTCACTGACGTCATGCGCTTATAGACTGGGGCAATGAAGGAGGAGACAGGTGTTGACCCCGGAAGGGCACACAGGTTTTTGACCGCTCTGGCGGAGTTTATCAGAATATGCTTGAGTTTTGTGCTCTGGTGAATTGAACTTTGACGTAATATAATTTGCACAAAATAAAGAGATTTTGTTATCTTACCGGATCTTTGGACTCAGTTGATGGACACCAATCAAAAGGTAAACAATAGCCGCCTAGCGCGTCAGACCCACCTACCGAGGCAACAACTCACCAGCCCAGTATTAG